>NC_140998.1:189716893-190027375 GCF_052327205.1 Somniosus microcephalus
CGGAGTGTTGCAGTGAGGGGTGTGGGGTATATCGGTGTTACACTGAGGTGTGTGGGGTATATCAGTGTTACAGTGAGGTGTGTGGGGTATATCAGTGTTACAGTCAGGGGTGTGGGGTATATCAGTGTTACAGTGAGGGGTGTGGGGGATATCGGAGTGTTACAGTGAGGGGTGTGGGGTATATCAGTGTTACAGTGAGGGATGTGGGGTATATCAGTGTTACAGTGAGGGGTGATGGGGTATATCGGAGTGTTAGTGACGGGTGTGGGGTATATCAGTGTTACAGTGAGGGTGTATGGTATATCGGAGTGTGACAGTGAGGGGTGTGAGGTATATCAGTGTTTCACTGAGGGGTGTGGGGTATATCGGAGTGTTACAGTGAGGGGTGTGGGCTATATCAGTGTTACAGTGAGGGGTGTGGGGTATATCCGTGTTACAGGAGTGGTGTGGGGTATATCAGTGTTAGAGTGAGGGGTGTGGGGTATATCAGTGTTACAGTGAGGGGTGTCGGGTATATCACTGTTACAGTGAGGGTTGTGGGTTATATCTCTGTTACAGTGAGGGGTGTGAAATATATCACTGTTTCAGTGAGGGGTGTGGGGTATATCGGAGTGTTACAGTGAGGCGTGTGGGGTATATCAGTGTTACAGTGAGGGGTGTGGAGTATATCAGTGTTACAGTGAGGGTTGTGGGGTATGTCAGTGTTACAGTGAGGGGTGTGGGCTTTATCAGTGTGTTACAGTGAGGGATGTGGGGTATATCGGAGTGTTACAGTGAGGGGTGTGTGATATATCAGCGTTACAGTGAGAGGTGTGGGGTATATCAGTGTTACAGTGAGGGGTGTGGTGTATATCAGTGTTACAGTGAGGGGTGTGGGGTATATCAGTGTTACAGTGAGGGGTGTGGGGTATATCGGAGTGTTACAGTGAGGGGTGTGGGGTATATCAGTGTTACAGTGAGGGGTGTGGGGTATATCAGTGTTACAGTGAGGGGTGTGGAGTATATCAGTGTTACAGTGAGGGGTGTGGGGTATATCAGAGTGTTACAGTGAGGGGTGTGGGGTATATCCGTGTTACAGTGAGGGGTGTGGGGTATATCAGAGTGTTACAGTGAGGGGTGTGGGGTATATCAGTGTTACAGTGAGGGGTGTGGGGTATATCAGTGTTACACTGAGCGGTGTGGGGTATATCGGAGTGTTACAGTGAGGGGTGTGGGGTATATCAGTGTTACAGTGAGGGGTGTGGGGTATATCAGTGTTACATTGTGGGGTGTGGGCTATATCAGTGTTACAGTGAGGGGTGTGGGGTATATCGGAGTGTTACAGTGAGGGGTGTGGGGTATATCAGTGTTTCAGTGAGGGGTGTGGGGTATATCGGAGTGTTACAGTGAGGGGTGTGGGGTATATCTGTGTTACAGTGAGGGGTGTGGGGTATATCGGAGTGTTACAGTGAGGGGTGTGGGGTATATCAGTGTTACAGTGAGGGGTGTGAAATATATCACTGTTTCATTGAGGGGTGTGGGGTATATCGGAGGTTACAGTGAGGGGTGTGGAGTATATCAGAGTTGCAATGAGGGGTGTGGGGTATGTCAGTGTTACAGTGATGGGTGTGGGGTATGTCAGTGTTACAGTGATGGGTGTGGGCTTTATCAGTGTGTTACAGTGAGGGGTGTGGGGTATATCGGAGTGTTACAGTGAGGGGTGCGGGATATATCAGTGTTACAGTGAGGGGTGTGGGATATATCAGTGCTACAGTGAGGGGTGTGGGGTGTATCAGTGTTACAGTGAGGGGTGTGGGGTATATCAGTATTACAGTGAGGGGTGTGGAGTATATCAGTGTTACACTGAGGGGTGTGGGGTATATCGGAGTGTTACAGTGAGGGGTGTGGGGTATATCAGTGTTACAGTGAGGGGTGTGGGGTATATCAGTGTTACGGTGTTGGGTGTGGGGTATATCAGTGTTACAGTGAGTGGTGTGGGGTATATCGGAGTGTTACAGCGAGGGGTGTGGGGTATATCAGTGTTTCAGTGAGGGGTGTGGGGTATATCGGAGTGTTACAGTGAGGGTGTGGGGTATATCAGAGTTACAGTGAGGGGTGTGGGTATATCAGTGTTACAGTGAGGAGTGTGGGGTATATGAGTGTGTTACACTGAGGGGTGTGGGGTATATCAGTGTTACAGTGAGGGGTATGGGGTATATCAGTGTTACAGTGAGGGGTGTGGGGTATATCAGTGTTACAGTGAGGGGTGTGTGGCATATCAGTGTTACAGTGAGGGGTGTGGGTTATATCAGTGTTACAGTGAGGGGTGTGGAACATATCACTGTTTCAGTGAGGGGTGTGGGGTATATCGGAGTGTTAAAGTGAGGGGTGTGGGGTATATCAGTGTTTCAGTGAGGGGTGTGGGGTATATTGGAGTGTTACAGTGAGGGGGTGGGGTATATCAATGTTACAGTGAGGGGTGTGGGGTATATCAATGTTACAGTGAGGGGTGTGGTGTATATTACAGTGTGACAGTGAGGGGTGTGGGTTATATCAGTGTTGCAGTGAGGGGTGTGGGGTATATCAGTGTTACAGTAAGGGGTGTGGGGTATATCAGTGTTACAGTGAGGGGTGTGGGGTATATCAGTGTTACAGTGAGGGGTGTGGGGTATATCAGTGTTACAGTGAGGGGTGTGGGGTATATCAGTTTTACAGTGAGGGGTGTGGGGTATATCGGAGTGTTACAGTGAGGGGTGTGGGGTATATCAGTGTTACAGTGAGGGGTGTGAAATATATCATTGTTACAGTGAGGGGTGTAGGGTATATCGGAGTGTTACAGTGAAGGGTGTGGGGCATATCAGTGCTACAGTGAGGGGTGTGGGTATATCGGAGTGTTACTTTGAGGGGTGTGGGGTATATCAGTGTTACACTGAGGTGTGTGTGGTATATCAGTGTTACAGTGAGGGGTGTGGGGTATATCAATGTTACACTGAGGTGTGTGTGGTATATCAGTGTTACAGTGAGGGGTGTGGGGTATATCAGTGTTACAGTGAGGGGTGTGGAGTATATCAGTGTTACAGTGAGGGGTGTGGGGTATATCAGAGTTACAGTGAGGGGTGTGCGGTATATCGGAGTGTTCGTGCGGGGTGTGGGGTATTTCAGTGTTACAGTGAGGGGAGTGGGGTATATCAGTGTTACAGTGAGGGGTGTGGGGTATCTCAGTGTTACAGTGAGGGGTGTGCGGTATATCGGAGTGTTAGTGAGGGGTGTGGGGTATTTCAGTGTTACAGTGAGGGGTGTGGGGTATATCAGTGTTACAGTAACTCCCATTCCTACTGGGAGAGGAGAGAAGCTGTGTAACACTGGCGGCACACTATGTTACAGCTTGCCATGAACAGAGGGACAACCAGTAAACTAAGAAATGAATATATATAAACAATGCGAATGTATATTTATACACTCAGGGATATACCTGTTTATACACTGTATGAATAGAACTGCGTTTATGTGCTCAACCATCAATGTATTTTGATGCTCTGGCAACACAAGATGTAACTTATCATGCCAATAAAGCGATTTGAATTGTGAATTGTGAATTGTACAGTGAGGGGTGTGGGGTATATCAGTATTACAGTGAGGGGTGTGGGGTATATCAGTGTTACAGTGAGGGGTGTGGGGTATATCGGAGTGTTACAGTGAGGGGTGTGGGGTATATCAGTGTTACAGTGAGGGGTGTGGAGTATATCAGTGTTACAGTGAGGGGTGTGGGGTATATCGGAGTGTTTTACAGTGAGGGGTGTGGGGTATATCAGTGTTACAGTGAGGGGTGTGCGGTATATCGGAGTGTTAGTGAGGGGTGTGGGGTATTTCAGTGTTACAGTGAGGGGTGTGGGGTATATCAGTGTTACAGTGAGGGGTGTGGGGTATATCGGAGTGTTACAGTGAGGGGTGTGGGGTATATCAGTGTTACAGTGATGCTTGTGGGGTATATCAGTGTTACAGTGAGGGGTGTGGGGTATATCAGTGTTCCAGTGAGGGGTGTGGGGTATATCAGTGTTACAGTGAGGGGTGTCGGGTATATCAGTGTTACAATGAGGGGTGTGGGTTATATCAGTGTTACAGTGAGGGGTTTGGGGTATATCAGTGTTACAGTGAGGGGTGTGGGGTATATCAGTGTTACAGTGAGGCGTGTGGGGTATATCAGTGTTAAAGTGAGGGGTGTGGGGTATATCAGTGCTACAGTGAGGGGTGTGGGGTATATCAGTGTTACAGTGAGGGGTGTGGGGTATATCAGAGTGTTACAGTGAGGGGTGTGGGGTATATCAGTGTTAAAGTGAGGGGTGTGGGGTATATCAGTGCTACAGTGAGGGGTGTGGGGTATATCAGTGTTTCAGTGAGGGGTGTGGGGTATATCAGAGTGTTACAGTGAGGGGTGTGGGGTATATCAGTGTTACAGTGAGGGGTGTGGGGTATATCGGAGTGTTACAGTGAGGGGTGTGGGGTATATCAGTGTTTCAGTGAGGGGTGTGTGGTATATCAGTGTTACAGTGAGGGGTGTGGGGTATATCAGTGTTACAGTGAGGGGTGTGGGGTATATCGGAGTGTTACAGTGAGGGGTGTGGGGTATATCAGTGTTACAGTGAGGGGTGTGAAATATATCACTGTTTCAGTGAGGGGTGTGGGGTATATCGGAGTGTTACAGTGAGGGGTGTGGGGTATATCAGTGTTACTGTGAGGGGTGTGGAGTATATCAGTGTTACAGTGAGGGGTGTGGGGTATGTCAGTGTTACAGTGAGGGGTGTGGGCTTTATCAGTGTGTTACAGTGAGGGGTGTGGGGTATATCGGAGTGTTACAGTGAGGGGTGTGGGGTATATCAGTGTTACAGTGAGGGGTGTGGGGTATATCGGAGTGTTACAGTGAGGGGTGTGTCATATATCAGTGTTACAGTGAGAGGTGTGGGGTATATCAGTGTTACAGTGAGGGGTGTGGGGTATATCAGTGTTACAGTGAGGGGTGTGGGGTATATCAGTGGTACAGTGAGGGGTGTGGGGTATATCGGAGTGTTACAGTGAGGGGTGTGGGGTATATCAGTGTTACAGTGAGGGCTGTGGAGTATATCAGTGTTACAGTGAGGGGTGTGGGGTATGTCAGTGTTACAGTGAGGGGTGTGGGGTATATCGGAGTGTTACAGTGAGGGGTGTGTGATATATCAGTGTTACAGTGAGAGGTGTGGGGTATATCAGTGTTACAGTGAGGGGTGTGGGGTATATCAGTGTTACAGTGAGGGGTGTGGGGTATATCAGTGGTACAGTGAGGGGTGTGGGGTATATCGGAGTGTTACAGTGAGGGGTGTGGGGTAAGTCAGAGTTACAGTGAGGGGTGTTGGTATATCAGTGTTACAGTGAGGGGTGTTGGGTGTATGAGTGTGTTACAGTGAGTGGTGTGGGGTATATCAGTGTTACAGTGAGGGGTATGGGGTATATCAGTGTTCCAGTGAGAGGTGTGGGGTATATCAGTGTTACAGTGAGGGGTGTGTGGTATATCAGTGTTACAGTGAGGGGTGTGGGGTATATCGGAGTGTTACAGTGAAGGGTGTGGGGTATATCAGTGTTACAGTGAGGGGTGTGGGGTATATCAATGTTACAGTGAGGGGTGTGGGGTATATCAGTGTTACAGTGAGGGGTGTGGGTTATATCAGTGTTACAGTGAGTGGTGTGGGGTATATCGGAGTGTTACAGTGAGGGGTGTGGGGTATATCAGTGTTACAGTGAGGGGTGTGGGGTATATCAGTGTTAATGTGAGGGATATATCTGTGTTACAGTGAGGGGTGTGGAGCATATGAGTGTGTTACATTAAGGGGTGTGGGGTATATCAGTGTTACAGTGACAGGTTTCGGGTATATCAGTGTTACGGTGAGGGGTGTGGGGTATTTCTGTGTTTTACAGTGAGGGGTGTGGGGTGTATCAGTGTTACAGTGAGGAATGTGGGGTATATCAGTGTTAATGTGAGGGATATATCAGTGTTACAGAGAGGCGTGTGGGGTATATGAGTGTGTTACAGTGAGGGGTGTGGGGTATATCAGTGTTACAGGGAGGGGTGTGGGGTATATCAGTGTTACAGTGAGGGGTGTGGGGTATATCGGAGTGTTACAGTGAGGGGTGTGGGGTATATCAGTGTGTTACAGTGACGGGTGTGGGGTATATCAGTGTTTCAGTGAGGGGTTTGAAACATATCAGTGTTACAGTGAGGGGTGTGGGGTATATCGGAGTGTTACAGTGAGGGGTGTGGGGTATGTCAGTGTTACAGTGAGGGGTGTGGGGTATATCAGTGTTACAGTGAGGGGTGTGGGGTATATCGGAGTGTTACAGTGAGGGGTGTGAGGTATATCAGTGTTACACTGAGGGGTGTGAAATATAACAGTGTTTCAGTAAGGGGTGTGGGGTATTTCGGAGTGTTACAGTGACGGGTGTGGGGTATATCACTGTTTCAGTAAGGGGTGTGGGGTATATCGGAGTGTTACAGTGAGGGATGTGGGGTATATCAGTCTTACAGTGAGGCATGTGGGGTATATGAGTGTGTTACAGTGAGGGGTGTGGGGTATATCAGTGTTACAGGGAGGGGTGTGGGGTATATCAGTGTTACAGTGAGGAGTGTGGGGTATATCTGCGTTACAGCGAGGGGTGTGGGGTATATCGGAGTGTTACAGTGAGGGGTGTGGGGTATATCAGTGTTACAGTGAGGGGTGTGAAATATATCACTGTTTCAGTGAGGGGTGTGGGGTATATCAGTGTTACAGTGAGGGGTGTGGGGTATATCAGTGTTACAGTGAGGGGTGTGAAATATATCACTGTTTCAGTGAGGGGTGTGGGGTATATCGGAGTGTTACAGTGAAGCGTGTGGGGTATATCAGTGTTACAGTGAGGGGTGTGGAGTATATCAGTGTTACAGTGAGGGTTGTGGGGTATGTCAGTGTTACAGTGAGGGGTGTGGGCTTTATCAGTGTGTTACAGTGAGGGATGTGGGGTATATCGGAGTGTTACAGTGAGGGGTGTGTGATATATCAGCGTTACAGTGAGAGGTGTGGGGTATATCAGTGTTACAGTGAGGGGTGTGGTGTATATCAGTGTTACAGTGAGGGGTGTGGGGTATATCAGTGTTACAGTGAGGGGTGTGGGGTATATCGGAGTGTTACAGTGAGGGGTGTGGGGTATATCAGTGTTACAGTGAGGGGTGTGGGGTATATCAGTGTTACAGTGAGGGGTGTGGAGTATATCAGTGTTACAGTGAGGGGTGTGGGGTATATCAGAGTGTTACAGTGAGGGGTGTGGGGTATATCCGTGTTACAGTGAGGGGTGTGGGGTATATCAGAGTGTTACAGTGAGGGGTGTGGGGTATATCAGTGTTACAGTGAGGGGTGTGGGGTATATCAGTGTTACACTGAGCGGTGTGGGGTATATCGGAGTGTTACAGTGAGGGGTGTGGGGTATATCAGTGTTACAGTGAGGGGTGTGGGGTATATCAGTGTTACATTGTGGGGTGTGGGCTATATCAGTGTTACAGTGAGGGGTGTGGGGTATATCGGAGTGTTACAGTGAGGGGTGTGGGGTATATCAGTGTTTCAGTGAGGGGTGTGGGGTATATCGGAGTGTTACAGTGAGGGGTGTGGGGTATATCTGTGTTACAGTGAGGGGTGTGGGGTATATCGGAGTGTTACAGTGAGGGGTGTGGGGTATATCAGTGTTACAGTGAGGGGTGTGAAATATATCACTGTTTCATTGAGGGGTGTGGGGTATATCGGAGTGTTACAGTGAGGGGTGTGGGGTATGTCAGTGTTACAGTGATGGGTGTGGGCTTTATCAGTGTGTTACAGTGAGGGGTGTGGGGTATATCGGAGTGTTACAGTGAGGGGTGCGGGATATATCAGTGTTACAGTGAGGGGTGTGGGATATATCAGTGCTACAGTGAGGGGTGTGGGGTGTATCAGTGTTACAGTGAGGGGTGTGGGGTATATCAGTATTACAGTGAGGGGTGTGGAGTATATCAGTGTTACACTGAGGGGTGTGGGGTATATCGGAGTGTTACAGTGAGGGGTGTGGGGTATATCAGTGTTACAGTGAGGGGTGTGGGTTATATCAGTGTTACGGTGTGGGGTATATCAGTGTTACAGTGAGTGGTGTGGGGTATATCGAAGTGTTACAGCGAGGGGTGTGGGGTATATCAGTGTTTCAGTGAGGGGTGTGGGGTATATCGGAGTGTTACAGTGAGGGTGTGGGGTATATCAGAGTTACAGTGAGGGGTGTGGGTATATCAGTGTTACAGTGAGGAGTGTGGGATATATGAGTGTGTTACACTGAGGGGTGTGGGGTATATCAGTGTTACAGTGAGGGGTATGGGGTATATCAGTGTTACAGTGAGGGGTGTGGGGTATATCAGTGTTACAGTGAGGGGTGTGTGGCATATCAGTGTTACAGTGAGGGGTGTGGGTTATATCAGTGTTACAGTGAGGGGTGTGAAACATATCACTGTTTCAGTGAGGGGTGTGGGGTATATCGGAGTGTTAAAGTGAGGGGTGTGGGGTATATCAGTGTTTCTGTGAGGGGTGTGGGGTATATTGGAGTGTTGCAGTGAGGGGTGGGGTATATCAATGTTACAGTGAGGGGTGTGGGGTATATCAGTTACAGTGAGGGGTGTGGGTATATCAGTGTTACAGTGAGGGGTGTGGGGTATATGAGTGTGTTACAGTGAGGGGTGTGGGGTATATCAGTGTTACAGTGAGGGGTATGGGGTATATCAGTGTTACAGTGAGGGGTGTGGGGGATATCAGTGTTACAGTGAGGGGTGTGGGGTATATCAGTGTTACAGTGAGGGGTGTGGGTTATATCAGTGTTACAGTGAGGGGTGTGAAATATATCACTGTTTCAGTGAGGGGTGTGGGGTATATCGGAGTGTTACAGTGAGGGGTGTGGGGTATATCGGAGTGTTAAAGTGAGGGGTGTGGGGTATATCAGTGTTTCAGTGAGGGGTGTGGGGTATATTGGAGTGTTACAGTGAGGGGTGTGGGGTATATCAGTGTTACAGTGAGGGGTGTGGGGTATATCAGAGTTACAGTGAGGGGTGTGGGTATATCAGTGTTACAGTGAGGGGTGTGGGGTATATGAGTGTGTTACAGTGAGGGGTGTGGGGTATATCAGTGTTACAGTGAGTGGTATGGGGTATATCAGTGTTACAGTGAGGGGTGTGGGGTATATCAGTGTTACAATGAGGGGTGTGGGGTGTATCAGTGTTACAGTGAGGGGTGTGGGGTATATCGGAGTGTTACAGTGAGGGGTGTGGGGTATATCAGTGTTACAGTGTGGGGTGTGAAATATATCACTGTTTCAGTGAGGGGTGTGGGGTGTATCGGAGTGTTACAGTGATGGGTGTGGGGTATATCAGTGTTACAGTGAGGGGTGTGGAGTATATCAGTGTTACACTGAGGGGTGTGGGGTATGTCAGTGTTACAGTGAGGGGTGTGGGCTTTATCAGTGTGTTACAGTGAGGGGTGTGGCGTATATCGGAGTGTTACAGTGAGGGGTGTGTGAGATATCAGTGTTACAGTGAGAGGTGTGGGGTATATCAGTGTTACAGTGAGGGGTGTGGGGTATATCAGTGTTACAGTGAGGGGTGTGGGGTATATCAGTGTTACAGTGAGGGGTGTGGGGTATATCGGAGTGTTACAGTGAGGGGTGTGGGGTATATCAGCGTTACAGTGAGGGGTGTGGGGTATATCAGAGTTACAGTAAGGGGTGTGGGTATATCAGTGCTACAGTGAGGGGTGTGGGATATATGAGTGTGTTACAGTGAGCAGTGTGGGGTATATCAGTATTACAGTGAGGGGTATGGGGTATACCAGTGTTACAGTGAGGGGTGTGGGGTATATCAGTGTTACAGTGAGGGGTGTGTGGTATATCAGTGTTACACTGAGGTGTGTGGGGTATATCAGTGTTACAGTGAGGGGTGTGGGGTATATCAGTGTTACAGTGAGGGGTGTGGGCTATATCAGTGTTACAGTGAGGGGTGTGGGGTATATCAATGTTACAGTGAGGGGTGTGGGGTATATCAGTGTTACAGTGAGGGGTGTGGGGTATATCGGAGTGTTACAGTGAGGGGTGTGGGGTATATCAGTGTTACAGTGAGGGGTGTGGGGTATATCAGTGTTAATGTGAGGGATATATCTGTGTTACAGTGAGGGGTGTGGGGTATATTAGTGTGTTACAGTGAGGGGTGTGGGGGATATCTGTGTTACAGGGAGGGGTGTGGGGTATATCAGTGTTACAGTGACAGGTTTCGGGTATATCAGTATTACGGTGAGGGGTGTGGGGTATTTCTGTGTTTTACAGTGAGGGGTATGGGGTGTATCAGTGTTACAGTGAGGAATGTGGGGTATATCAGTGTTAATGTGAGGGATATATCAGTGTTACAGTGAGGGGTGTGGTGTATATGAGTGTGTTACAGTGAGGGGTGTGGGGGATATCTGTGTTACAGGGAGGGGTGTGGGGTATATCAGTGTTACAGTGAGGGGTGTGGGGTATATCAGAGTGTTACAGTGAGGGGTGTGGGGTATATCGGTGTGTTACAGTGAGGGGTGTGGGGTATATCAGTGTTTCAGTGAGGGGTGTGAAATATATCAGTGTTACAGTGAGGGGTGTGGGGTATATCGGAGTGTTACAGTGAGGGGTGTGGTGTATGTCAGTGTTACAGTGAGGGGCGTGGGGTATATCAGTGTTACAGTGAGGGGTGTGGGGTATATCGCAGTGTTACAGTGAGGGGTGTGGGGTATAGCAGTGTTACAGTGAGGGGTGTGAAATATAACAGTGTTTCAGTGAGGGGTGTGGGGTATATTGGAGTGTTACAGCGAGGGGTGTGGGGTACATCGGAGTGTTACAGTGAGGGGTGTGGGGTATATCAGTGTTACAGTGAGGGGTGTGGGGTATATCTGTGTTACAGTGAGGGGTGTGGGGTATATCGGAGTGTTACAGTGAGGGGTGTGGGGTATATCAGTGTTACCGTGAGGGGTGTCGGGTATATCAGTGTTACAGTGAGGGGTGTGGGTTATATCAGTGTTACAGTGAGGGGTTTGGGGTATATCAGTGTTACAGTGAGGGGTGTGGGGTATATCAGTGTTACAGTGAGGGGTGTGGGGTATATCAGTGTTAAAGTGAGGGGTGTGGGGTATATCAGTGCTACAGTGAGGGGTGTGGGGTATATCAGTGTTACAGTGAGGGGTGTGGGGTATATCAGAGTGTTACAGTGAGGGGTGTGGGGTATATCAGTGTTACAGTGAGGGGTGTGGGGTATATCGGAGTGTTACAGTTAAGGGTGTGGGGTATATCAGTGTTACAGTGAGGGGTGTGTGGTATATCAGTGTTACAGTGAGGGGTGTGGGGTATATCAGTGTTACAGTGAGGGGAGTGGGGTATATTGGAGTGTTACAGTGAGGGGTGTGGGGTATATCAGTGTTACAGTGAGGGGTGTGAAACATATCACTGTTTCAGTGAGGGGTGTGGGGTATATCGGAGTGTTACAGTGAGGGGTGTGGGGTATATCAGTGTTACAGTGAGGGCTGTGGAGTATATCAGTGTTACAGTGAGGGGTGTGGGGTATATCGGAGTGTTACAGTGAGGGGTGTGTGATATATCAGTGTTAAAGTGAGAGGTGTGGGGTATATCAGTGTTACAGTGAGGGGTGTGGGGTATATCAGTGTTACAGTGAGGGGTGTGGGGTATATCAGTGGTACAGTGAGGGGTGTGGGGTATATCGGAGTGTTACAGTGAGGGGTGTGGGGTATATCAGTGTTACAGTGAGGGCTGTGGAGTATATCAGTGTTAGAGTGAGGGGTGTGGGGTATGTCAGTGTTACAGTGAGGGGTGTGGGGTATATCGGAATGTTACAGTGAGGGGTGTGTGATATATCAGTGTTACAGTGAGAGGTGTGGGGTATATCAGTGTTACAGTGAGGGGTGTGGGGTATATCAGTGTTACAGTGAGGGCTGTGGAGTATATCAGTGTTACAGTGAGGGGTGTGGGGTATGTCACTGTTACAGTGAGGGGTGTGGGGTATATCGGAGTGTTACAGTGAGGGGCGTGTGATATATCAGTGTTACAGTGAGAGGTGTGGGGTATATCAGTGTTACAGTGAGGGGTGTGGGGTATATCAGTGTTACAGTGAGTGGTGTGGGGTATATCAGTGGTACAGTGAGGGGTGTGGGGTATATCGGAGTGTTACAGTGAGGGGTGTGGGGTATATCAGTGTTACAGTGAGGGCTGTGGAGTATATCAGTGTTACAGTGAGGGGTGTGGGGTATGTCAGTGTTACAGTGAGGGGTGTGGGGTATATCGGAGTGTTACAGTGAGGGGTGTGTGATATATCAGTGTTACACTGAGAGGTGTGGGGTATATCAGTGTTACAGTGAGGGGTGTGGGGTATATCAGTGTTACAGTGAGGGGTGTGGGGTATATCAGTGGTACAGTGAGGGGTGTGGGGTATATCGGAGTGTTACAGTGAGGGGTGTGGGGTAAGTCAGTGTTACAGTGAGGGGTGTGGGGTATATCAGAGTTACAGTGAGGGGTGTGGGTATATCAGTGTTACAGTGAGGGGTGTTGGGTATATGAGTGTGTTACAGTGAGTGGTGTGGGGTATATCAGTGTTACAGTGAGGGGTATGGGTTATATCAGTGTTCCAGTGAGAGGTGTGGGGTATATCAGTGTTACAGTGAGGGGTGTGTGGTATATCAGATTTACAGTGAGGGGTGTGGGGTATATCGGAGTGTTACAGTGAAGGGTGTGGGGTATATCAGTGTTACAGTGAGGGGTGTGGGGTATATCAATGTTACAGTGAGGGGTGTGGGGTATATTAGTGTGTTACAGTGAGGGGTGTGGGGTACATCAGTGTTTCAGTGAGGGGTGTGAAATATATCAGTGTTACAGTGAGGGGTGTGGGGTATATCGGAGTGTTACAGTGAGGGGTGTGGGGTAGGTCAGTGTTACAGTGAGGGGTGTGGGCTATATCAGTGTTACAGTGAGGGGTGTGGGGTATATCGGAGTGTTACAGTGAGGGGTGTGAGGTATATCAGTGTTACAGTGAGGGGTGTGGGGTATATCTGTGTTTCAGTGAGGGGTGTGGGGTATTTCGGAGTGTTACAGTGAGGGGTGTGGGGTATATCGGAGTGTTACAGTGAGGGGTGTGGGGTATATCAGTGTTACAGTGAGGGGTGTGGGGTATATCTGTGTTACAGTGAGGGGTGTGGGGTATATCGGAGTGTTACAGTGAGGGGTGTGGGGTATATCAGTGTTACAGTGAGGGGTGTGAAATATATCACTGTTTCAGTGAGGGTTGTGGGGTATATCGGAGTGTTACAGTGAGGGGTGTGGGGTGTATCAGTGTTACAGTGAGGGGTGTGGAGTATATCAGTGTTGCAATGAGGGGTGTGGGGTATGTCAGTGTTACAGTGACGGGTGTGGGCTTTATCAGTGTGTTACAGTGAGGGGTGTGGGGTATATCGGAGTGTTACAGTGAGGGGTGCGGGATATATCAGTGTTACAGTGAGGGGTGTGGGATATATCAGTGTTACAGTGAGGGGTGTGGGGTATATCAGTGTTACAGTGAGGGGTGTGGGTTATATCAGTGTTACAGTGAGGCGTGTGGAGTATATCAGTGTCACAGTGAGGGGTGTGGGGTATATCGGAGTGTTACAGTGAGCGGTGTGGGGTATATCAGAGTCTTCCAGTGAGGGGTGTGGGGTATATCAGTGTTACAGTGAGTGGTGTGGGGTATATCAGAGTGTTACAGTGAGGGGTGTGGGGTATGTCAGTGTTACAGTGAGGGGTGTGGGGTATATCAGTGTTACACTGAGGGGTGTGGGGTATATCGGAGTGTTACAGTGACGGGTGTGGGATATATCAGTGTTACACTGAGGGGTGTGGGGTATATCATTGTTACAGTGTGGGGTGTGGGGTATATCAGTGTTACAGTGAGGAGTGTGGGGTATATCGGAGTGTTACAGTGAGGGGTGTGGGGTACATCAGTGTTTCAGTGAGGGGTGTGGGGTATATCGGAGTGTTGCAGTGAGGGGTGTGGGGTATATCAGTGTTACAGTGAGGGGTGTGGGGTATATCAGAGTTACAGTGAGGGGTGTGGGTATATCAGTGTTACAGTGAGGGGTGTGGGGTATATGAGTGTATTACAGTGAGGGGTGTGGGGTATATCAGTGTTACAGTGAGGGGTATGGGGTATATCAGTGTTACAGTGAGGGGTGTGGGGTATATCAGTGTTACAGTGCGGGGTGTGGGGTATATCAGTGTTACAGTGAGGGGTGTGGGGTATATCGGAGTGTTACAGTGAGGGGTGTGGCGTATATCAGTGTTACAGTGGGGGGTGTGGGGTATATCAGTGTTAGAGTGAGGGGTGTGGGGTATATCAGTGTTACAGTGAGTGGTGTGGGTTATATCAGTGTTACAGTGAGGGGTGTGGGGTATATCGGAGTGTTACAGTGAGGGGTGTGGGGTATATCAGTGTTACAGTGAGGGGTGTGGGGTATATCAGCGTTACAGTGAGGGGTGTGGGGTATATCAGTGTTACAGTGCGGGGTGTGGGGTATATCAGTGTTACAGTGAGGGGTGTGGGGTATATCGGAGTGTTACAGTGAGGGTTTGGGGTATATCAGTGTTACATTGAGGGGTGTGGGGTATATCTGTTACAGTGAGCGGTGTGGGGTATATCAGTGTTACAGTGAGGGGTGTGAAATATATCAGTGTTACAGTGAGGGGTGTGGGGTATATCGGAGTGTTACAGTGAGGGGTGTGGTGTATATCAGTGTTACAGTGACGGGTGTGGGTATATCGGAGTGTTACAGTCAGGGGTTTTGGGTCTATCAGAGTGTTGCAATGAGGGGTGTGGGGTATATTAGTGTTACACTGAGGTGTGTGGGGTATATCAGTGTTACAGTGAGGGGTGTGGGGTATATCGGAGTGTTACAGTGAGGGGTGTGGGGTATATCAGTGTTACAGTGAGGGGTGTGGGGTATATCAGTGTTACAGTGAGGGGTGTGGGGTATATCAGTGTTACATTGAGGGGTGTGGGGTATATCGGAGTGTTTTACAGTGAGGGGTGTAGGGTATATCAGTGTTACAGTGAGGGGTGTGGGGTATATCGGAGTGTTAGTGAGGGGTGTGGGGTATATCAGTGTTACAGTGAGGGGTGTGGGGTATATCGGTGTGTTACAGTGAGGGATTATGGTATATCGGAGTGTGACAGTGAGGGGTGTGGGGTATATCAGTGTTACACTGAGGAGTGTGGGGTATATCGGAGCGTTACAGTGAGGGGTGTGGGGTATATCAGTGTTACAGTGGGGTGTGGGGTATATCAGTGTTATAGTGAGGGGTGTGGGGCATATCAGTGTTACAGTGAGGGGTGTGGGGTATATCAGTGTTACAATGAGGGGTGTCGGGTATATCAGTGTTACAGTGAGGGGTGTGGGGTATATCAGTGTTACAGTGAGGGGTGTGGGTATATTGGAGTGTTACAGTGAGGGGTTTGGGGTATATCGGAGTGTTATCGTGAGGGGTGTGGGGTATATCAGTGTTACAGTGAGGGGTGTGGGGTATATCAGTGTTACAGTGAGGGCTATGGGGTATATCAGTGTTACAGTGAGGGTGTGGCGTATATCAGTGTTACAGTGAGGGGTGTGGGGTATATCGGAGTGTTACAGTGAGGGGTGTGGGGTATATCAGTGTTACAGTGAGGGGTGTGGGGTATATCAGTGTTACAGTGAGGGGTGTGGGGTATATCGGAGTGTGTTACAGTGAGGGGTGTGGGGTATATCAGTGTTACAGTGAGGGGTGTGGGGTATATCAGTGTTACAGTGAGGGGTGTGGGGCATATCAGTGTTACAGTGAGGGGTGTGGGGTATATCAGTGTTGCAGTGAGGGGTGTGGGGTATATCAGTGTTACAGTGAGGGGTGTGGGGTATATCAGTGTTACAGTGAGGGGTGTGGGTATATCGGAGTGTTACAGTGAGGGGTTTGGGGTATATCGGAGTGTTATCGTGAGGGGTGTGGGGTATATCAGTGTTACAGTGAGGGGTGTGGGGTATATCAGTGTTACAGTGAGGGCTGTGGGGTATATCAGTGTTACAGTGAGGGTGTGGGGTATATCAGTGTTACAGTGAGGGGTGTGGGGTATATCGGAGTGTTACAGTGAGGGGTGTGGGGTATATCAGTGTTACAGTGAGGGGTGTGGGGTATACCAGTGTTACAGTGAGGGGTGTGGGGTATATCGGAGTGTGTTACAGTGAGGGGTGTGGGGTATATCAGTGTTACAGTGAGGGGTGTGGGGTTTTTCGGAGTGTTACAGTGAGTGGTGCGGAGTATATCGGAGTGTGACAGTGAGGGGTGTGGGGTATATCAGTGTTACAGTGAGGGCTGTGGGGTATATCAGTGTTACAGTGAGCGTGTGGCGTCTATCAGTGTTACAGTGAGGGGTGTGGGGTATATCGGAGTGTGTTACAGTGAGGGGTGTGGGGTATATCAGTGTTACAGTGAGGGGTGTGGGGTATATCAGTGTTACAGTGAGGGGTGTGGGGCATATCAGTGTTACAGTGAGGGGTGTGGGGTATATCAGTGTTACAGTGAGGGGTGTCGGGTATATCAGTGTTACAGTGAGGGGTGTGGGGTATATCAGTGTTACAGTGAGGGGTGTGGGTATATCGGAGTGTTACAGTGAGGGGTTTGGGGTATATCGGAGTGTTATCGTGAGGGGTGTGGGGTATATCAGTGTTACAGTGAGGGGTGTGGGGTATCTCAGTGTTACAGTGAGGGCTGTGGGGTATATCAGTGTTACAGTGAGGGTGTGGGTTATATCAGTGTTTCAGTGAGGGGTGTGGGGTATATCGGAGTGTTACAGTAAGAGGTGTGGGGTACATCAGTGTTACAGTGAGGGGTGTGGGGTATACCAGTGTTACAGTGAGGGGTGTGGGGTATATCAGTGTTACAGTGAGGGGTGTGGGGTATATCGGAGTGTTACAGTGAGGGGTGTGGGGTATATCAGTGTTACAGTGAGGGGTGTGGGGTATATCAGTGTTACAGTGAGGGGTGTGGGGCATATCAGTGTTACAGTGAGGGGTGTGGGGTATATCGGTGTGTTACAGTGAGGGAGTATGGTATATCGGAGTGTGACAGTGAAGGGTGTGGGGTATATCAGTGTTACACTGAGGGGTGTGGGGTATATCGGAGCGTTACAGTGAGGGGTGTGGGGTATATCAGTGTTACAGTGAGGGGTGTGGGGCATATCAGTGTTAAAGTGAGGGGTGTGGGGTATATCAGTGTTACAGTGAGGGGTGTCGGGTATATCAGTGTTACAGTGAGGGGCGTGGGGTATGTCAGTGTTACAGTGAGGGGTGTGGGTATATCGGAGTGTTACAGTGAGGTGTTTGGGGTATATCGGAGTGTTATCGTGAGGGTTGTGGGGTATATCAGTATTACAGTGAGGGGTGTGGGGTATATCAGTGTTACAGTGAGGGCTGTGGGGTATATCAGTGTTACAGTGAGGGTGTGGGGTATATCGGAGTGTTACAGTGAGGTGTGTGGGGTATATCAGTGTTACAGTGAGGTGTGTGGGGTATATCAGTGTTACAGTGAGGGTGTGGCGTATATCAGTGTTCCAGTGAGGGGTGTGGGGTATATCGGAGTGTTACAGTGAGGTGTGTGGGGTATATCAGTGTTACAGTGAGGGGTGTGGGGTATATCAGTGTTACAGTGAGGGGTGTGGCATATATCAGTGTTACAGTGAGGGGTGTGGCGTATATCAGTGTTACAGTCAGGGGTGTGGGGTATATCAGTGTTACAGTGAGGGGTGTGGGGTATATATCAGTGTTACAGTGAGGGTGTGGCGTATATCAGTGTTACAGTGAGGGGTGTGGGGTATATATCAGTGTTACAGTGAGGGTGTGGCGTATGTCAGTGTTACAGTGAGGGGTGTGGGGTATATCGGAGTGTTTTACAGTGAGGGGTGTGGGGCATATCAGTGTTACAGTGAGGGGTGTGGGGTATATCGGTGTGTTACAGTGAGGGAGTATGGTATATCGGAGTGTGACAGTGAAGGGTGTGGGGTATATCAGTGTTACACTGAGGGGTGTGGGGTATATCGGAGCGTTACAGTGAGGGGTGTGGGGTATATCAGTGTTACAGTGAGGGGTGTGGGGTATATCAGTGTTACAGTGAGGGGTGTGGGGCATATCAGTGTTAAAGTGAGGAGTGTGGGGTATATCAGTGTTACAGTGAGGGGTGTCGGGTATATCAGTGTTACAGTGAGGGGTGTGGGGTATATCAGTGTTACAGTGAGGGGTGTGGGTATATCGGAGTGTTACAGTGAGGTGTTTGGGGTATATCGGAGTGTTATCGTGAGGGGTGTGGGGTATATCAGTGTTACAGTGAGGGGTGTGGGGTATATCAGTGTTACAGTGAGGGCTGTGGGGTATATCAGTGTTACAGTGAGGGTGTGGAGTATATCAGTGTTACAGTGAGGGGTGTGGGGTATATCAGTGTTACAGTGAGGGGTGTGGGGTATATCGGAGTGTGTTACAGTGAGGGGTGTGGGGTATATCAGTGTCACAGTGAGGGGTGTGGGGTATATCAGTGTTACAGTGAGGGTGTGGCGTATATCAGTGTTACAGTGAGGGGTGTGGGGTATATCAGTGTTACAGTGAGGGGTGTGGGGTATATCAGTGTTACAGTGAGGGGTGTCGGGTATATCAGTGTTACAGTGAGGGGTGTGGGGTATATCAGTGTTACAGTGAGGGGTGTGGGGTATATCAGTGTTACAGTGGGGTGTGGGTTATATCAGTGTTACAGTGAGGGGTGTGGGGTATATCAGTGTTACAGTGAGGGGTGTGGGGTATATCAGTGTTACAGTGAGGGGTGTCGGGTATATCAGTGTTACAGTGAGGAATGTGGGGTATATCAGTGTTAATGTGAGGGGTGTATCAGTGTTACAGTGAGGAATGTGGGGTATATCAGTGTTAATGTGAGGGGTGTATCAGTGTTACAGTGAGGAATGTGGGGTATATCAGTGTTAATGTGAGGGGTGTATCAGTGTTACAGTGAGGAATGTGGGGTATATCAGTGTTAATGTGAGGGGTGTATCAGTGTTACAGTGAGGGGTGTGGGGTATATCAGTGTTACAGTGAGGGGTGTGGGGTATATCAGTGTTACAGTGAGGAATGTGGGGTATATCAGTGTTACAGTGAGGGGTGTGGGGTATATCAGTGTTACAGTGAGGGGTGTGGGGTATATCAGTGTTACAGTGAGGAATGTGGGGTATATCAGTGTTAATGTGAGGGGTGTATCAGTGTTACAGTGAGGGGTGTGGGGTATATCAGTGTTACAGTGAGGGGTGTGGGGTATATCAGTGTTACAGTGAGGAATGTGGGGTATATCAGTGTTACAGTGAGGGGTGTGGGGTATATCAGTGTTACAGTGAGGGGTGTGGGGTATATCAGTGTTACAGTGAGGGGTGTGGGGTATATAGGAGTGTTACAGTGAGGGGTGTCGGGTATATCAGTGTTACAGTGAGGAATGTGGGGTATATCAGCGTTACAGTGAGGGGTGTGGGGTATATCAGTGTTACAGTGAGGAATGTGGGGTATATCAGTGTTACAGTGAGGGGTGTGGGGTATATCAGTGTTATAGTGAGGGGTGTGGGGTATATCAGTGTTACAGTGAGGAATGTGGGGTATATCAGTGTTAATGTGAGGGGTGTGTCAGTGTTACAGTGAGGGGTGTGGGGTATATCAGTGTTAATGTGAGGGGTGTATCAGTGTTACAGTGAGGGGTGTGGGGTATATCAGTGTTAATGTGAGGGGTGTATCAGTGTTACAGTGAGGGGTGTGGGGTATATCAGTGTTACAGTGAGGAATGTGGGGTATATCAGTGTTACAGTGAGGGGTGTGGGGTATATCAGTGTTACAGTGAGGAATGTGGGGTATATCAGTGTTAATGTGAGGGGTGTGTCAGTGTTACAGTGAGGGGTGTGGGGTATATCAGTGTTAATGTGAGGGGTGTATCAGTGTTACAGTGAGGGGTGTGGGGTATATCAGTGTTAATGTGAGGGGTGTATCAGTGTTACAGTGAGGGGTGTGAGGTATATCAGTGTTAATGTGAGGGGTGTATCAGTGTTACAGTGAGGGGTGTGGGGTATATGAGTGTGTTACAGTGAGGGGTGTGGGGTATATGAGTGTGTTACAGTGAGGGGTGTGGTGTATGTCAGTGTTACAGGGAGGGGTGTGGGGTATATCAGTGTTACAGTGAGGGGTGTGGGGTATATGAGTGTGTTACTGTGAGGGGTGTGGTGTATGTCAGTGTTACAGGGAGGGGTGTGGGGTATATCAGTGTTACAGTGAGGGGTGTGGGGTATATCAGTGTTACAGTGAGGGGTGTGGGGTATATCAGTGTTACAGTGAGGAATGTGGGGTATATGAGTGTGTTACAGTGAGGGGTGTGGTGTATATCGGAGTGTTACAGTGAGGGGTGTGGTGTATGTCAGTGTTACAGGGAGGGGTGTGGTGTATGTCAGTGTTACAGGGAGGGGTGTGGGGTATATCAGAGTGTTACAGTGAGGGGTGTGGGGTATATCAGTGTTACAGTGAGGGGTGTGGTGTATGTCAGTGTTACAGGGAGGGGTGTGGGGTATATCGGAGTGTTACAGTGAGGGGTGTGGTGTATGTCAGTGTTACAGGGAGGGGTGTGGGGTATATCGGAGTGTTACAGTGAGGGGTGTGGGGTATATCGGAGTGTTACAGTGAGGGGTGTGGGGTATATGAGTGTTACAGTGAGGGGTGTGGGGTATATGAGTGTGTTACAGTGAGGGGTGTGGTGTATGTCAGTGTTACAGGGAGGGGTGTGGGGTATATCGGAGTGTTACAGTGAGGGGTGTCGGGTATATCAGTGTTACAGTGAGGAATGTGGGGTATATCAGTGTTAATGTGAGGGGTGTATCAGTGTTACAGTGAGGGGTGTGGGGTATATGAGTGTGTTACAGTGAGGGGTGTGGTGTATGTCAGTGTTACAGGGAGGGGTGTGGGGTATATCAGTGTTACAGTGAGGGTGTGGGGTATATCAGTGTTAATGTGAGGGGTGTGGGGTATATCAGTGTTAATGTGAGGGGTGTGGGGTATATCAGTGTTACAGTGAGGAATGTGGGGGATATCAGTGTTAATGTGAGGGGTGTATCAGTGTTACAGTGAGGGGTGTGGGGTATATCAGTGTTACAGTGAGGGGTGTATCAGTGTTACAGTGAGGGGTGTCGGGTATATCAGTGTTACAGTGAGGGGTGTGGGGTATATCAGTGTTACAGTGAGGGGTGTATCAGTGTTACAGTGAGGGGTGTCGGGTATATCAGTGTTACAGTGAGGGGTGTATCAGTGTTACAGTGAGGGGTGTGGGGTATATGAGTGTGTTACAGTGAGGGGTGTGGTGTATGTCAGTGTTAATGTGAGGGGTGTATCAGTGTTACAGTGAGGGGTGTGGGGTATATCAGTGTTACAGTGAGGAATGTGGGGTATATCAGTGTTATTGTGAGGGGTGTCGGGTATATCAGTGTTAATGTGAGGGGTGTGGGTATATCAGTGTTAATGTGAGGGGTGTATCAGTGTTACAGTGAGGGGTGTGGGGTATATCAGTGTTACAGTGAGGAATGTGGGGTATATCAGTGTTAATGTGAGGGGTGTATCAGTGTTACAGTGAGGGTGTGGGGTATATGAGTGTTACAGTGAGGAATGTGGGGTATATCAGTGTTACAGGGAGTGGTGTGGTGTATGTCAGTGTTACAGTGAGGAATGTGGGGTATATCAGTGTTACAGTGAGGGGTGTCGGGGTATATCAGTGTTACAGTGAGAATGTGGGGTATATCAGTGTTAATGTGAGGGGTGTGGGGTATATCAGTGTTACAGTGAGGGTGTGGGGTATATCAGTGTTACAGTGAGGAATGTGGGGTATATCAGTGTTAATGTGAGGGGTGTATCAGTGTTACAGTGAGGGGTGTGGGGTATATGAGTGTGTTACAGTGAGGGGTGTGGTGTATGTCAGTGTTACAGGGAGGGGTGTGGGGTATATCAGTGTTACAGTGAGGGTGTGGGGTATATCAGTGTTACAGTGAGGGGTGTGGGGTATATCAGTGTTACAGTGAGGGTGTGGGGTATATCAGTGTTACAGTGAGGGGTGTGGGGTATATCGGAGTGTTACAGTGAGGGGTGTGGGGTATATCGGAGTGTTACAGTGAGGGGTGTGGTGTATGTCAGTGTTACAGGGAGGGGTGTGGGGTATATCAGTGTTACAGTGAGGGTGTGGGGTATATCAGTGTTACAGTGAGGGGTGTGGGGTATATCAGTGTTACAGTGAGGGTGTGGGGTATATCAGTGTTACAGTGAGGGGTGTGGGGTATATCGGAGTGTTACAGTGAGGGGTGTGGGGTATATCGGAGTGTTACAGTGAGGGTGTGGGGTATATCAGTGTTACAGTGAGGGGTGTGGGGTATATCAGTGTTACAGTGAGGGGTGTGGGGTATATGAGTGTGTTACAGTGAGGGGTGCGGGGTATATCAGTGTTACAGTGAGGGTTGTGGGGTATATCAGTGTTACAGTGAGGGGTGCGGGGTATATCAGTGTTACAGTGAGGGGTGTGGGGTATATCAGTGTTATAGTGAGGGGTGTGGGGTATATCAGTGTTACAGTGAGGGTGTGGGGTATATCAGTGTTACAGTGAGGGGTGTGGGGTATATCAGTGTTACAGTGAGGAATGTGGGGTATATCAGCGTTACAGTGAGGGGTGTGGGGTATATCAGTGTTACAGTGAGGAATGTGGGGTATATCAGTGTTACAGTGAGGGGTGTGGGGTATATCAGTGTTACAGTGAGGGGTGTGGGGTATATCAGTGTTACAGTGAGGAATGTGGGGTATATCAGTGTTAATGTGAGGGGTGTGTCAGTGTTACAGTGAGGGGTGTGGGGTATATCAGTGTTAATGTGAGGGGTGTATCAGTGTTACAGTGAGGTGTGTGGGGTATATCAGTGTTAATGTGAGGGGTGTATCAGTGTTACAGTGAGGGGTGTGGGGTATATCAGTGTTACAGTGAGGAATGTGGGGTATATCAGTGTTACAGTGAGGGGTGTGGGGTATATCAGTGTTACAGTGAGGAATGTGGGGTATATCAGTGTTAATGTGAGGGGTGTGTCAGTGTTACAGTGAGGGGTGTGGGGTATATCAGTGTTAATGTGAGGGGTGTATCAGTGTTACAGTGAGGGGTGTGGGGTATATCAGTGTTAATGTGAGGGGTGTATCAGTGTTACAGTGAGGGGTGTGAGGTATATCAGTGTTAATGTGAGGGGTGTATCAGTGTTACAGTGAGGGGTGTGGGGTATATGAGTGTGTTACAGTGAGGGGTGTGGGGTATATGAGTGTGTTACAGTGAGGGGTGTGGTGTATGTCAGTGTTACAGGGAGGGGTGTGGGGTATATCAGTGTTACAGTGAGGGGTGTGGGGTATATGAGTGTGTTACTGTGAGGGGTGTGGTGTATGTCAGTGTTACAGGGAGGGGTGTGGGGTATATCAGTGTTACAGTGAGGGGTGTGGGGTATACCAGTGTTACAGTGAGGGGTGTGGGGTATATCAGTGTTACAGTGAGGAATGTGGGGTATATGAGTGTGTTACAGTGAGGGGTGTGGTGTATATCGGAGTGTTACAGTGAGGGGTGTGGTGTATGTCAGTGTTACAGGGAGGGGTGTGGTGTATGTCAGTGTTACAGGGAGGGGTGTGGGGTATATCAGAGTGTTACAGTGAGGGGTGTGGGGTATATCAGTGTTACAGTGAGGGGTGTGGTGTATGTCAGTGTTACAGGGAGGGGTGTGGGGTATATCGGAGTGTTACAGTGAGGGGTGTGGTGTATGTCAGTGTTACAGGGAGGGGTGTGGGGTATATCGGAGTGTTACAGTGAGGGGTGTGGGGTATATCGGAGTGTTACAGTGAGGGGTGTGGGGTATATGAGTGTTACAGTGAGGGGTGTGGGGTATATGAGTGTGTTACAGTGAGGGGTGTGGTGTATGTCAGTGTTACAGGGAGGGGTGTGGGGTATATCGGAGTGTTACAGTGAGGGGTGTCGGGTATATCAGTGTTACAGTGAGGAATGTGGGGTATATCAGTGTTAATGTGAGGGGTGTATCAGTGTTACAGTGAGGGGTGTGGGGTATATGAGTGTGTTACAGTGAGGGGTGTGGTGTATGTCAGTGTTACAGGGAGGGGTGTGGGGTATATCAGTGTTACAGTGAGGGTGTGGGGTATATCAGTGTTAATGTGAGGGGTGTGGGGTATATCAGTGTTAATGTGAGGGGTGTGGGGTATATCAGTGTTACAGTGAGGAATGTGGGGGATATCAGTGTTAATGTGAGGGGTGTATCAGTGTTACAGTGAGGGGTGTGGGGTATATCAGTGTTACAGTGAGGGGTGTATCAGTGTTACAGTGAGGGGTGTCGGGTATATCAGTGTTACAGTGAGGGGTGTGGGGTATATCAGTGTTACAGTGAGGGGTGTATCAGTGTTACAGTGAGGGGTGTCGGGTATATCAGTGTTACAGTGAGGGGTGTATCAGTGTTACAGTGAGGGGTGTGGGGTATATGAGTGTGTTACAGTGAGGGGTGTGGTGTATGTCAGTGTTAATGTGAGGGGTGTATCAGTGTTACAGTGAGGGGTGTGGGGTATATCAGTGTTACAGTGAGGAATGTGGGGTATATCAGTGTTATTGTGAGGGGTGTCGGGTATATCAGTGTTAATGTGAGGGGTGTGGGTATATCAGTGTTAATGTGAGGGGTGTATCAGTGTTACAGTGAGGGGTGTGGGGTATATCAGTGTTACAGTGAGGAATGTGGGGTATATCAGTGTTAATGTGAGGGGTGTATCAGTGTTACAGTGAGGGGTGTGGGGTATATGAGTGTTACAGTGAGGAATGTGGGGTATATCAGTGTTACAGGGAGTGGTGTGGTGTATGTCAGTGTTACAGTGAGGAATGTGGGGTATATCAGTGTTACAGTGAGGGGTGTCGGGTATATCAGTGTTACAGTGAGGAATGTGGGGTATATCAGTGTTAATGTGAGGGGTGTGGGGTATATCAGTGTTACAGTGAGGGGTGTGGGGTATATCAGTGTTACAGTGAGGAATGTGGGGTATATCAGTGTTAATGTGAGGGGTGTATCAGTGTTACAGTGAGGGGTGTGGGGTATATGAGTGTGTTACAGTGAGGGGTGTGGTGTATGTCAGTGTTACAGGGAGGGGTGTGGGGTATATCAGTGTTACAGTGAGGGTGTGGGGTATATCAGTGTTACAGTGAGGGGTGTGGGGTATATCAGTGTTACAGTGAGGGTGTGGGGTATATCAGTGTTACAGTGAGGGGTGTGGGGTATATCGGAGTGTTACAGTGAGGGGTGTGGGGTATATCGGAGTGTTACAGTGAGGGTGTGGGGTATATCAGTGTTACAGTGAGGGGTGTGGGGTATATCAGTGTTACAGTGAGGGGTGTGGGGTATATGAGTGTGTTACAGTGAGGGGTGCGGGGTATATCAGTGTTACAGTGAGGGGTGTGGGGTATATCAGTGTTACAGTGAGGGGTGCGGGGTATATCAGTGTTACAGTGAGGGGTGTGGGGTATATCAGTGTTATAGTGAGGGGTGTGGGGTATATCAGTGTTACAGTGAGGGTGTGGGGTATATCAGTGTTACAGTGAGGGGTGTGGGGTATATCAGTGTTACAGTGAGGGGTGTGGGGTATATGAGTGTGTTACAGTGAGGGGTGCGGGGTATATCTGTGTTACAGTGAGGGGTGTGGGGTATATCAGTGTTACAGTGAGGGTGTGGGGTATATCAGTGTTACAGTGAGGGGTGTGGGGTATATCGGAGTGTTACAGTGAAGGGTGTGGCGTATATCGGTGTGTTAGAGTGAGGGGTGTTGGGTATATCTGTATTTCAGTGAGGGGTGTGAAATATATCAGTGTTACAGTGAGGGGTGTGGGGTATATCAGTGTTACAGTGAGGGGTGTGGGGTATATCGGAGTGTTACAGTGAGGGGTGTTTGGTATATCAGTGTTACAGTGAGGGGTGTGAAATATATCAGTGTTACAGTGAGGGGTGTGGGGTATATCAGTGTTACAGTGAGGGGTGTGGGGTATATCGGAGTGTTACAGTGAGGGGTGTGGGGTATATCGGAGTGTTACAGTGAGGGGTGTGGGGTATATCAGTGTTACAGTGAGGGGTGTGGGGTATATCAGTGTTACAGTGAGGGGTGCGGGGTATATCAGTGCTCCAGTGAGGGTTTGGGGGTATATCAGAAGGGAATTGGATAAGTGCCTGAAGGAAAAAGAATTGCAGGGCTCTGGGGAAAGGGTGGGGGAGTGGGACTTGCTGAAGCGCTCTTGCAGAGAGCTGGCACGGGCTCGACGGGCCGTAAGGCCTCCTTCTGTGCTGTAACCATTCTATGATTCTATAGAGCCAGAGATGCACAACAACAATACCTTGTATTTAAATAGCGCCTTTAATGTAGTAAAATGTCACAAGGCGGTTCACAGGAGTATTTTAAGACAAACAATTTTGGCACCGAGCCACATAAGGATAGATTAGGACAGGCCACTAAAAGCTTGGTCAAAGTGGGAGGTTTTAATGAGCGTCTTCAAGGAGGAAAGAGAGGTAGCGAGGCGGAGAGATTTAGGCAGGGAATTCCAGAGCTGAGGGCCTGGGTAACAGAAGGCACGGCCACCAATGGCTGAGCGATTATAATCAGGGATGCAGAAGAGGGCAGAATTAGAGGAGCGCAGATATCTCGGGGGGTGGGGGGGCGGAGTTGTGGGTTGAAGGAGATTAGAGATAGGAAGGGGCGAGGCCATGGAGGGATTTGAAAACAAGGATGAGAATTTTGAAATCGAGGTGCTGCTTAACTGGGAGCCAGTGTAGGTCAGCGAGCACAGGGGAGATGGGCGAACGGGACTTGGTACGAGTTAGGACACGGGCAGCCGAGTTTTGGATGATCTCCATGTGATGAAATATTCCATTCATCACTCATTGGTATTCTCTGCCTGTGACTGTGGTTGGTTTCAGTTTCATTTCCCTTACCTCAGTTCCGTTTCCTCACCATTGTATTGTACTGTGTGTAGGGCTCCGCCCATACCTGGCCCCTATGTAAGCTGGCCCAGCCTGCATCACATCCAGTACGGCAGACCTCTGGATGGAAGATACCTCTCCTCTGTGTGTTACCTTCTAAGTCAATAAAAGCCTTGTTTTGTTTCGCTAACATCGAGTCTCGGATTTATTGAGGCACATCAATTTTATTGACTTAATTTTCAACACAATGGATCAACTCTTGAAACCCGAACGTTTGGATTTGGACCAGCATGCTTCGGACGCATCGGCACGCTTCGGACACTGGTTTATGTGTATGGAATTCTTCCTGGACAATTCCGCAGCCGTCAAAGACGCTACGGACGCTGCGAGTATGAAACTCGGAATTCTGCGGAATTGGGTAAGCCACCGGGTTTACCCCCTCATCCAAGACGCCGACACGTACCCGGCCGCCTGCGACATCTTAAAGGCGCATTACCAGCAGCCTACGAATGAGGTGTATGCTAGGCATCTGCTCGCTACTCGCGCACAGCGACCTGGGGAATCGGTGGAGGAGTTCCTCGGCACCCTGAAAACGCTTGGCAAAGACTGCAAGTGCCAAGATGTAAAAGCCGCAGTGTACACTGACGAGCTTGTTCGCGATGCCTTTATCACAGGCCTCAGCTCCACTTACATCCGGCAGAGACTGCTGGAAAAAACGGGATTGGACCTGAAACAGGCTGCGGACACAGCGCGATCCCTGGATGTGGCCCAGAGAAACTCGGACGCCTACTCTTCAGCCCGCGCCGTCCACGCCGCCACGTGTGCACCAAGGGCACCGCCATCTTGGAAGGCATCTTCCCCGCCCGGCAACCCGACACCGTCGGGGCCCCGCTCTCCCCCCAGAAGCCGTACAACAGCCGCGATGCGTCAGGGACCCAACTGCTACTTCTGCGGGCAGCCGAAGCACACCAGAAACCTGTGCCCGGCGAAAGGCACCACCTGCTTTAAGTGTGGTAAGAAGGGGCACTTCGGGAAGGTGTGCAGAGGGAACCCCGCCGGAAAAACCGCCACCGCCGCGTGTGCGCCGTGGGAGCGGCCATCTTGGACGCCATCTTGCCCGACCTCGTGGGGTCCGCCATCTTGTGAGCAGACAGCGTGGACGCCATCTTGTCTCGATCAGGGCCCTACAGTGGCATCGGTCACAGTGGACCAGACCAGGCCGCACCCGCTATCCAAATCAATGGTGGACATCGAGGTAAACGGGTGCGGGGTTAAATGTTTAATTGACAGTGGAAGCACAGAGAGTTTTATCCACCCTGAACTGGCACAACAACTCTCCCTAAAGGTGGTCCCTACTCGGGGTACCATCTCTATGTCTGATAAAACCCAGACATCGACCATTATGGCTTACTGTACGGTACAATTGTCTGTTAACGGAACTGTATACGATAATTTTAAAGTACTAATCATGAAGAATCTATGTGCGAGCGTGATCTTGGGCCTGGATTTCCAGTGCAACCACCAAAGCATCACGCTCAAGTACGGTGGGTCCCAGCCACCCCTCACAGTGTGCGGTCTGGCTACCCTGAAGGTAAAGCCGCCTTCGCTATTCGCGAACCTTACCCCTAACTGCCGGCCAATAGCGACCAAAAGCAGGAGGTACAGCTGGGAGGACAGGCGGTTTATCGCGACCGAGGTAGACAGATTCCTGAAAGAGCGCATTATTGAACGCAGCAACAGCCCGTGGCGCGCCCAAGTGGTAGTGGTAAGGGGTAGCGAGAAGAAATGGATGGTGATCGACTATAGCCAAACGATCAACAGGTACACCCAACTAGACGCCTACCCGCTACCCCGCATATCAGAAATGGTGAACCAAATCGCCCAATACCGGGTGTTCTCCACCATCGACCTCAAGTCAGTGTACCACCAGCTCCCTATCAGACCAGAGGACTGCCCGTACACCACCTTCGAGGCGAACGGACGCCTCTACCAATTCCTCAGAGTCCCCTTTGGGGTGACGAATGGGGTCTCGGTCTTCCAGAGGGAGATGGACCGCATGGTCGATGACCACCACTTGCAGGCAACCTTCCCCTACCTCGACAACGTCACCATCTGCGGTCACAACCAGCAGGATCACGACTCGAACCTCGAGAGGTTCCTGAAAACCGCACAAAAACTCAACCTCACCTACAACGAGGACAAGTGCGTTTACAACACCACGCGCCTCTGCATACTAGGCAGCGTGGTGGAGAATGGGGAAATCGGACCAGACCCCGACCGATTGCGCCCCCTACGGGAGCTGCCCCTGCCCAACACTCCCAAAGCCCTGAAAAGGTGCCTGGGGTTATTTTCTTATTATTCCCAATGGGTCCCCAACTACCCCGACAAAGCCCGCCCCCTCTTGAAAGCATCCTCTTTTCCGCTCCCTGCTGAGGCCCACGCCACCTTCAAAAGCATTAAGCGGGATATTGAGCGGGCCACGCTACAGGCAGTGGACGAGAACACTCCCTTTCAAGTGGAAAGTGATGCGTCTGACTTTGCCTTGGCGGCCACCCTCAACCAGGTGGGGCGGCCCGTAGCTTTCTTCTCGAGGACCCTCCAAGGGCCCGAGATCAGACACTCCTCCGTGGAAAAGGAGGCCCAAGCCATCGTGGAGGCAGTGCGCCACTGGCGCCACTACCTAGCCGGCAAACGCTTCACCCTACTTACCGACCAGCGGTCGGTAGCGTTTATGTTCAATAATAAACAGAGGGGGAAGATTAAAAATGATAGGATTCTTAGGTGGCGGATCAAGCTCTCCACCTTCGATTATGACATCATTTACCGGCCAGGGGCCCTTAACGAATCCCCCGACGCCCTCTCACGAGGGATGTGTGCCAGCGCCACCGGGGATCGGCTACAGACCCTCCACAACGACCTCTGCCACCCAGGGGTCACGCGGCTGTTCCACTTCATAAAGTCCCGCAACTTACCCTACTCGATTGAGGAAGTTCGGTCTCTGACCAGGAACTGCCGCACTTGCGCTGAGTGCAAGCCTCGATTCTACCGCCCAGATAGAGCCCACTTAATCAAAGCTACACGGCCCTTTGAGCGGCTCAGCTTAGATTTCAAGGGCCCCCTCCCGTCCGTCGACCGCAATGTTTACTTCCTGAACATTGTGGACGAATACTCCCGTTTCCCATTCGCCCTCCCCTGCCCAGACATGACCAGCGCCACGGTCATTAAATGCCTCAACAGCCTGTTCTGCCTGTTCGGTATGCCGAGCTACATCCATACGGATAGTGGGGCGTCCTTCATGAGTGAAGAGCTACGCCAGTACATGCTGTCCAGGGGGATCGCCACAAGCCGTACCACCAGCTACAACCCCCGGGCTAACGGTCAAGTGGAGCGAGAGAACGGGACAGTATGGAAAGCAGTCACTCTAGCTCTAAGGACCAAGGGCCTCCCTATCTGCCGCAGGCAGGAAGTCCTCCCAGATGTGCTCCATTCGATACGGTCGCTATTGTGTACTGCCACTAATGCCACGCCTCGTGAGCGAATGTTTGTCTTTCCCCGGAAATCCACCTCAGGCGTATCCATGCCGTCATGGCTCTCCACCCCGGGTCCGGTATTCGTGCGAAGGCATGTGAGGGGCCACAAGACGGACCCTCTCGTGGAGTCAGTGCACCTACTCCACGCCAACCCCCAATACGCGTATGTCCGGCACGCCGACGGAAGGGAGGACACCGTGTCCATAAAAGACGTCGCCCCAGCCGGTAACGACAACAACCACGACAACAGCAGCAACAACGATCACAGCAACTCTTACCCACCCAATACTCTTTCATCACCCCCGGAAGAACATCGACCAACGGTACCCCCACCAACTACCACTTCAACAACCCTGGCGGCACCCCCGGCAGAGACCCAGGAGGCCACCGGGGACACCCAGCCGACACCCGCGGCACCACAACAGCCACGTCGGTCGCAGAGGACTATCAAACCCCCGAACAGACTAAATCTATAGAAGGGGTGAATGTGATGAAATATTCCATTCATCACTCATTGGTATTCTCTGCCTGTGACTGTGGTTGGTTTCAGTTTCATTTCCCTTACCTCAGTTCCGTTTCCTCACCATTGTATTGTACTGTGTGTAGGGCTCCGCCCATACCTGGCCCCTATGTAAGCTGGCCCAGCCTGCATCACATCCAGTACGGCAGACCTCTGGATGGAAGATACCTCTCCTCTGTGTGTTACCTTCTAAGTCAATAAAAGCCTTGTTTTGTTTCGCTAACATCGAGTCTCGGATTTATTGAGGCACATCACTCCAGTTTACATAGGGTGGAATGTGGGAGGCCAGCCAGGAATAGTCAAGTCTAGAAGTAACAAAGGCATGGATGAGGGTTTCAGCAGCGGATGAGATGAGGCAAGGGCGGAGACGGGCGATGTTACGGAGGTGGAAGTAGGCGGTCTTTGTTACGCTGCGGATATGTGGTCGGAAGCTCATGTCAGGGTGAAATATTACACCAAGGTTGTGAACAGTGTGGTTCAGCCTCAGACAGATGTTAGGGAGAGGGATGGAGTAATAAAACCGATGGAAATAAAACTCGGGAGAGATGTAGGGTAGGATCCCGGTTCATTCCTGGAGACGGGACTGATTGTACACCCTGTGTTCATGCCCAGTGAGACTGCACACCAGGAGCAGAGCCTGGTCAATGTGACCCTGTGACACCTCGAGTGGGAGGGGCTCTGGCCACTTTGTGACATCGCTCCTTGCTGCTGTGTGATTGGCTCCTGGCTCCTGTGTGATGTCACCTGGAGACAGGGCCCCGCCCCTGGTTACGGCCCATCAGTGGGATGTCAGTGTGGGAGGAGCTGGAGTGACAGCTGACACTGGGAGTGAGTTTAGTCCCAATAAACAGGGCAAAGGGCTCAAAGGAACAATTTAATATTAAAGTAAGTAATTCAAACACACATTAATTGCAAATATAATGAAATTAGATACAATCACAGTCACAAATACAGTCCCATTGTATTCCAGGTACAGAGTCTGGGATTAATATGAATCATTTCTCTATTGACAGTCTCTGGGAGAGAGCAATATCTCAGGAAGGTGGAGAGAGGGAAGTCGAATCATCGCCACACTCACTGGGACTGGAGAAATGTCGCTGGGTTCACAGAGCAGACCTGGTGGCACCGAGAACCCCCAGTGTCAGACGGGATAAAACAGGAAGCTTCAACAATGATTGGAAAGCTGAGGAACTTTACTGAGAACCCCATCAGTCCAGGATTTTGCCGAGGTGAGAGTCTAACCAGATACTGGGAGCTGATCATCATCTGGCGTCAGGCTCGGCCTTTGATGAAACAAGTTGAGTGGAGCTTAATTCGGAGATAAACCTTGCCCGTACCTCACCCGGGAGTGTTTGACACTTACATGTAGAGGGATCTTTATTCTGTATTCACCCTGTGCTGTATCTGAGCTGGTTGTGCTTCATTGGGTAGTGCCGGGGAGCTGTACGCTGCATTGAACACATGCTGTATCTGAGTTGGTTGTGTTGATGAACCAAATTGGAGGGAGCTTTACTCTGTATCTAACCCGTGCTGTACCTGCCCTGGGAGCGTTTGGTGGACAGTGTAGAGGGAGCTTTACTCTGTACCTAACCCGTGCTGTACCTGCCCTGGGAGTGTTTGATGGGACAGTGTAGAGGGAGCTTTATTCTGTATCTAACCCTGCTGTACCTGCCCTGGGAGTGTTTGATGGTATAGTGTAATGGGAGCTTTACTCTGTACCTAACCCGTGCTGTAGCTGCCCTGGGAGTGTTTGATGGTACAGTGTAGAGGGAGCTTTACTCTGTATCTAACCCGTGCTGTACCTGCCCTGGGAGTGTTTGGTGGACAGTGTAGAGGGAGCTTTACTCTGTATCTAACCCATGCTGTACCTGCCCTGGGAGTGTTTGATGGGACAGTGTAGAGGGAGCTTTACTCTGTATCTAACCCAAGCTGTACCTGCCCTGGGAGTGTTTGATGGGACAGTGTAGAGGGAGCTTTATTCTGTACCTAACCTGTACTGTACCTGCCCTGGGAGTGTTTGAAGGGACAGTGTAGAGGGAGCTTTACTCTGTATCTAACCCGTGCTGTACCTGCCCTGGGAGTGTTTGATGGGACAGTGTAGAGGGAGCTTTACTCTGTATCTAACCCGTGCTGTACCTGCCCTGGGAGTGTTTGAAGGGACAGTGTAGAGGGAGCTTTACTCTGTACCTAACCCGGGCTGTACCTGTGCTGGGAGTGTTTGAAGGGACAGTGTAGCCCTGGGAGTGTTTGATGGGACAGTGTAGAGGGAGCTTTACTCTGTATCTAACCCTTGCTGTACCTGACCTGGGAGTGTTTGATGCGACAGTGTAGAGGGAGCTTTACTCTGTATCTAACCCGTGCTGTAGCTGCCCTGGGAGTGTTTGATGGGACAGTGTAGAGGGAGCTTTACTCTGTATCTAACCCGTGCTGTACCTGCCCTGGGAGTGTTTGATGGGACAGTGTAGAGGGAACTTTACTCTGTATCTAACCCGTGCTGTACCTGCCCTGGGAGTGTTTGATGGGACAGTGTAGAGGGAGTGATGTGCCTCAATAATTCCGAGACTCGATGTTAGCGAAACAAAACAAGGCTTTTATTAACTTAGAAGGTAACACGTAAGAGAGAGAGGTATCTTCCTTCTGGAGACTGAGGCCAGACTGAGCTAGCTTACAAAAGGGGCCAGGTATGGGCGGAGCCCTACACACACAGCACATTCCAGCACATTCCAATAAACAATACAATGAGGACTGGGAGAAGGGAAATGACACTGAAACCGACCACAGTCACAGGCAGTGATGAATGGAATATTTCATCACATTCACCCCTTCTATAGATTTAGTCTGTTCGGGGGTTTGATAGTCCTCTGCGACCGACGTGGCTGTTGTGGTGCCGCGGGTGTCGGCTGGGTGTCCCCGGTAGTCTCCTGGGTCTCTGCCGGGGGTGCCGCCAGGGTTGTTGAAGGGGTAGTTGGTGGGGGTGCCGTTGGTCGATGTTCTTCCGGGGGTGATGAAAGAGTAGTGGGTGGGTAAGAGTTGCTGTGATCGTTGTTGCTGCTGTTGCCGTGGTTGTTGTCGATGCCGGCTGGGGCGACGTCTTTTATGGACACGGTGTCCTCCCTTCCATCGGCGTGCCGGACATATGCGTATTGGGGGTTGGCGTGGAGTAGGTGTACTGGCTCCACGAGAGGGTCCGTCTTGTGGCCCCTCACATGCCTTCGCACGAGTACCGGACCTGGGGTGGAGAGCCATGACGGCATGGATACGCCTGAGGTGGATTTCCGGGGAAAGGCAAACATTCGTTCATGAGGCGTGGCATTAGTGGCCGTACACAATAGCGACCGTATCGAATGGAGCACATCCGAGAGGACTTCCTGCCAGCGGGAGATAGGGAGGCCCTTGGTCCTTAGAGCTAGAGTGACTGCTTTCCATACTGTCCCGTTCTCTCGCTCCACTTGGCCGTTACCCCGTGGGTTGTAGCTGGTGGTACGGCTCGTGGCGATCCCCTTGGACAGCATGTACTGGCATAGCTCTTCACTCATGAAGGACGCCCCTCTATCCGTATGGATGTAGCTCGGCATACCGAACAGGCAGAACAGGCTGTTGAGGCATTTAATGACCGTGGCGCTGGTCATGTCTGGGCAGGGGAAGGCGAATGGGAACCGGGAGTATTCGTCCACAATGTTCAGGAAGTAAACATTGCGGTCGACGGACGGGAGGGGGCCCTTGAAATCTAAGCTGAGCCGCTCAAAGGGCCGTGTAGCTTTGATTAAGTGGGCTCTATCTGGGTGGTAGAACCGAGGCTTGCACTCAGCGCAAGTGCGGCAGTTCCTGGTCAGAGACCGAACTTCCTCAATCGAGTAGGGTAAGTTACGGGACTTTATGAAGTGGAACAGTCGCGTGACCCCTGGGTGGCAGAGGTCGTTGTGGAGGGTCTGTAGCCGATCCCCGGTGGCGCTGGCACACATCCCTCGTGAGAGGGCGTCAGGGGATTCGTTAAGGGCCCCTGGCCGGTAAATGATGTGCTAGGGGGTTGGAATATAAAAACAGGGAGGTATTGCTGCAGTTGTACAAGGTATTGGTGAGGCCGCACCTGGAATACTGCATACAGTTTTGGTGTCCATACTTAAGAAAAGACATACTTGCTCTCGAGTCAGTACAAAGAAGGTTCACTCGGTTAATCCCGGGGATGAGGGGGTGGTCATATGAGGAGAGGTTGAGTAGATTGGGACTCTACTCATTGGAGTTCAGAAGAATGAGAGGCGATCTTATTGAAACATATAAGATTGTGAAGGGGCTTGATCGGGTGGATGCGGTGAGGATGTTCCCAATGATGGGTGAAACTAGAACTAGGGGGCATAATCTTAAAATAAGGGGCTGCTCATTCAAAACTGAGATGAGGAGAAACTTCTTCACTCAGAGGGTGGTAGGTTTGTGGAATTTGCTGCCCCAGAAAGCTGTGGAAGCTACATCATTAAATAAATTTAAAACAGAAATAGATAGTTTCCTAGAAGTAAAGGGAATAAAGGGTTACGGGGAGCGGGCAGGAAATTGGACATGAGTCTGGGTTCGGAATGGTCATGGCCCTGTGGGTAGTGGAGCGGGCCCAGGGGCCGTGTAGCCTTGTTCTGCTCCTACTGTGTTCTAATTCTGTTAGATTTCAGGAGATGGTTTTATTCCTGTTCCTGGCTGGGGTGGAAATCGCCTTTACAGAAGGTAAGTACTGTAGAAAATGTTGGGACAGAGTGATCTCCTGGAAGAATTTCGATCGCCTAGATGGGTCGGAGAGGAATTTCCCAGATTTTTTTCTCCCAAATTGGCCATTGGGTCTTTATCTGGTTTTTCGCCTCTCCCGGGAGATCACATGGGTTCGGGTGGATGCAGAGTGATAGAAGATTTGAGGTTAGGATCAGATCAGCCATGATCTTATTGAATGGTGGAGCAGGCTCGAGGGGCCGATTGGCCTACTCCTGCTCCTATTTCTTATGTTCTTATGTTCTTATGTACTCGAAGGTGGAGAGCTCGATCCGCCACCTAAGAATCTTATCATTTTTAATCTTCCCCCTCTGTTTTTTATTGAACATAAACGCTACCGACCGCTGGTCGGTAAGTAGGGTGAAGCGTTTGCCGGCTAGGTAGTGGCGCCAGTGGCGCACTGCCTCCACAATGGCTTGGGCCTCCTTTTCCACGGAGGAGTGTCTGATCTCGGGCCCTTGGAAGGTCCTCGAGAAGAAAGCTACGGGCCGCCCCGCCTGGTTGAGGGTGGCCGCCAAGGCGAAGTCAGACGCATCACTTTCCACTTGAAAGGGAGTGTTCTCGTCCACTGCCTGTAGCGTGGCCCGCTCAATATCCTGCTTAATGCTTTTGAAGGCGGCGTGGGCCTCAGCAGAGAGCGGAAAAGAGGATGCTTTCAAGAGGGGGCGGGCTTTGTCGGAGTAGTTGGGGACCCATTGGGAATAATAAGAAAATAACCCCAGGCACCTTTTCAGGGCTTTGGGAGTGTTGGGCAGGGGCAGCTCCCATAGGGGGCGCAATCGGTCGGGGTCTGGTCCGATTTCCCCATTCTCCACCACGCTGCCTAGTATGCAGAGGCGCGTGGTGTTGAAAACGCACTTGTCCTCGTTGTAGGTGAGGTTGAGTTTTTGTGCGGTTTCCAGGAACCTCTCGAGTTTCGAGTCGTGATCCTGCTGATTGTGGCCGCAGATGGTGACGTTGTCGAGGTAGGGGAAGGTTGCCTGCAAGTGGTGGTCATCGACCATGCGGTCCATCTCCCTCTGAAAAACCGAGACCCCATTCGTCACCCCAAAGGGGACTCTGAGGAATTGGTAGAGGCGTCTGTTCGCCTCGAAGGCGGTGTACGGGCGGTCCTCTGGTCTGATAGGGAGCTGGTGGTACGCTGACTTGAGGTCGATGGTGGAGAACACCCGGTATTGGGCGATTTGGTTCACCATTTCTGATATGCGGGGTAGCGGGTAGGCGTCTAGTTGGGTGTACCTGTTGATCGTTTGACTATAGTCGATCACCATCCGTTTCTTCTCGCTACCCCTTACCACTACCACTTGGGCGCGCCACGGGCTGTTGCTGCGTTCAATAATGCGCTCTTTCAGGAGCCTGTCTACCTCGGTCGCGATAAACCGCCTGTCCTCCCAGCTGTACCTCCTGCTTTTGGTCGCTATTGGCCGGCAGTTAGGGGTAAGGTTCGCGAATAGCGAAGGCGGCTTTACCTTCAGGGTAGCCAGACCGCACACTGTGAGGGGCGGCTGGGACCCACCGTACTTGAGCGTGATGCTTTGGTGGTTGCACTGGAAATCCAGGCCCAAGATCACGCTCGCACATAGGTTCTTCATGATTAATACTTTAAAATTATCGTATACAGTTCCGTTAACGCCCAATTGTACCGTGCAGTAACCCAGAATGGTCGATGTCTGGGTTTTATCAGCCATAGAGATGGTACCCTGAGCAGGGACCACCTTTAGGGAGAGTTGCTGTGCCAGTTCAGGGTGGATAAAACTCTCCGTGCTTCCACTGTCAATTAAACAATTAACCCGGCACCCGTTTACCTCGATGTCCACCATTGATTTGGATAGCGGGTGCGGCCTGGTCTGGTCCACTGTGACCGATGCCACTGTAGGGCCCTGATCGATACAAGATGGCATCCACGCTGTCTGCTCATAAGATGGCGGACCCCACGAGGTCGGGCAAGATGGCGTCCAAGATGGCCGCTCCCACGGCGCACACGCGGCGGTGGCGGGTTTTCCGGCGGTTGGTTTTCCAGCGGGGTTCCCTCTGCACACCTTCCCGAAGTGCCCCTTCTTACCGCACTTAAAGCAGGTGGTGCCTTTCGCCGGGCACAGGTTTCTGGTGTGTTTTGGCTGCCCGCAGAAGTAGCAGTTGGGTCCCTGACGCGTCGCGGCTGTCGTAGGGCTTCTGGGGGGAGAGCGGGGCCCCGCCGGTGTCGGGCTGCCGGGCGGGGAAGATGCCTTCCAAGATGGCGGCGCCCTCGGTGCACACGTGGCGGCGTGGACGGCGCGGGCTGAAGAGTAGGCGTCCGAGTTTCTCTGGGCCACATCCAGGGATCGCGCGGTGTCCGCAGCCTGTTTCAGGTCCAACCCCGTTTTTTCCAGCAGTCTTTGCCGGATGTAAGTGGAGCTGAGACCTGTGATAAAGGCATCGCGAACAAGCTCGTCAGTGTACACTGCGGCTTTTACATCTCGGCACTTGCAGTCTTTGCCAAGCATTTTCAGGGTGCTTAGGAACTCCTCCACCGATTCCCCAGGTCGCTGTGCGCGAGTAGCGAGCAGATGCCTAGCATACACCTCATTCGTAGGCTGCTGGTAATGCGCCTTTAAGATGTCGCAGGCGGCCAGGTACGTATCGGCGTCTTGGATGAGGGGGTAAACCCGGTGGCTCACCCAATTCCGCAGAATTCCGAGTCTCACCCTCGCAGCGTCCGTAGCGTCTTTGACGGCTGCGGAATTGTCCAGGAAGAATTCCATACACTCAAACCAGTGTCCGAAGCGTGCTGATGCGTCCGGAGCATGTTGATCCAAATCCAAACGTTCGGGTTTCAGGAGTTGATCCATAGTGTTGAAAAAATAAGTTAATAAAATTGATGTGCCTCAATAATTCCGAGACTCGATGTTAGCGAAACAAAACAAGGCTTTTATTAACTTAGAAAGTAACACGTAAGAGAGAGAGGTATCTTCCTTCTGGAGACTGAGGCCAGACTGAGCTAGCTTACAAAAGGGGCCAGGTATGGGCGGAGCCCTACACACACAGCACATTCCAGCACATTCCAATAAACAATACAATGAGGACTGGGGGAAGGGAAATGACACTGAAACCGACCACAGTCACAGGCAGTGATGAATGGAATATTTCATCACAGGGAGCTTTACTCTGTATCTAACCCATGCTGTACCTGCCCTGGGACAGTTTGATGGGACAGTGTAGAGGGAGCTTTACTCTGTACCTAATCCGTGCTGTACCTGCCCTGGGAGTGTTTGGTGGGACAGTGTAGAGGGAGCTTTACTCTGTATCTAACCCACTGTACCTGCCCTGGAGGTATTTGATGAGAGCTTTACTCTGTAACAGAGGATTACATGGGATATACAGCACAGAACCAGGCCATTCGGCCCAAGCAGCCCATGCCGGTGTTTATGCTCCGCTCGAACCTCCTCCCGTCTCACCTCATTTACACTGTTAATTCTTTCTGTGTCTTTAGATTTGAACTTCTCTTTTACCAGGTTTATCCGAGTCTTGTTGTTACAATTTAACTGAAAGTACTGCTGTGGATTTGCCTTTCCTATTCCAGTTAGCACCTTAGGTCTGATCACAGACTGAGCAAACCTCCCAAAACATGAGAAGTGATCTGATCGAGGTGTTTAAAATGAAGGTCCACCACCATCTTCTCAAGGCAACTAGGGATGGGTGTTAAAGATGGTCTTGTTAGCATTGACCACATCCTGAGTAAACTTAAAAAGGGAGTTGACAAGGTAGCTGATTTCCAAGAGTGATTTTTCTAATAGTGAATTCTGTAATAAAGGGACATCAAATTAAAATTAGAACTAAGCTGTTGAAAATTCAATCCAGGAAAACATTCTTAAAGCAAAATATTGTGTGAATGTGAAATGCACTACCTCAGGAGGCCATTGATGCAGATTTAATTCAGGTATTTAAAAGGGGATAGATTCTTGGGTTGTATGGATATTAATTGAATGGAGAAAGTGGGGAAAATGAGGTTAAAAGAGTAGATCTACCATAGTTAACAACATGGTGAAGCTTGCTGAATGGCCTTTTGCTGTGTTCCTTGAAGTTACCAGACTGATCTTGACTATGATGTTCGGGTGACTGTGGATAATGTCACACTGAGGGGGAGGAATCGGAGGCTTTCACTATGGGTGTCCTTGAACAACTGGTTTTTGTGTACAATTGGCTTTGGAATGTTGCATGTGAGCATAAAGAAGGAGGAAGAATAATTTAGAAAAGGGATGGTGTGAGGTAGCATTTTTAGCCATTTTGTTTTGCCTTTCCAGATATCCTCTGGAGCATGGTAGCACCAACACTGATTGTAGAAGGTCTTGAGACAACTTTCCTTCAAGACATTTCAACATCATGCTGCCACGATATTGATGGCTCCCAATAAAGGCTGGCTGTGCCGACCCATTCAAGTGGTGTGGAGGATATTCTTTTAAAGATTGGCAGATCTGACAGGGTAGATAATCTTACATTTGTAGAGCTCTACTTTGGGAAAATTACAGATAAAATGCCTAGATGTATCAGAAATTACATTCATTTTATGTCTCCAGATTCTAGAGAAGCTGAAAGACATTGCCGTTTATCTTTCCAAAGATGATTGGGCAGAGCTAAGTGAATGGGTCGACATCCGTTATAAGAAAGTGCAGCAGAACTATGAAACCATGCTTGCAGTAGGTTTGTACAAGATAAATTATTTTCTTACTTTCAACATTTATCCCTTCCTCTCCTGAACACTCTGATTCGTACTGCCATACAATTCTTCCAATATTACACCCAAGTGGATATTCTCCTCATATGTGGTTAGATATTTTGGTTGGGATTTTCCATTTCACCGCTCCTGGCACACATCAGGAACGCATATCAGGAAATGCAGCACCCCCAACCTGTGATTCACTGAATATTAATTTACTTGCCTTGAAAAAATCCTGTCTGAGTGTATGTAGGCTTGTGATATGGGGACAGCGCAGCTGATCCCGATCTCACCTGACTATCAGAACACCTCCTGTTGTACCTGTGCGGCTTTTCCCCCACTTTTTGTACAAAACTACTAAATGATTGTCATTAAAACTAAATGAAGAATAAAAACAGTAAATATTGGAATAAGGGAGGAAAGCTCTACATCTCAGATGCCATCAAGGACCTTCCTTTCCCTCGGTACTGAGAGTGACCGTCAGCTGTCACAAATGTAAATCTCCTTCCTTTGGACTCTCCAATGGGTCCAATAGGGATCAGTGGCATAAAAATCTGGGAGAACAAGGCTCTTAGAGGGCATGGGCCTGAGTGCTGTGCTCCCAGCTCCCCAACATAACATAAAAGCTCCTTTTCGTCTGATCAGTCTGGGCTGGATTTAAATCCAGATGCCATTGATGAAAGGAAAGCCTCTGTGCTGCTCTTACCTGATATTATTCTAAAATGGTTCGATTCAACAGATGCCTTACGTTAGTAAGTTAAGTCAAATTAAATACAGGCAATTATCAACTGTAGATGATTGGAATATTTTAATTTTCACAGGATTGAATGTACCAGATCCAACGTTCATGTCAAGACCTAGCAGTGGGCACCAACCCCGTGTGTATGTTTTTTGTGACTTGGATGAGGAGTGGACGCCTAAACTTCTTGTGAAAAACCCACCAAGTAAATTGAATGTGTTTTCTTTGTTAAAGTATTAAATGTGCTTTTTTAACACCCTGATTATAACCAGTTTGTCCAGCAGCTAGAACATATTTTTGTCAGGAGGCAGTTACTTTGAAGTTTTGGAGAGCTGGAGATTTAAGTAAATTGTCTGATCACATTTTCCCTTATACTTGTGTAAGTTTTCTTTTCCAATTTTATCTGCATAATGTATTGATTTTTTCGGGGCCTAAATAAACAAGATATTTTTAGAATCGTTATGTTGTTAACATAATAAACTGAAATCTGAGATTATCTCAATCACACTGATGTCTTACTTTCTTTCCAAGAGGTGAGATTCTTTAAGCCTCTCTTTAAGAATGAAGATACCAAGAAGACTAAGAACGAGAATACCAGAAAGGTAATTCAAAGTGAACAGAAATTCTTATCAAACTAATAAATCGAGATGGAAACAAACTGCTAGATATTCACAGCAGGCCTGTCAGCATCTGAAGATATATCGATACAGGTTCCCACCCAAACATTAACCAGTCTTTCTCCTTCAGACACAAATTGAGCTGCTACACACTTCCAGCATTTTCTGTCTTTATCTCAGATTTGTAGAAAACAATTTTTTTTTAATTTTGCTACATGACTTCCCAATTTGCGTCCCATGGTCCCTGGCAACTTGGTTCTATTTGTATTTATATTTCTTACATAAGATAAGAATTAGGAGCAGGAGTCGGCCATATGGCCCTTCGAGCCTGCTCCGCCATTCAATAAGATCATGGCTGATCTTTGGCTCATCTCCACTCTCCCGCCCGGGCCCCATATCCCTGGAGTCCCCTAGAGTCCAAAAGTCTATCTATCTCAGCCTTGAATATACTCAACGACTGAGCATCCACAGCCCTTTGGGGCAGAGAATTCCAAAGGTTCACAAACCTCTTAGTGAAGAAATTCCTCCTCATCTCAGTCTTAAATGGCTGACCGCTTATCCTGAGACTATGCCCCCTAGTTCTAGACTCTCCAGCCAGGGGAAACAGCCTCTCAGCACTTACCCTGTCAATCCCCCTCAGAATCTTATATGTTTCAATGAGATCACCTCTCATTCTTCTAAACTCCAGGGAGTATCGGCCCAATCTCCTCAATCTCTCCTCATAGGACAACCCTCTCATCCCAGGGATCAATCTAGTGAACCTTCGTTGCACCGCCTCTAAGGCAAGAATGTCCTTCCTCAGATAAGGAGACCCAAACTGTGCACAGTTCTCCAGGTTGCTTACTTGTCCTTGAAATTCATGGCCAGGAGATTTGGAAAGGCCTTTTAGTGCTGTTGGTGGATAAATCCTCCACCAGCATCCCAAAAGCTGTGAATATCAGCAGCTTGAAATATCTGCAAATTAATCAAAACATGGACATAAATTTTATATGTTGCTCATGAGGCTCCATAATATGGATCTAGCTGGTTCATGAAGACAAAACCCCTTGGTCTCTGCTGCTGTACTAACATTTCAAGGTTCCTCTTCCTGTCGTTGTAATCAAGAATTGCAATACTAACATCTGAAGGTTCCTAGATTTTCCAGTGGTTATAGTCAAGAGTTGTATTTCTCATGTTGGGAACTAGATTTGAGGGGCAACATATCCGGTGACACAGGGCTGCAGAAAGATCCAACTTCATTTTGGTGACCGTTATGTCCCACTATTCACTGGAACTCACTGAGACACTTCCAAAGGTGCACACAAATCTGTCCAAGAACGGAAAGTGTTGAAAATAAAATTTCAATGTTTGACAGCACATTAACAGGAACTTTACATGAACATTGGATACAACGCCCAAGTGGCTACCCTTGTGTGTTGTTAGTTGGTATGATTGCACTAGGATGAGGGTGAGTGTGAGGGGTGGCTAGTGAGATGGGGATGTGATAATGTAGATAGAGAGGGATGGGTGGAGGTGCAAGGTAAGTTGGTGTGAGTAAGGATGTGCAGGAGTAGAGTAGGGAAGGCAGAGTGATGGGGATGTGTTGAGAGGTACAGCGGGATGAGGTTGAGAGCGGATTTGTACTAACGTTTCATGATCTAATGAGATCATTGAAATGTTTGCGCCACAGCACCCAGGTCCTCCTGACCACATCCCTGCTTGTGCCCTCCTGTGCAATGTGCAACCAGGCTGTTTTGTTCTCCTGGGGAGGTGTTTTCCGCCCATCGGAAGGGAAGATGACCTCCCTGCATGCTCTGACTCCATAAGTATATGGAGGGAGTCATGGGAGAGCCTGGGTGCAGCCCTGCCCCTCTGTGCAGTGAGTGTCAGTGTTTGCAGCACTTCAATGCTGTAGAACACTGACAGCACAAATGTCAAAAGAAAGTTGGCCATGGTCCCTTTAAGGAAACCGGCTGATCACACTTCATGAATGATGTCACTAGACCCGCTTCCTCTAATTGGTCCGGGAAAAACGCTGGGCGGGCTTAACAAGCCCCATCAATGCAAATTAATTTTCCAGAGCGGGATGGAGCTAGCCACTGACATCGCCCGCCCCGGTCCCACCGAGGTAAGGAAAATCCTGGCCGTCATGTCATCCTCACAACTTACTTTCTCACCTAGCTTTGTATCATCAGCAAACCTGGATACATTACACTCGGTCCCTTAATCTAAGTCATTAATATAGATTGGAAATAGCAGAGGCCCCAGCACTGATCCTGGTGGCACCCCATTCGTAACAGCCTGCCACCCTGAAAATGACCCCTTTATTCCTACTCACTGTTTTCTGTCCTTTAAACTAATCCTCTATCCAACCTTACCCCCAACCCCATGAGCCCTTATCTTCTAGGACAACCTTTCATGTGGTACCTTATCAAAAGCGTTTTGAAAATCCTAATATACTACATCCACTGGTTCCCCTTTATCTACCCTGTTAGTTACATCCTCAACAAACTCGGATCGATTTGTGAAACACTATTTCCCTTTCAGAAAACCATGCTGACTCTGCCCAATCATATTATGATTTTCTAATTGCCCTGTACCACTTCCTTAATAATGGATTCCATAACTCCATGTTCCACAGAATGAAGGTATTTGTTACCAGTTGCTTGTGTACATCAGGCGGAATATAATGTTAGTTTTTAGGCATTGTCAAACGTTACCTCTCTTTTAGCGATCACGCGTAGTTTGGGAAGACCAAAGGTGAAGTAGTAAAACTATGTGTCAAATCTGCTCCTGTCCCATTTTCCTGAAGGGATGATTCATGAGTAGATATGTTTCCTAGTCTGGGCTGGCTTATTTTGCAGCCCTTTTGGCAATTGCTAAATGGCTGTTCTTCATGTGTTCGGCTCTTCAGTCGGAGAAAGTCGAATCTGGTTTCGTATATACGCACATACCCTTTCCAGAAGTGATGATTAGTTAGCAATCAGTGGAAATCCTGGTTAATTTTATTCCCTTCCTTGCAAAAGGGTGCTGAGGTTAATTGTATTAATTTTACCACATTTGCTGAGATCACCAAACTGAACACAGGAGTACAGAATCAAACATGGGAACGTTCTGACCTGTGTGGCTCAGGACTACACTGGGGAGCGACAGCATTTATCCAATGGGTAGTTGGGTAGGTTTGTTTATTAAATATGCTACAACAACGAATGGAGAGGAAAAATAGACAAATACTTTGACTTGTACACAATTTGTTTAGTATTACAGGCAGTCTTGACGCAGCTATTCTTTAATTCAGGAGCGATGAGGTACAGTTTTACCGTCACATTCTGCATTTCAGAACCAAAAAGCTCCATCACAGATGGCGTCCCATTCAGAAGAGGATAAAGCTGAAGTTTTCAGGGGCTTCACCGAAGACACTGCCTCAGGTATGGAAGAGAAAGTTTCAGTTGAAAACATCAACAGAGAAACGAGTACCTTGGTTTGTGAAAGTGAAGCTCGTAGTGAATCCAATAAAGGTATTTGTCCTGGAATAAAGGATTTCAGTAAAGTATTTCTATTTTGAATAATTGAGGGTGTTTTAATGAGGAAGCGATGCTCTATGTTGATAATGTGACCACTACCGCAGTCATTCAAATCAGATTAACACAGTGTCTTGCATTATTATGTAAATGTCTTCAGCATCTCCTGTGCAACCAGAAACAAACCTTACATGCAAGAATATTACAATTAATTGGTTCAATTTTTGTTCATGATCTTTTCGATTTATTCCACAGTTGTCTGTACTGGAAAGATCTTGGGGTCAGCAAATGAGGAAACCACCAAAGAGACTGAAAGCAGAAGATACAGTTTGAGAAAGAGAGAGAGAAAAGTTTACACTGAAGAAAGGGAACTTTGTGACGATGATTATCTGTGTATGTGTAAAGTAACCTATCCATTTCCTCAGGGCAGGAATAATTTATTGGGCGTTTTGGTGTGATGACACATGGCCTTGGTAGGCCAGGGGATTGGTGGAGCAATGCAGCATGTCAGAGTGGTGGGACAGGAGTGCAGGCCTGTGCTTGCCCACAAACAGGCACCGATTGTTCTTTATCATTGAGGAAAAACAATCACAAATATGATCCCCAAACTATTGATAATAATTCTGGAATCTTCTAATGAAATATTATAGGACTTTCAGTAATTATAAACTAATGGCCCCTGATTACAGGGAATAGCAGCTCCTTGTCTAAGATATTAAAGCATCCTATACCAGCCTACAGCAGGACCTGGACAACATCCAGGCTTGGGCTGACAAGCGGCAGCTAACATTCAAACTTATGAATGTCAAGCAGTGACCATCTCCAAAGAATTGACGGTGCAGACAGAATTAAGTTGGGAGTCAGCATGGTTTGGGAAGGGGTGTGTGGAGAAGCTGATGACATAACTGAAAGGGCAAAGTTGAGAAGCGGCACTGACCCCGAGAGTGATTTGCCTGATGGCTTAGAGGGACGTTTCTAACTGGATTGGCCAATTGAGCTTCATTCAAAGAATGAGGAAGGTTTCACCGATAGGAAGCAAAGTCCAAGGGGGAAAATTGAGTCGCATCCCCGCGGCCGAAATTCACCGGTAGCGCCCCAAGACCCCTGCGTTAACATTGATATAACCACGAATTGTACTTCCAAAAGAAACTTCTAGATCTTTCATTACACTGACAATGTCCCTTTCTTCCTTCTCCAGCAGCTCACCAAGTGCACCGAGATGAGTCTCATCCTTGCCCTCATTGCAATGTTGCTTTTACCACTGCAGAGTTTCTTCAGAAGCACATCAGAAGACATCCTGAATCCAGTGGACAGATTTCAGCAGGACAATCTTCGCCTCCCAGCACAAAATATCTTTTACAACGCGAAAGTGGGCAGGGATCATTCACACTCTCTGTCCAGAGGAGAGAATTTATAAAATCAGGTGATCTTCACCTATGCCAGCGGATCCACACTGGAGAGAGGCCATATAAATGTACTGAATGTGGAGAGAGTTTCACAGAGGCAGGGAACCTCCATACACACCAGTGGATCCACACAGGAGAGAGGCCGTATAAATGTACTGAATGTGGAAAGAGTTTCACAGTGTCAGGGAACCTCCATACACACCAGCGGATCCACACAGGAGAGAGGCCGTATAAATGCACTGAATATGGAGACAGTTTCACACGGGCAGGACACCTCCAGAGACACAAGTGGATCCACACAGGAGAGAGGCCGTATAAATGTACTGAATGTGGAAAGAGTTTCACAGTGTCAGGGAACCTCCATACACACCAGCGGATCCACACAGGAGAGAGGCCGTATAAATGTACTGAATGTGGAGACAGTTTTACAGTGTCAGGGAACCTCCATACACACCAGTGGATCCACACAGGAGGCCGTATAAATGTACTGAATGGGGAGAGAGTTTCACACAGGCAGGGAACCTCCATACACACCAGTGGATCCACACAGGAGAGAGGCTGTGAAAGGGTTAAAAAAGGGCTAAGATGAGGGGATTAAGGAACAGAGCATATCTCCAACCATATAAGGAATTGGTATGAACAATGTCCAGAAGGAAAGTCTGGTGTAGTCGTGGCCAAAGTGCACAAACCGTGAATCACTAACTGAGGAATGTATTGAGAGATAACGTATGGGGTCACAAGACCAATGCACACAGGTCACAAGAATTTGCACCCGAAGCCAACTGTGTGATGAAAGAAATGTATACGTGTAATGCACCTAATTGCAAACAGTAGCCACGACTCAGAACAAAACCTGTATATAAGGCAGGAGATTTTCAACGATCGGGAACATTCATCCCAGGATGGGTGTCTTCCCTGTCGACTTGTGAATAAAGTTGTTTTACTGAACGCACCTCCGGACGGTGGCATAGTGGTTAGCACTGTTGCCTCACAGCGCCAGGGACCCGGGTTCGAATCCGGCCTCAGGTGACTGTCTGTGTGGAGTTTGCACATTCTCCCCGTGTTTGCGTGGGTTTCCTCCGGGTGCTCCGGTTTCCTCCCACAGTCCAAAGATGTGCGGGTTAGGTTGATTGGCTGTGATAAATTGACCCTCAGTGTTAGGGGGATTAAATACGTGGGGTTACGTGTTGGTGCAGGGGTTACGGGGATCGGGTGGGATATGTGTCGGTGCAGGCTCGATGGGCCGAAATGGCCTCTATCTGCACTGTGGGGTCTGTGTGATTCTGTGTGATTGATTGGGAATAAGGCGGACGTCGACCCTTTATATCACAGGGTCCGTCCGCCTAGGGGAGAAGAAGCTCTCCCCGTTTACCCTTACAACTTGGCGTAGTCGGCAGGATCTACCGGATGGGCTGAGACGAGACATTGTCTCCTCACATCGAAGCTCAGGGCCGGAGATCCAACGAATCAGAGGCGGAGTCGGGATACATGAGTAAAGCAACTTGGGTGCATGCTAGGACATTATAGAAATGATAATGTCTGAATAAGTTGAGGAGCTCGGGTTATATAGGATTGGATATGGGGAAAATCCAATCTAGGCGGAGTTAAAACCGCGTAAGCAGGGAAAGGTCCCTGAAGGTCCGGGGGAGTCCCGGAGGTAGGAAACGAGGGGGGAAACTAGCAAATCCACCCTAAAAGGATGGCGAACAAAAAGGACGCCAAAAGATCTAAACTCCCGTATGAATTTGTATGCGATAGGTATCGACGGACAACAGTAGGGCATAAGGTAACTTGCCGTATGAATTTGTACGCGATAGTATCGGATAACGGAAATTCTGATGGGGCAGGGTAAAAAGACCCCGGGGAAGTGAGAAAACCTCACGGAAATTCCCGAGCAGCTAGAAAATGCCTGGGAAAGAAATCAACGGACAAACAGGATGGCATAACGTAACTTGCCGTATGAATTTGTGCACGATAAGTATGAGAAAGTTAAGGAAAAGATGGTAAAAAAAGGGATATGATGACAAGGTAATAAAAAGAATGGGAAAGGAAGGTGGGATCCTGAATGGGTTCCCGACCGACAGAAAGAATGGTGGAGTAAGGAGAGCAAGAATAAGGAGGAGAAAACTGTAGTGGTTCTTTGTCAGGGCCACCTGAAAAATGTGTAAGATTGGGGCCACACGGGAGAGGGAAAAAGAGGAGTTAGTGGAACAGTTAAAAAAGGTAGGCACCAAGTGTGCTGCTGTAATGAAGACAAGGTCAGTGCATAGTGGAAGGAATGATAGGAGATCGATTGGGAGGATTTAGAAAGAGAAACCTAAAGTTTTACCGACACGGAAGTTATTAACGTCTGTGCTGAAACAAATAAAACACAAGATTGCTGAGTGAAAGGAACCTTAAAAAATACTGGGATCTCAGTTTGTGTGAAAGTTTTCCTGACTATGGATGTTTAAGAAGTTACAGTATTCCGTTTGTCTGAAAGCCTGTCTTTAAAAAAATGTCTGTTGTGTGTTTTAACTCCACCCACTCTTTGGTACAGAGAGCTAAAAGCTGTTTAACCCGTTGAAGACTTGTCTTGAAGGATGGACAAGCGTGTGTTGTTTTAAGTTTGTTAATTGTTTTACAAAAGAGAAGCTTCAGTCTTGAAGTCACAGTTGCCAATTTGCCTGGAAGAAAATGAATTTGAATGTTTACAAGGCATGGGTAATTGTTTCCTTGTTAATGTGACTGGTTTCTTTCTTTTCCAAGTGATACTGGTTAGTTTAAACAAAATTGATCTGGATTGAATTGGAGTTATGAGGTTAATTAACCTATTAAAACCAGGCTTTCATTGTGGCCACGGTGAAATTCTGGTTGGTGTAAATTTGTGTAAACTGTATTGAATAAGATATTTAATGGTCTGAAACCAGCCCTTAAAATATTTACAGTCTTGGATATAGCGAACAGGTTCTGGTCCATACCATTGGCAGAGGAATCACAAGGGAAATTCGCCTTTACCGTCAGGGATAGACAATATACATGGACCAGGGTCCCACAATAGTCCAAATATATTCCACCGTGTACTGAGTCAAGCCTTAGACGAGTTAGACCTATCAAAGTACCAGAGCGCCCTACTCCAATATGTCGATGACATAATGATTGCATCAGAGGATGCCAAAGGACACATGGGAGCATTACTAGCCACCCTCCAGACATTGAATAAAGCTGGCTTTAAATTGAACCCAAAAGGCACACGTTGGACTGTCCAAAGTAAAGTATCTAGGACACAAAATTAGCCAGGGGTATAAGGCACTCCCGCAGGAACAAAAGGCAGCCATAAAAGACAAGCCAAGGCCAGTGACCGTCCGGGGAGTGAGGAAAGTGTTGGGACTATTTAATTACTGCAGGGATTTTAGATCAGACTTTGCAGGGAAAGCAGAGCCGATTCAACGGTTAGTTAAAGGGGGGAGACCCACCACCGATAAGGTAGAATGGGAGACGGAGCAGGAGGAAGCATATAGGGCCCTTAAACAGGAATTAATAACAGCCACTGCCCTAGGATTATCAGATCCCACTCGACCCTTCCACCTATATTGTGATTTAGATCATGAGAGTGAGTCAGCCGTGGTAATGCAAGATCACGGAGGGAAACAGAGACCCGTTGCGTATTACTCTGCAAAAAAAGACCCAGTAGTGAAGGCGATGCCACGATGTGTGGCTGCAATAGATTGCGCCACCTGGGCGGTGCGAGTAAGTGAACCAATAGTGATGATGGGAAAGGTAATTTTGCATACTCAACATACATTAGTGGAACTACTCAACACAGGAAAATTGTGGACGATATCGGATAGCAGGAAAGCTAAATGGGAAACGATATTACTCCCCAGGGATGGAACTGTGATAATACAAAAACATCCCGGGGTTAATCCAGCCACGGGCATATTAACGGAAGGAGAAGAGCACAGTTGTCAGATGAAAATGGAGGAAGAAATAGGGAGTGGAGTAAAGGAAGACCCACTAGAAAATCCCCATATGGTCATCTATGTAGATGGATCCCGAAAATATATCAATGGAGAACCCAGAACAGGGTGGGCAGTAGTAAATCAAGAAGGAAAGACCCTGTTAAAAGGAGCCCTTTATGGGGTTAAGTCAGCACAGGTAGCGGAACTAGTGGCTTTAATAAAAGCGTTGGAAATAGCAAAAAACAAATGGATAAATGTTTATACCGACAGCCGTTATGCCTTCGGAGTGGTGCATGATTATATGACACTATGGGCCAGAAGTGGGTACATGACCTCGACGGGAGAGATAGTAAAACATGGAAAACTAATAGAAAGGTTAGTTAAGGCTGCACAGGCACCTTTAGAGGCAGCGGTAATTAAAATAAAAGCCCACACAAAGATAGAGTATATGGACTCACAGGAACCCCAGGACCAGGCCCCTATAGGGAATAGGTATGCAGATCTAGCCGCCAAATTAGCTGCGGAAGAAATGCAACCAAAGGATGTTTAAAAATGAAATAAATATGGTCATGACAGTCAGTGGGGTACAGGAAGTGAATATAATGGAGGTACAAGAAAATACTAGTAAAGAGGGAAAAGAGAGATGGAGACAAGCGGGCGCGCGACTACAGGATGGAATCTGGAAATGGGGCCCCCGTAACCAGGTGGTGGCACCGGAATGTTGCAGACAACAACTGATGGCGCTATACCATGGTGTAACACATACTGGCAGAAGTAACATGTTGCACCTACTGACACAGTACTGGTGGGGGCCAAAGATGGGTCGGGAAGTAGCGAAATATTGCCACCGCTGTATAATATGCGCTAAGAATAATGTAGGACAGAGATGTAGAGTTAGAGTAGCAAACCAACCCAGGCCCCAAGGACCCTGGGAAAACTTACAAATTGACTTTACCAGCAGGACCGGGGGAAGAAATATTGCCTGGTAATAATTGACCAATTTACCAGGTGGGTGGAAGCTTTTGCCACCCAAGATTGCTCTGCAAAAACAGTTGCACTAATATTGGCTGCCGAGGTTATACCCCGTTGGGGAGTGCCTCTGCAAATTGACTCAGACAACGGCACTCATTTCACCGGTAAAATAATGAAACTTGTAAGCTGTTACACGTAACACAAAAATATCACATACCATATCACCCCCAGAGCTCGGGGATGGTAGAAAGAATGAATAGGACACTGAAAAACGCGCTGACAAAAGCCATCCAAGAAACAGGGAAGGGATGGTCGGAATTATTACCCAGCATACTAATGAGGCTGCGAGCCACCCCAGGACGAACGACCGGACTGACCCCCTACGAACTAATGACAGGACGAGCTATGAGACTACCAGAGGATTTGGCTGGAGGGGTGAGAGAACCAGGACCAGTACAAGATAGATTAAGTACAACTAAATCAGGAGGTACAAGCACTAAATAAAGAAGTAAGGAACCAACAACAGATTAAAGATCTAGAAAGGCAGAATGCTGGACTTAAACCAGACGAGTTGCCCAGAATAGGTCAACAAGTAATGACGCAAGTTATCGGAAGAAAGGGAATGGAACCCCGTTGGATGGGGCCATATACTGGATTAATGACCAGTGATACGTGTGTTTGTCTACAGGAACCGACGGGTATGTGATGGAAGCACTGGACCCAGGTAAAACCATTTAACACTAAAGACCCCCATTCTACCCTCTCCTCTAGGGGAAAGAGCTCGGAAGACGACCAGACCTCTGTTTAAATTACAGATAAACGTGGATCCAGTGAGATGGATTATTATAACTACTCTGATGACAACATTTATAAGCCCAAATAACGGGCTGAAAGAAATGGACTGCAAGTTAAGATCCCCTAGTGGAGACTCCACGAGGAACTTCATTATATCACACAGTTACGAGTGTGAAAAACAGGAAAAGGATGTTACAGGTGTAACGGTATCTGGGTGAACTTGGATCAACGACCATGCGGACCCTGTAGAATGACAGATACCAGCAATATGGTAAGATGTAATAGACACTGGCAGGTGTTGGGTCAAGTAGGGGGAGGATATATCCTGAGCTGCACGGACAATATCATAAGATGGACTATTGTACACAGCATTACAACACCTCAACCAACAACAAGAAGGATCACACCACAAGGAGTAACCCTAGAACAAACAACACCCCCAATCACAATGACACCTGAAGAACGAAGGTGTCCGAAATGGACGCCTGGGCCCGAAAATGGACTGGTGTTATTTACCGAGGGAGAACAATTGTATGATAATGTGAGACACGAAATTGTACCGGTACTAATGAACTTAACCATGCTACAATGGCCAGGATATTGTGAAAGATTTACTAAAACTAGAGAGTTGTATGCATATATGATAAGGAATGTAATTAACCAAGCTGCTGATGCAACAGGGGCTTCTAGTTTCAGGGGACATGCTGCATTCCACCAAAGAATTAAGAGGGGCTTAGGAAACGATGTACTCACGGGAATAAATACGGGGACGTCATTCATTAATGCCCTGGATATACAAGGAGTCCAGAGTAGTGTGGAACAATTACAAAGGGTAATACAACAGATTTTAGAGAAAGAAACTGGTTTGGTTCAACAAGATTCAGAGTTGGGAGAACATACGATAAGGAAATTACTCGAGGGAATCAAAGTTATAGAAACCATGCTGGCACTATCAACAAACTAAACCATAGAGATGAGGAACAGGCAAAGATGGGGTAGGGAGAGGCTTGTGCCATGCCTATGGCCAATGGACCACCGGACAGTTAAACACAATCTGGCACAGATACAACGAGGTGAGGTACCAGACTGGATTAACAGCACACAGCTCTATGGCCTGAGCCAGAATCCAGGCCCTCTGAGTGCCTGTACCCTCAAGGGGATGACCAGAGTATATCCAGTGATACAAAAATGCAAAGCAGAAGTGACAGCAATGATAGGCATGGTACTCATGATACCAGTGGTGAGACTAGACACGACTCCATACCCACAGTACCAGTTAACAAACATAGGCATAGTGAGGGGTGAGACATACCTCCAATACTATCCAATTGATACCAATGCCATCAGGAAGAATGATACTATAAGAGGAGTCTCCCTAAATGGATGCCATGGGAAAGGTACGCTTAAGATATGCCCACATCCGGTAGGAGAAGGCACTAAGGATGAGTGCAGCTATAATAAGACAGAGGGGTGCATGTTGGAATTATCACATCGATCACCATCACACCCGCTCGGGATATAGAGGCAGAGGGGAGTATTGTATAGCCACCACAGAGACTGAGTACCAATATTGTAACCTTGTATGTGTAATCACAATGCCTAACTTCTGCTTTACACCAAAGATCCCTGTGACAATTGGACACAGCAGATTGGTGTATGTACACTCAAGGGAGGAAATGAAACTAAATGTGACAGATAGTTTAAGGGACGAATTGGTCAATTATGAAGATCCGGTGGGGGCTCCAATACCCCGCCTGCAAGGGGATCTGCAAGAGATAAAAGAGGGCTTAAGTAAAATGGTGAAACAATACGCAATGTTGCAAAGGAACCTTGGGGAACTAGAAAGGGACATAGAAGTAGAACTACAGGAGGTCCCATGGTATAAGAAGCTGTGGGATTGGGGGATGAATGTCAACATCCACCCATGGGACAGCATTACGTCTCACATACCAGTTATAGTACAATTGGTTTTGGCGATAGGAATGGGAATAGCAGCATGTGCCGCCTGTAAAAAACGTAGAAAACAAAAAAGAAAGAAGGAAATGGAAGAAATATACATGACCTTGATAAAGTAGTAATGTATGCTGTTCGATGGTAATTGTTACAGAAACCTCCTGGGCAGATTCCCATCGAGCAGACAGACTATTACTATGAACGAGCGAAGGCTTGGGAGAAAGACCTGCTTAACGGATGTATAGTACAAATAACATTAATGCTTATAACCTATGTAATTGGATGGATAATATATTGATGGAAAAGATGTCGGGCTGCGCAGATTCAGGCCCGAGGCTGTCGGCGATTCCCAGGAGGCCGTCATTCCAGTGTGACTCCGGGAATCCGCCCCCAGATTTGTTCCCAGGCGGGCCAATAGCAGAAGGTCGTCCCCCGGGGGTGGGAGGGGGAGGGGCGGGTGATCGATCACACATCGCTTCCTTGCTCTCCGCCGGTCAAGCTCCCAGCTAGGCTGCACTCGAAGCCTGGGACTCGCCTGAGCCCGAGGCCCTGCCCCAGGCCCCCTCCTCCCTGTACCCCTTCAGCAGCTGGTTGAGCAGGGTCTTCTCGTTGGCCCCTTGCTGCCGCGAGAGGAGGGGCGGCAGCGGGTTGCACCGGTACTCGATGACCGCCATCTTGGCCCGGTCCAAGTTCTCCCGGGTGGGAATCTGCATCATCCACACGGAACTCCTCCGGTGGTCCTGGAATCGCGGAGCCTGGACCTGGAAGAGCTTCGGGATCAGACCTTTCTCCTGACACAAACAGAAAAAAAGAGGTTTATTCCCAGAAATATTCCACCCTGCCCCTCCTCCCAACCGGGCCCAATAAGAACTCTCCCTTCTCAGTTAAGGCTCACTCTCGCCTCCGAGTCAGAAGGTCGTGGGTTCGAGCCCCACTCCAGAGACTTGAGCCCATAAACCAGGCCGACACTCCCAGTGCAGTACTGAGGGGGCGCTGTACTGTCGGAGGGGCAGTACTGAGGGAGCGCCGCACTGTCGGAGGGGCAGTACTGAGGGAGCGCCACACTGTCGGAGGGGCAGTGCTGAGGGAGCGCTGCACTGTCGGAGGGGCAGTACTGAGGGAGCGCCGCACTGTTGGAGGAGCAGTGCTGAGGGAGCGCCGCACTGTCGGAGGAGCAGTACTGAGGGAGCGCCGCACTGTCGGAGGGGCCGTACTGAGGGAGCGCCGCATTGTCGGAGGGGCAGTGCTGAGGGAGCATTGCACTGTCGGAGGGGCAGTACTGAGGGAGTGCTGCACTGTCGGAGGGGCAGTGCTGAGGGAGCATCGCACTGTCGGAGGGGCAGTACTGAGGGAGCGCCGCACTGTCGGAGGAGCAGTACTGAGGGAGCACCACACTGTCGGAGAGGCAGTGCTGAGGGAGCGCCGCACTGTCGGAGGGGCAGTGCTGAGGGAGCACCGCACTGTCGGAGGGGCAGTACTGAGGGAGTGCCGCACTGTCGGAGGGGCAGTACTGAGGGAGCGCCGCACTGTCGGAGGGGCAGCACTGAGGGAGCGCCACACTGTCGGAAGGGCAGTGCTGAGGGAGCGCCGCACTGTCGGAGGGGCAATTCTGAGGGAGCGCCGCACTGTCAGAGCGATTCCCTGTCAGAGGTGTCACCTTTCAGATGAGAGGTTAAACACGAGGCTCCGTCAGCCCTCTCCAGTGAATGCAAAAGATCCCACAGCCACTATTTCAAAGAGGCGCAGGGGAGTTCTCCCCGCTGTCCTGTGACCAATATTTATCCCTGAGCCAACATCTGGTGATGATCACATTTCTGTTTGTGGGAGCTTGCTGTGCACAAATTGGCTGCCGGGTTTCCTACATTACAACAGTGACTACACTTCAAAAAAAAAACCTTCATTGGCTGTAAGGTGCTGTGGGACGTCCTGAGGTAGTGAAAGGCGCTATAGAAATGCAAGTAGCCAAGGCTCTTTGCGATGGATAGCGCGGCAAGATCGCGGACGTGGCGGAGAGACGCTCGCGACACAGGCCGACCCCGAAGACCCCGCGGCCCCCCCCACCCCCAGCCCCGCGCCAGAGATACTGACCGTCAGCCAGAAGTCGGCCATCTTCATGGCTTTCTCGTCCGTGTCCCCTCGCTTGGCGTAATCCACCAGCTGGAAAGCAAGGGCAGATCAGTCAAACCCGCAGGCTCCTTCCCAGCACAGACAGAGGCCAGTCGGCCCCTCCAGCCTGCCCTCCTTCTGTACGCGAGCAATCCCCAAACCCATCCCACTGCCCCGCTCTCTCCATTGACAAATATTGATCCCAAATTCCCCCTTTCACAGAAGCCATGATCTCGGCCTCAACCTCCTCCCCATGGCTTCAGTGACGTGGAGGATTGGAGAAGCTGGGATTGTTCTTCGAGCAGAGAAGGTTTAGGGCAGATTTAACAGAATCATAGAATGATACAGCGCAGGAGGAGGCCATTCGGCCCATCGTGCCTGTGCTGGCTCTTTGGACCCACTCCCCTGCTCTTTCCCCAGGGCCCGGAAAATGTTTCCTTTTCAAGCATTTATCCAATTCCCTTTTGAAAGTTATTATTGAATCTGCTTCCACCGGCCTTTCGGGCAGCACATTCCAGATCACAACAACTCGCTGTGTAAAAATAATCTCCTCACCTCCCCTCTGGTTCTTTAACCAATCACCTTCAATCTGTGTCCTCTGGTTACCGACCCTTCTACCACTGGAAACAGTTTCTCCTCATTTACTCTCAAAACCATTTATGATTTTGAATACAATCTTCCCCTTAACCTTCTCTGCTCTAAGGAGAACAATCCCAGCCCCTCCAGTCTCTCCACATAACTGAAGCCCCTCATCCCTGGAACCATTCTGGTAAAGAGCGGCGTTCAAAATCATGAGGGGTTTTGATCGAGTAAATGAGGAGAAACTGTTCCCACTGGCAGGAGGGTCGGTAACCAGAGGACACAGAGTTAAGATAATTGGCAAAAGAACCAGAGGGGAGATGAGGAGATTATTTTTTACGCAGCGAGTTGTTGAGATCTGGAATACGCTGCCTGAAAGGCCGGTGGAAGCAGATTCAATAATAACTTTCAAAAGAGAATTGGATAAATACTTGAAAAGGAGATATTTGCAGAGCTCTGGGGAAAGAGCAGCGGGAGTGGGAACGAATTGGATAAATACTTGAAAAAGAGATACTTGCAGGGCTCTGGGGAAAGAGCAGGGGGAGTGGGAACTAATTGGAGAGCTTTTCAAAGAGCCGGCACAGGCACGAGGGGCCGAATGGCCTCCTTCTGTGCTGTGAGATTCTATGGGAGCATTCCGTGCTTCAACACCTCTGTGTACAGAAATTTCTACTAATCCCTCTCAGAACACTCATTAAATTGATGGGCTCACGTCACGGACTCCCCGAGCACAGGAAATTTATTGTCCCTATTCACTCCATCAAAACTCATTATCATTTTTAAAAACCCTATTAAATCTCCTCTTAGCCTTCTCTGCTCCAGTGCAAATAGTCCCAGGATCTCAAGTCACCTCTCTAGCTCAGTGGGTAGCACTCGCTCTCGCCTCCGAGTCAGATGGTCGGTTCGAGTCTCAGTCCAGAAACTTCAGTACATAATCCAAGCCGACACTCCCAGCGCAGTAATGAGGGAGCACTGCACTGTCGGAGGGGCAGTACTGAGGGAGCGCTGCACTGTCGGAGGGGCAGTACTGAGGGAGCACCGCACTGTCGGAGGGGCAGTACTGAGGGAGCGCTGCACTGTCGGAGGGGCAGTACTGAGGGAGCGCCGCACTGTCGGAGGGGCAGTACTGAGGGAGCGCCGCACTGTCGGAGGGGCAGTACTGAAGGAGCGCTGCACTGTCGGAGGGGCAGTACTGAGGGAGCGCCGCACTGTCAGAGGGGCAGTACTGAGGGAGCGCCGCACTGTCGGAGGGGCAGTACTGAGGGAGCGCCGCACTGTCGGAGGGGCAGTACTGAAGGAGCGCTGCACTGTCGGAGGGGCAGTACTGAGGGAGCACCGCACTGTCGTAGGGGCAGTACTGAGGGAGCGCCGCACTGTCGGAGGGGCAGTACTGAGGGAGCTCTGCACTGTCGGAGGGGCAGTACTGAGGGAGCACCGCACTGTCGGAGGGGCAGTACTGAGGGAGCGCCGCACTGTCGGAGGGGCAGTACTGAGGGAGCGCTGCACTGTCGGAGGAGCAGTACTGAGGGAGCGCCGCACTGTCGGAGGGGCAGTACTGAGGGAGCGCCGCACTGTCGGAGGGGCAGTACTGAGGGAGTGCGGCACCGTTGGAGGTACCGTCATTCGAATAAGTCGTTAAACCGAGGCCTCGTCTGCCTTCTCAGGTAGACATAAAAGACCCTGCGGCCACTGTTGGAAAAAGAGCAGGAGAAGTTATTCCAAGTGTCCTGGGCTAATATTTATCCCTCAACCAATAATCACTAAAGACAGATGATCTGGTCTTTTTAAAAAATGCATTCATGGGTTGTGGGCGTTGCTGGCAAGGCCAGCATTTATTGCCCATCCCTAGTTGCCCTTGAGAAGGTGGTGGTGAGGTGCCATCTTGAACCGCTGCAGTCCGTGTGGTGAGGGCTCTCACAGTGTTGTTTGGGAGGGAGTTTTTAGGGAGCCTCTTTTCCAGGTTGAATTGCCCAAGTCTCTCCACACAACTCAGTCCCTCTGGCACCGGGGATCGGTCTCGTGGCTCTACTCTGTGATGCCCCTAGTAGTCGAATATCTCCCTTATGTCTGTGTGTCCAGAACTGGACCCAGTACGTTTAAAAGGAAGACTTGCATTTATATAGCGCCTTTCACGACCACCAAACATCCCAAAGTGATTTACAGCCAATGAAGTACTTTTGAAGTGTAGTCACTGTTGTAATGTAGGAAACGCGGCAGCTAATTTGTACACAGCAAGCTCCCACAAACAGCAATGTGACAATGACCAGATAATCTGTTTTCTAGTTGAAATAAAGAGTAGATTTGCCTTTCTAAATCTAGGCTTTATTAACCTTAAAAACCCAGCAGCACATCTTCAACACCCAGTCCCAACCAAGGCTGTAGAGAACTGAATTTAAGATGGCCACCACAAATCACATGACATCAACTACCAATGAGTTTACAGCATATATCTCAAGGCAGGAAACAGGCAACCAATTACAATGTTTCTTACAAAACAAGAATAATCACCACATTCACCCCTCCTTTTAAAACATACTCCAACCTAGGTAGCCTTTACAATTTACAATTAATTATTTATAACTAAAACAATACAAATATAATATTTCAACAATTTTAAAACATTACTATCTAATCATTTTAAAAGTCCATTTTCAATCGGTCGACCGGATATCTTGTTCGTGTTGACCTTCTTAACCTTGGTGAAATTCCTTGCCCTCCCACACCAGGAGACACAGAAGTATCTTCTGCAGGAAGGCTATCCATATCCCAATTATCAACGGTTTCCGGATTGGAAATCCCATCAAAAGGTAAACTGGGAGGGTCGTGAACATCCATCGAAGGCTGACTAATAGAATTATAATTATCTGCAATAGGATTGGAAATATTTGTAGTATCTGTGACGACATCCACATTATCTGAATCATGACTATTGTTAATATCCTCAGAAGAGGGCTGGCCACCACAAGGAGCCAAGTCTTTAATTGAAACAGTACTTTCTTTCCCATCTTGGAATCGAATATAAGCATATTGGGAATTTGCCTCCAACAGCTCCACCTCCTCCACTAAAAGATCATATTTTGACAATCTAACATGGCGTCGAAGCAGCACAGGTCCCTGCATAGTAAGCCATGAAGGTACCGAATATCCCATAGTAGATCTCCGCGGATAGTTAAAGAGCCTTTCATGGGGGGTCACATTAGTAGCCGTTGAAAGCAATGATCTAATGGAATGCAGGGCATCAGGCAATACCATTTCCCACTGGGTATTCTTAAGGTTCCGGGATGTCAAAGCCAACACAACTGCCTTCCAGATCACCCCATTATATCATTCGCACTGTCCATTACCCTGGGGATTATACGGGGTAGTTCTACTAGTAGAGATTCCCCGACTCTGGAGGTATTCCTTCAACTGGGAAGACATAAAAGAACTTCCCTGATCCGAATGGATATAGGCAGGCATCCCAAAGATGACAAAAAGTTGAGTCAGACATTTGATAACTGTAGCAGCTGATACATCTGCGCAAGGAAAAGCAAAAGGGAACCTTGAAAACTCATCCACAACAGTAAATATATATCGATTCTGAGTCGTTGAAGGAAGAGGCCCCTTGAAATCAACGCTCAAACGTTCAAAAGGAGAAGTAGCCTTTATAAGATGAGCTCGTTGAGGCTTAAAGAAATTCGGTTTACACCGAGCACAGATAGAACATGATGAAGTCATCCGCTTGACGTCTTCAACTGAAAAGGGCAAATTCTTACTGCGTACGAAGTGTATCATCCTCGTAACACCAGGATGGCACAAAGCATTATGAAGATTAATAAGCGTATCTCCGTGAATCACAGAACAATAAGCCCTCGACAGCGCATCAGCAGCAACATTATCCTTCCCCGGACGATAAACTATATCAAAATGGTAGCATGCCAACTCAATCCTCCACCTCATTATTTTATCATTCTTGATCTTTCCAAAATGTTTGACATCAAACATAAAGGACACAGATTTTTGGTCAGATACCAACGTAAAATGTCGCCCCGATAAATAATGTCTCCATTTACGCAGTGCTTCTACTATTGCATACGCCTCTTTCTCTATTGAGGAGTGTCTTTTCTCACTATTGTTCAAAGTACGTGAGAAAAAGGCCACAGGTCTTCCATTTTGGTTCAGAGTAGCCCCAATTGCAAAATCGGAAGCGTCCGTCTCAATCACAAAGGGAACTTGCTCATCAATAGAATGCACAACTGCTCCCAGGATATCCTTTTTGAAATTATCAAAACACGTCCTGGCCTCCCATGATAGAGGATATGTCGTAACCCAAATAAGGGGCCGGATCTTCTGCAAAAAGTTTGCAATCCAATTAGAATAATAAGAAAACAGTCCAACAACTCGTTGCAAAGCCTTAGAATTAGTAGGACAAGGTAAATCGATCAATGGTCGCAGGCGTTCTGGATCTGGTTTAATCTTGTTTCCCGAGATAATATACCCCAGTAAATTTACCTCAGTGGTCGAAAAGACACACTTCTCTTTATTGAAAGTTAAACCAACTTTTTCCGCAGCTTGAAGGAATCTTTCTAAATTAGAATCATGCTCCACCCTTGATTTGCCACACACCGTGATGTCATCTAAATATGAAAAGGTGTCAGAGAGAGAATTATCACTTATAAAAGCATCCATTGCCCGTTGAAAACAGGCAACACCATTAGTAACACCAAATGGTACTCGGCAAAACTGATACAGCTTTCCGCCAGCCTCAAAGGCCGTATATGGTTGATCCCTCTTAACGATAGGAATCTGATGATAAGCACTCTTTAGGTCAATAGTGCTAAAAACCTTATACTGAGATACTTTGTTGATAAGCTCATCAATCTTAGGCAAAGGGTACGCATCTAATTGAGTATACCTATTAATAGTTTGAGAGTAGTCTATCACCATTCGTTTCTTATGTCTCTCGTTAGTGGTGACAACTACCTGTGCCCGCCAGGGCGAACAACTAGGTTCAATGATTCCTTCCAATAAAAGACGTTGAACTTCAGAATTAATAAATTCTTTATCCTGACTGTTATACCTTCTTGACTTGGTAGCAATTGGCTTACAATCCGGCATCAAATTGGAAAAAAGTGATAATGGAGAAATGGATAAAGAAGTTAATCCACAAATAGATAAAGGTGGCTTAGTTCCTCCAAAAGAAAGATTGAGAGACTCGTGTAATTGAAGCACATCATGACCAATCAAAATATCCGCACAGAGATTAGGCAAAACAGATAGGCGTATATCAGTATACGTATTACCTAGAAGAATTAATTTCACAAGGCAACAACCAGCTACTTGTGAGGTGAGAGTCGTCTGAGCCATACACACCTGATAAGTAACAGGCGAAATTTTCAAACGCTTCTCCTTCACAAACTGAAGACTTATAAAACTCTCGGTGCTGCCCGTATCTATAAGGGATGTTCGGTACCTTCATGGCTTACTATGCAGGGACCTGTGCTGCTTCGACGCCATGTTAGATTGTCAAAATATGATCCTTTAGTGGAGGAGGTGGAGCTGTTCGAGGCAAATTCCCAATATGCTCATATTCGATTCCAAAATGGGAAAGAAAGTACTGTTTCCCTGTTTTCAACGGGCAATGGATAATGTGGTGATTATTCTTGTTTTGTAAGAAGCATTGTAATTGGTTGCCTGTTTCCTGCCTTGAGATATATGCTGTAAACTCATTGGTAGTTGATGTCGTGTGATTTGTGGTGGCCATCTTAAATTCAGTTCTCTACAGCCTTGGTTGGGACTGGGTGTTGAAGATGTGCTGCTGGGTTTTTAAGGTTAATAAATTGAAATAAAGAGTAGATTTGCCTTTCTAAATCTAGGCTTTATTAACCTGGGACAGGAGGGAGCTGTTCCGTTGGGACGGACTCCACTTGGCCAGTGCTGGGACTAGAGTCCTGGCGAATCATATAACTAGGGCTGTAGAGAGGGCTTTAAACTAATTAGTGGGGGGGAGGTTTCTAGAGAGCAAATCATAGAAATGACAACAGAGAAGGTCATAGACTTAGGTAGCAGTGGGGGAATTAAAAAACAGAATGTGTCAGGAAGGGACAGAAGGTATGGAGTAAAAAGTAAAGTACTAAAAAGGGAAAAAACAGGAACTAAGTGTTACAAAACATATTTGAAAGTTCTTTATCTGAATGCACGTAGCATTCGTAACAAAATGAATGAGTTAACGGCACAAATAATGACATATGGGTATGATCTTGTGGCCATTACAGAAACATGGCTGCAGGGTGACCATGACTGGGAATTAAACATACCAGGTTATTTAACAATCAGGAAGGACAGGCAGGAAGGGAGAGGAGGTGGGGTGGCTATGTTAATAAAGGAAGGAATCACTATAATACAGAGAAATGATATTGGGTCAAAGGAGCACGATAGTGAAACAGTTTGGGTGGAGGTAAGGAATAATAAGGGGAAAAAAACACTAGTGGGTCTAGTCTATAGGCCTCCGAACAGTTGCAACTCTGTTGGACGGAGTATTAATCAGAAAATAGTTGAGGCTTGTAATAAGGGAACAGCTATAATTATGGGGGATTTTAATTATCATATTAACTGGACAAATCAAATTGGGCAGAGCAGCCTTGAGGAAGAGTTCATTGAGTGTATTAGGGATGGGTTTCTTGAGCAGTATGTAACTGAACCGACCAGGGGGCAAGCAACCTTAGATTTGGTCCTGTGTAATGAGACAGGATTAATTAAAAATGTCCTAGTAAAGGATCCCCTTGGAATGAGTGACCATAACATGGTTGAGTTCCATATTCAATTAGAGGGTGAGAAGGTTGGATCTCAAACAAGCGTGCTGAGCTTGAATAAAGGAGACTATGAAGGTATGAGAGCGGAATTAATGAGAGTGGACTGGGAAAATAGATTAAAGGGTAAGACGGTACATGACCAGTGGTGTACATTTAAGGAGTTATTTTACAACTTCCAAAAAAAATATATTCCACTGAGGAAAAAAGGGTGTAAAAGAAAAGATAGCCATCCGTGGCTAAGTAAAGTAATTAAGGATAGTATCCGATTAAAAACAAGGGCATATAAGGTAGCCAAATCTAGTGGGAGGATGGAAGATTGGGAAGTCTTTAAAAGACAGCAAAAAATAACAAAAAGATTGATTAAGAAAGGGAAGATAAATTATGAAAGTAAATTAGCAAAAAATATAAAAACAGACAGTAAAAGTTTCTATAGTTATATAAAAAGAAAAAGGGTGGCTAAAGTAAATGTTGGTCCCTTAGAGGATGAGACCGGGAAATTAATGGTGGGAAACATGGAGATGGCAAAAACACTGAACAATTATTTTGTATCAGTCTTTACAGTAGAGGACACTAAGAATATCCCAACACTGGACAAACAGGGGGCTCTAGGGGGGGAGGAACTAAATACAATTAAAATCACTAAGGAAGTGGTACTTGGTAAAATAATGGGACTCAAGGCGGATAAATCCCCTGGACCTGATGGCTTGCATCCCAGGGTCTTGAGGGAAGTAGCGGTAGGGATTGTGGATGCATTGGTAATAATTTTCCAAAACTCACTGGACTCAGCAAAGGTCCCGGCAGATTGGAAAACTGCTAATGTAACACCATTATTTAAAAAGGGTAGTAGGCAGAAGGCTGGAAACTATAGACCTGTTAGCCTAACATCTGTGGTTGGTAAAATGTTAGAGTCCATTATTAAGGAGACAGTAACGGGACATTTGGATAAACACAATTTAATAGGGCAAACTCAGCATGGTTTCATGAAGGGGAAGTCATGTTTAACAAATTTGCTTGAGTTTTTTGAGGAAGTAACATACAGGGTGGATAAAGGGGAACCAGTGGACGTAGTGTATTTAGACTTCCAAAAGGCATTTGACAAGGTGCCACACAAAAGATTATTGCTCAAGATAAAAAATCACGGGATTGGGGGTAATATTCTGGCGTGGGTGGAGGATTGGCTCTCTAACAGAAAGCAGAGAGTTGGGATAAATGGTTCGTTCTCAGATTGGCAACCAGTAACTAGTGGTGTTCCGCAGGGGTCAGTGCTGGGTCCCCAACTCTTTACAATCTATATTAACGATTTGGAGGAGGGGACCGAGTGTAACATATCAAAGTTTGCAGATGATACAAAGATGGGACGGAAAGTAGTGAGTGAGGAGGACATAAAAAACCTGCAAAGGGACATAGACAGGCTAAGTAAGTGGGCAGAGATTTGGCAGATGGAATACAATACTGGAAAGTGTGAAGTTATGCACTTTGGCAGGAAAGATCATAGAGCAAGTTATTATCTTAATGGCAAGAAACTGGAAAGTACTGTAGTACAAAGGGATCTGGGGGTCCTGGTGCACGAAACTCAAAAAGTTAGTATGCAGGTGCAGCAAGTGATCAAGAAGGCCAATGGAATGTTGGCTTTTATTGCTAGGGGGTTGGAATATAAAAACAGGGAGGTATTGCTGCAGTTGTACAAGGTATTGGTGAGACCGCACCTGGAATACTGCATACAGTTTTGGTGTCCATACTTAAGAAAAGACATACTTGCTCTCGAGTCAGTACAAAGAAGGTTCACTCGGTTAATCCCGGGGATGAGGGGGTGGTCATATGAGGAGAGGTTGAGTAGATTGGGACTCTACTCATTGGAGTTCAGAAGAATGAGAGGCGATCTTATTGAAACATATAAGATTGTGAAGGGGCTTGATCGGGTGGATGCGGTGAGGATGTTCCCAATGATGGGTGAAACTAGAACTAGGGGGCATAATCTTAAAATAAGGGGCTGCTCATTCAAAACTGAGATGAGGAGAAACTTCTTCACTCAGAGGGTGGTAGGTTTGTGGAATTTGCTGCCCCAGAAAGCTGTGGAAGCTACATCATTAAATAAATTTAAAACAGAAATAGATAGTTTCCTAGAAGTAAAGGGAATAAAGGGTTACGGGGAGCGGGCAGGAAATTGGACATGAGTCTGGGTTCGGAATGGTCATGGCCCTATGGGTAGTGGAGCGGGCCCAGGGGCCGTGTAGCCTTGTTTTGCTCCTACTGTGTTCTAATTCTGTTAGATTTCAGGAGATGGTTTTATTCCTGTTCCTGGCTGGGGTGGAGATCGCCTTTACAGAAGGTAAGTACTGTAGAAAATATAGGGACAGAGTGATCTCCTGGAAGAATTTCGATCGCCTAGATGGGTCGGAGAGGAATTTCCCAGATTTTTTTCTCCCAAATTGGCCATTGGGTCTTTATCTGGTTTTTCGCCTCTCCCGGGAGATCACATGGGTTCGGGTGGATGCAGAGTGATAGAAGATTTGAGGTTAGGATCAGATCAGCCATGATCTTATTGAATGGTGGAGCAGGCTCGAGGGGCCGATTGGCCTACTCCTGCTCCTATTTCTTATGTTCTTATGTATGTTCTTATGATCACCACCCCCCCGGACCCCGTCCCACACTGATCACCGCGCCCCCGGACTCCGTCCCACACTGATCACCGACCCCCCGGACCCCGACCCACACTGATCACCCCCCGGACCCCGTCCCACACTGATCACCGACCCCCGGACCCCGTCCCACACTGATCACCCCCCAGACCCCGTCCCACACTGATCACCCCCCCGGACCCCGTCCCACACTGATCACCGACCCCCGGACCCCGTCCCACACTGATCACCCCCCGGACCCCGTCCCACACTGATCACCGCCCCCCCAGACCCCGTCCCACACTGATCACCGACCCCCCGGACCCCGTCCCACACTGATCACCCCCCGGACCCCGTCCCACACTGATCACCCCCCGGACCCCGTCCCACACTGATCACTGACCCCCCGGACCCAGTCCCACACTGATCACCGCCCCCCCGGCCCCCGTCCCACACTGATCACCGCCCCCCCGGACCCCGTCCCTCACTGATCACCGACCCCCCGGACCCCGTCCCACACTGATCACCGCCCCCCCCGGACCCCGTCCCACACTGATCACCGACCCCCCGGACCCCGTCCCACACTGATCACCGACCCCCCGGACCCCGTCCCACACTGATCACCCCCCGGACCCCGACCCACACTGATCACCCCCCGGACCCCGTCCCACACTGATCACCGACCCCCCGGACCCCGTCCCACACTGATCACCGACCCCCCGGACCCCGTCCCACACTGATCACCCCCCGGACCCCGTCCCACACTGATCACCGACCCCCCGGACCCCGTCCCACACTGATCACCGACCCCCCGGACCCCGTCCCACACTGATCACCGACCCCCCGGAACCCGTCCCACACTGATCACCGGCCCCCCCGGACCCCGTCCCACACTGATCACCCCCCCCGGACCCCGTCCCACACTGATCGCCGACCCCCCGGACCCCGTCCCACACTGATCACCGCCCCCCCGGACCCCATCCCACACTGATCACCCCCCCCCGGACCCCGTCCCACACTGATCGCCGACCCCCCGGACCCCGTCCCACACTGATCACACCCCGGACACCGTCCCACACTGATCACCCCCCGGACCCCGTCCCACACTGATCACCGCCCCCGGACCCCGTCCCACACTGATCGCCGACCCCCCGGACCCCGTCCCACCCTGATCACCCCCCCGGACCCCGTCCCACACTGATCAGCACCCCCCGGACCCCGTCCCACACTGATCACCGACCCCCCGGACCCCGTCCCACACTGATCACCGACCCCCCGGACCCCGTCCCACACTGATCACCGCCCCCCGGACCCCGTCCCACACTGATCACCGACCCCCCAGACCCCGTCCCACACTGATCACCCCGCCCCCCGACCCCGTCCCACACTGATCACCGACCCCCCGGACCCCGTCCCACAATGATCACCAACCCCCGGACCCCGTCCCACACTGATCACTGACCCACAGCTGACTCGGTCTGCTAACTCTGGTTGCAGGTATTCCTGGAGATATCATCATATGAACTCCGACCTCCAACCACTCCACCCGGTCAAACAGCCTTCCCCCCGTCCCCATCTCACACTTGCCTGGATGAGTGCAGCTCCAACAACCCACAAGAAACTCGACACCATCCAGGACAAAGCAGCCCGCTTGATTGGCACCCCATCCGCCACCTTGAACATTCGCTCCCTCCACCACCGGCGTACCCTGGCCGCAGTGTGTACGATCTACAAGATGCACTGCAGCAACTCACCAAGGCTTCTTCGACAGCACCTCCCAAACCCGCCACCTCTACCACCTAGAAGAACAAGGGCAGCAGGCGCATGGGAACACCGCCACCTCCAAGTTTCCCTCCAAGTCACACACCATCCCGACTTGGAAAGAGCACTTCAGCTCGTCCCACTCCCCCGCCCTTTCCCCGGAGCCCTGCAAATTCTTTTTCCTTCGGGTTCTTATCCAATTCCCTTTTGAAAGCCACGATTGAATCTGCCTCCACCACCCTTTCAGGCAGTGAATTCCAGATCCTACCCACTCGCTGCGTAAAAAAAAAACTTTCCTCACGTCGCCTTTGGTTCTTTTGCCAATTAAAAAGTGGAAATAAATTTCCCGGATTAAAGTAGACGAAACGCTTTAATGAAATCTAAAAGTAATAATCAGGTTAAATTTAAAATATAGTATAAATTTATATTTAAGAGATTAAAATCATTTTTTAAAATCAAATAGATTACAATAAAATTAAAGAGGGGTTAAAACGAGCTAATGTTTTTAGGTGCGACTAAGTGTAAGAGGTTGAAGTGAATGAGAAGTTTGAGTGGAATGTGAAAGTGCTGCTCAGGTTGAACTGGGCTGAATGTGGGTCCTGGGCCTGAGGCTGGGGGAGGGGAGAGGAGGGGGACCTGGGCCTAGTCTCCAGGGCCCAGCCCGCCCACTCATTCCCGCTGCCAGCGCCTCTCCGGCCCCACTTACCCCAACTCCGGGGCCTTATCGGCGGCTAGCGGGTGCCCACTCCCAGGGCGGCTCTTTCTCCGCGGCTCCGGCGGGTTTCTTAAACCCGGTTTTCTTCCTCTTTTAAACGACAAGAAGCCGCTTTTCCCCCTCACATGAGCGCCGCCATCTTCCTTCCGGTCCCGCGTCCCCGCGCTAAACCCGCCGGCCAGCGCACCTCACCCCGCCAACAAACGTTCCGCCTGACTCCCCTCGGATCAGAGGCAATTCAGTCATTTTCAGAATAAAAAGAAAGACTTGCATTTATATTGCGCCTTTCACGTCCACCGGACGTCTCAAAGCGCTTTACAGCCAATGAAGTACTTTTGGAAGTGTAGTCACTGTTGTAATGTGGGAAACGCAGCAGCCAATTTGTGCACAGCATTAAATAAACTGCTCAGTGATAATTAATCAGATCACAATTTGCTTGTTTAATAATGTTTGAATAACTCTGTACACCAACATAGATTTTACTTGGACAATGTAGACACACATCAATCAGTTTGCATGTAAATATTTTAAATACAATACAGAATAATACAAATTAAAGCACATTTCGGCCTGTCGAGCCTGGGTCAAATAAATTACACGTTTCAACCAACTTTTCAATTTTCAAATTCAGCTTCTGCTTAAACTCTTGTCGACACTTTCTTAAACTTTGAAAACTCCAATAACAGCATTTTACAGAACATCTGTTCAGAAAATCTCATGGGAAACAATTTTTCTGTCCCTATATTATTAACACAGTGGGGGAGAAATTGGGTGAGTAGCGCCACCTGTTAACGCCTAAAGAGGCAGTCAGTGGCTGTAGCGCCACTGGCTGCGCCTCCCGCGATATTCAGCGGGGGCGCTAATGGTGGCGTTAGCCTGTTGCGCTGCGCCGCCACCGATGACATCATCGGTGTGCGCAGCGCCCCAATCGTGCCCCGATCGCGATATTTGGTAGCGAACGCCGCTGTAGCGCCGTTCGCTACCCGCGCCCGGTTCACGGGGCCTTGCTGCGCCGGCAGAGGCGCAAGTTAAGGTGGAGGTGCGGGGCGGCCGGTTTTTTCGGCGGTCGCCTGCCAGCACCTCCGTCTCCGGCCTCCAGATCCCCCCCCCCCGCAGCATTGCCGGCGGTTTCCCGAGAGCCCGGCACTTCTCCACGGTGCCGGACTCTTTTGCCGGCACTCGCGCTCGGGGTTCGCGCTGCTGCAGGCCCCTCCCCCTTAACAATGGGAGGAAGGCCTGCAGTACCGCAGCATGCCGTGCCGCAGTGTGTGGCGCTGCGGCACTTTGCGCTGTGATATTCAGTTTCAGCGCCCTAAGAGGGACGCGGAGCGCCTCGAGCCTCGCCCCGTGTCCCTCTTGGGGCACTTGAACTGAATTTGAGGCGATCGCTGCTGCTCCGATCGCAGCGCAAAATCCAGCGCCCAGGCGAACTTTGCGCTGCTTTGGCGCCTCCAGCGAATTTTTAGCCCAGTATATTTTGTGATCGGCACCTTTACCAACACAGATTTAACCAGACTGCATAAAGACAGCATCGATCCCAGCGATCTCTCACCATCAGAATAAAGGGGCTGTGACAGCTCGGCGGGACAAAGACTCACGGAGATTAAACACATTCTGCAGATGCTGCAGTTTATATCAGCGGGAACATTTTGAAATCCCAGTCAAAAGATACAATTTCAGAGTGAGAGGGTCAGACATTAGGCTACAGCAACAGAGCCCCAAATCTCCAACCCTCACTGGGAGTGAGGAATTGTGGAATTTACCCTTATATTCCATCTTAATCCACACACAAATATTATCATAAAGAGTGAAAGGTAAGAAGTATAAATATGAGTAATCTTTGAGATAACTAGTGGTTATTGAAGGCCATTCAAATAGAAAGAAATATTTAAACTTAGTCAAATTATAAATTGGTTACCATTATCTTCATTATGCTTAAGAACATTTTCTCAGGTGAACTTTGAAAGCTGCTGAATCCTTGAAGAATTCCCCACAATGACGGCAGGTTTCAAAGCACGTGTGAGCTTTCAACTGATAGATGTAAGCAAAACTCTCTCCACATTCAGCACATTTATACGGCCTCTCTCCTGTGTGGATCCGCTGGTGTCTATGGAGGCTCCCTGCCTGTGTGAAACTCTTTCCACGTTCAGCACATTTATACGGCCTCTCTCCTGTGTGGATCCGCTGGTGTCTATGGAGGGCCCCTGAATCTGTGAAACTCTCTCCACATTCAGCACATTTATACGGCCTCGCTCCTGTGTGGATCCGCTGGTGTCTCTTGAGGGCCCCTGAATCTGTGAAACTCTTTCCACATTCAGCACATTTATGCGGCCTCTCTCCTGTGTGGATCCGCTGGTGTCTATGGAGGGTCCCTGAATCTGTGAAACTCTCTCCACATTCAGCACATTTATGCGGCCTCTCTCCTGTGTGGATCCACTGGTGTCCATGGAGGTGCCCTGCCCGTGTGAAACTCTTTCCACATTCAGTACATTTATATGGCCTCTCTCCTGTGTGGATCCGCTGGTGTCCATGGAGGTGCCCTGCCTGTGTGAAACTCTTTCCACATTCACTACATTTATATGGCCTCTCTCCTGTGTGGATCCGCTGGTGATTATGGAGGTGCCCTGCCCGTGTGAAACGCTTTCCACATTCACTACATTTATGCGGCCTCTCTCCTGTGTGGATCCACTGGTCTCGGTGAAAATCTCCTGATTTTATACATTCTCTCCTGTGGACAGTTTGTGTGAACGATCCCTGCCCATTTTTGCATTGTGCAAGATACTTTATGCTGGCAGGAGATTGTCCTGCTGAAATTTGTCTACTGGATTCTGGATGTCTTCTGATGTGTTTCTGAAGAAAATCTGCAGTGGCAAAAGCAACATTGCAATGAGGGCAAGGATGAGACTCATCTCGGTGCACTTGTTGCCCTGCTGGAGAAGGAAGAAAGAGAAATTGTCAGTGTAATGAATCATCTAGAAGTTTCTTTTGGTAGTACAATTTGTGGTTATTTCAGTGTTAACGCGGGGCTCTTTAGATGTTAATATTGTGAATTTAGAGCCTCCTTCAGTGAAAGAAGTGGTGAGGGGGGAATCATCAATAGTGTGTGGAGATTAAAAGGGCAGTCCCAGCCCCGCTCACAGCCCCCAGTCCCTGACCCGTCCCCAGTATCAGCCCCAGTACCAGCCTCAGATGCAGCCCCGCCTCCAGTACACAGTGACAGCCCCGCCCCCAGTCACAGCCCCGCCCCCAGTCACAGCCGTGCCCCCAGGACCAGCCCCACCCATTGCCCCACCCCCTGGCCAAGTCCCGACCGCAGGCACAGCCCTGCCCCTAATCCCAGACCCTACCCCCAGTCCCAGAGAGAGAGAGGGGCAGAGAGAGACAGTGGGGCAAAGAGAGAGAGAGAGTGGGAAAGAGAGAGAGGGGGCAGCGAGAGAGGGCCAGAGAGAGAGAGTGGGACAGAGAATGAGAGGGAGGGCGGCAAAGAGAGAGGGAGGGGGGGCAGAGGGAGAGAGGGGGGGGCAGAGGGAGAGAGGGGGGCAGAGGGAGAGAGGGGGTGTGGTGATTATTCTTTATGTTTAGTAAGAAGTATTGTGATTGGTTGTTTGTTTCCTGCCTTGGGATATATGCTGTAATCTCATTGGTAGTTGATGTCATGTGATTTGTGGTGGCCATCTTAAATTCAGTTCTTTCCAGCCTTTAGTTGGGACTGGGTGTTGAAGATGTGCTACAGGATTTTTAAGTTAATAAAGCCTAGATTAGAAAGGCAAATCTATTCTTTATTTCAATTTATTAACTTTATGTCAGAATGGAGCGATATCTTCAACCAGAACGATTCAATGCTGACCCCAATTCTGCAGGAGTGGATGATAAATGGAAACATTGGTATTGTACATTTAAAAACTTTTTGGGCGTGTTGGATCAAGAGTCTCTAAATAAGCTGAATATGCTGATCAACTACATTGCTCCGGATGTGTATAAGTACATTTTGGACTGTAAAACTTACGAAGTGGCTATTTCTACATTGGAAAAGATTTTTGTTAAACCAAAGAATGAGGTATTTGCACGTCACCTTCTATCTGCCCGTAGGCAGCAGGTGGGAGAATCTTTGGATACTTATTTACAAGCACTTCGGTGCCTTAGTGTTAACTGTAATTATAAGGCCGTGACGGCTGAAGAATATAAGGAAGAATCGGTACGGGATGCTTTTATTAATGGATTACTGTCTAGATCAATTCGTCAGCGGTTGTTAGAAAATAAGACTTTGGATCTTAAGAGTGCTTTTGAGCAAGCTTCTACATTGGATGTGGCTCAGAGAAGTTCAGATTCTTATGCTCTTTTTAATCGGCCTGTGACTGTGGTTTCGGCAGTTCCGGATGAAAAGGAATTATGTGGACTTAATAGGAGTGGTTTACTAGATTCTGAAACAGTTTCTACTTCAGCGGCTGTTGCCTCTAGGATTCAGAAGTGTTATTTTTGTGGGAACGTCCGGCACCCTCGTCTGAAGTGTCCTGCTCGGGAGGCTGTGTGTAGTAAATGCGGCAAGAGAGGTCATTACGCACGTGTGTGTAAATCATTAGGTTCAATTACCTCCTCTGTGACTATTCAGCCTTTAGATAGGGCGTTTATTGCAACAATTTCTGCTGCATTTGCTCATGGCCTAAACAAAGCTATAGTTACGGCCCAAGTTAATGGGTTGGAAGTGAAGGCCCTTATAGATACGGGCAGTACCGAGAGTTTTATAAGTCTTCAGTTTGTAAAGGAGAAACATTTGAAAATTTCGCCTGTTTCCTATCAGGTGTGTATGGCTCAGACGACTCTCACTTCACAAGTAGCTGGTTGTTGCCTTGTGAAATTGATTCTTCTAGGTAATACGTATACTGATATACGCCTATCTGTTTTGCCCAATCTCTGTGCGGATATTTTGATTGGTCATGATGTGCTTCAGTTACACGAGTCTCTCAGTCTTTCATTTGGCGGGACTAAGCCACCTTTATCTATTTGTGGATTAACCTCTTTATCCATTTCTCCATTATCACTTTTTTCCAATTTGATGCCGGATTGTAAGCCAATTGCTACCAAGTCAAGAAGGTATAGCAGTCAGGATAGAGAATTTATTAATTCTGAAATTCAACGTCTCTTATTGGAAGGAATTATTGAACCTAGTTGTTCGCCTTGGCGGGCACAGGTAGTTGTCACGACTAACGAGAGACATAAGAAACGAATGGTGATAGACTATTCCCAAACTATTAATAGGTATACTCAATTAGATGCGTACCCTTTGCCTAAGATTGATGAGCTTATCAATAAAGTATCTCAGTATAAGGTTTTTAGCACTATTGACCTAAAGAGTGCTTATCATCAGATTCCTATTGTTAAGAAGGATCAACCATATACGGCCTTTGAGGCTGGTCGAAAGCTGTATCAGTTTTGCCGAATACCATTTGGTGTTACGAATGGTGTTGCTTGTTTTCAATGGGCAATGGATGCTTTTATAAGTGATAACTCTCTCTCTGACACCTTTTCATACTTAGATGACATCACGGTGTGTGGCAAATCAAGGGTGGAGCATGATTCTAATTTAGAAAGATTCCTTCAAGCTGCGGAAAAAGTTGGTTTAACTTTCAATAAAGAGAAGTGTACCTTTTCGACCACTGAGGTAAATCTACTGGGGTACATTATCTCGGGAAACAAGATTAAACCAGACCCAGAACGTCTGCGACCATTGATTGATTTACCTTGTCCTACTAATTCTAAGGCTTTGCAACGAGTTGTTGGACTGTTTTCTTACTATTCTAATTGGATTGCAAATTTTTCACAGAAGATCCGGCCTCTTATTCGGGTTACAACATATCCTCTATCATGAGAGGCCAGGACGTGTTTTGATAATTTTAAAAAGGATATCCTTGGAGCAGTTGTGCATTCTATTGATGAGCAGGTTCCTTTTGTGATTGAGACGGATGCTTCTGATTTTGCAATTGGGGCTACTCTGAACCAAAATGGAAGACCTGTGGCCTTTTTCTCACGTACCTTGAACAATAGTGAAAAAAGGCATTCCTCAATAGAGAAAGAGGCGTATGCAATAGTAGAAGCACTGCGTAAATGAAGGCATTATTTATCGGGGTGACATTTTACGTTGGTAACTGATCAAAAGTCTGTGTCCTTTATGTTTGATGTCAAACATTTTGGAAAGATTAAGAATGGTAAAATAATGAGGTGGAGGATTGAGTTGGCATGTTACCATTTTGATATAGTTTATCATCCGGGGAAGGATAATGTTGCTGCTGATGCGCTGTCGAGGGCTTATTGTTCTGTGATTCACGGAGATACGCTTATTAATCTTCACAATGCCTTATGCCATCCTGGGGTTACGAGGATGATACACTTCGTACGCAGTAAGAATTTGCCCTTTTCAGTTGAAGACGTCAAGCGGATGACTTCATCATGTTCTATCTGTGCTCGGTGTAAACCGAATTTCTTTAAGCCTCAACGAGCTCATCTTATAAAGGCTACTTCTCCTTTTGAACGTTTGAGCGTTGATTTCAAGGGGCCTCTTCCTTCAACTACTCAAAACCGATATATATTTACTGTTGTGGATGAGTTTTCAAGGTTCCCTTTTGCTTTTCCTTGCGCAATGTATCAGCTGCTACAGTTATCAAATGTCTGACTCAACTTTTTGTCATCTTTGGGATGCCTGCGTATATCCATTCGGATCAGGGAAGTTCTTTTATGTCTTCCCAGTTGAAGGAATACCTTCAGAGTCGGGGAATTTCTACTAGCAGAACTACCCCGTATAATCCCCAGGGTAATGGACAGTGCGAACGATACAATGGGGTGATCTGGAAGGCAGTTATGTTGGCTTTGACATCCCGGAACCTTAAGAATACACAGTGGGAAATGGTACTGCCTGATGCCCTGCATTCCATTAGATCATTGCTTTCAACGGCTACTAATGTGACCCCCCATGAAAGGCTCTTTAACTATCCGCGGAGATCTACTACGGGATATTCGGTACCTTCATGGCTTACTATGCAGGGACCTGTGCTGCTTCGACGCCATGTTAGATTGTCAAAATATGATCCTTTAGTGGAGGAGGTGGAGCTGTTGGAGGCAAATTCCCAATATGCTCATATTCGATTCCAAGATGGGAAAGAAAGTACCGTTTCAATTAAAGACTTGGCTCCTTGTGGTGGCCAGCCCTCTTCTGAGGATATTAACAATAGTCATGATTCAGATAATGTGGATGCTGTTACAGATACTACGAATGTTTCCAATCCGACTGCAGATAATTATACTTCTATTAGTCAGCCCTCGATGGATGTTCATGACTGTCCCAGTTTACCTCCTGATGGGATTTCTAATCCGGAAACCGTTGAAAACCGGAATATGGATAGCCTTCCTGCAGAAGATACTTCTGTGTCTCCTGGTGTGGGAGGGCAAGGAATTTCACCAAGGTTGAGAAGGTCGACACGAACAAGATATCCGGTCGACCGATTGAAAATGGACTTTTAAATTGATAGTAATGTTTTAAAATTGTTGAAATATTATATTATATTGTTTTAGTTGAGAGATACTTAATACTTATGTGCAATGTTACTAATTGTTGTTGCTCACTTAGTATTGTGTCATGTTGAATAGTTTTATTTTGTCTGTGCATAGTTTTAGTTGTAAATAATTAATTATAAATTGTAAAGGTTATTTAGGTTGGAGTATATTTTAAAAGGAGGGGTGAATGTGGTGATTATTCTTTATGTTTAGTAAGAAGTATTGTGATTGGTTGTTTGTTTCCTGCCTTGGGATATATGCTGTAATCTCATTGGCAGTTGATGTCATGTGATTTGTGGTGGCCATCTTAAATTCAGTTCTTTCCAGCCTTTAGTTGGGACTGGGTGTTGAAGATGTGCTACAGGATTTTTAAGTTAATAAAGCCTAGATTAGAAAGGCAAATCTATTCTTTATTTCAGGGGGGCAGAGGGAGAGAGGGGGGCAGAGGGAGAGAGACAAGGGGCAGAGGGAGAGAGACAAGGGGCAGAGGGAGAGAGACAAGGGGCAGAGGGAGAGAGACAAGGGGCAGAGAGAGAGAGACAAGGGGCAGAGAGAGAGAGACAAGGGGCAGAGAGAGAGAAGGGGCAGAGAGAGAGAGACAAGTGGCAGAGAGAGAGAGACAAGGGGCAGAGAGAGAGAGAAGGGGCAGAGAGAGAGAGACAAGGGGCAGAGAGAGAGAGACAAGGGGCAGAGAGAGAGAGACAAGGGGCAGAGAGAGAGAGACAAGGGGCAGAGAGAGACAAGGGGCAGAGAGAGTGAGTGTGGGGCAGGAAGAGTGGGGTAGAGAGAGATTGGACAGAGAGAGAGAGAGGGAGGTGGGAGAGAGGGAGGTGGGAGAGAGGGAGGTGGGAGAGAGAGGGGGAGGTGGGAGAGAGAGGGGGAGGTGGGAGAGAGAGGGGGAGGTGGGAGAGAGAGAGGGAGGTGGGAGAGAGAGAGGGAGGTGGGAGAGAGAGAGGGAGGTGGGAGAGAGAGAGGGAGGTGGGAGAGAGAGAGGGAGGTGGGAGAGAGAGAGGGAGGTGGGAGAGAGAGGGGGAGGTGGGAGAGAGAGGGGGAGGTGGGAGAGAGGGAGGTGGGAGAGAGAGGGGGAGTTGGGAGAGAGAGGGGGAGGTGGGAGAGAGAGAGGGAGGTGGGAGAGAGAGAGGGAGGTGGGAGAGAGAGAGGGAGGTGGGAGAGAGAGGGGGAGGTGGGAGAGAGAGGGGGAGGTGGGAGAGAGAGGGGGAGGTGGGAGAGAGAGGGGGAGGTGGGAGAGACGGAGGTGGGAGAGAGAGAGGGAGGTGGGAGAGAGAGAGGGAGGTGGGAGAGAGAGAGGGAGGTGGGAGAGAGAGGGGGAGGTGGGAGAGAGAGGGGGAGGTGGGAGAGAGGGGGAGGTGGGAGAGAGAGGGAGGTGGGAGAGAGAGAGGGAGGTGGGAGAGAGAGAGGGAGGTGGGGGAGAGAGAGAGGGAGGTGGGAGAGAGAGGGGGAGGTGGGAGAGAGAGGGGGAGGTGGGAGAGAGAGGGGGAGGTGGGAGAGAGAGGGGGAGGTGGGAGAGGGGGAGGTGGGAGAGAGGGAGGTGGGAGAGAGAGAGGGAGGTGGGAGAGAGAGAGGGAGGTGGGAGAGAGAGGAGGAGGTGGGAGAGAGAGAGGGAGGTGGGAGAGAGAGGGGGAGGTGGGAGAGAGAGGGGGAGGTGGGAGAGAGGGGGAGGTGGGAGAGAGGGGGAGGTGGGAGAGAGAGGGGGAGGTGGGAGAGAGAGAGGGATGGGGGAGAGAGAGAGGGAGGGGGAGAGAGAGAGGGAGGGGGAGAGAGGGAGGGGGAGAGAGGGAGGGGGAGAGAGGGAGGGGGGAGGGGGGAGAGCGAGAGGGAGGGGGAGAGAGGGAGGGGGAGAGAGGGAGGGGGAGAGAGGGAGGGGGAGAGAGGGGGGGAGAGAGGGAGGGGGAGAGAGGGAGGGGGAGAGAGGGAGGGGGAGAGAGGGAGGGGGAGAGAGGGGGGAGAGAGGGGGGGAGAGAGGGAGGGGGAGAGAGGGGGGGAGAGAGGGAGGGGGAGAGAGGGAGGGGGAGAGAGGGAGGGGGAGAGAGGGAGGGGGAGAGAGGGAAGGGGAGAGAGGGAGGGGGAGCGAGGGAGGGGGAGAGAGGGAGGGGGAGAGAGGGAAGGGGAGAGAGGGAAGGGGAGAGAGGGAGGGGGAGAGAGGGAGGGGGAGAGAGGGAGGGGGAGAGAGAGGGAGGGGGGAGAGAGAGGGAGGGGAGAGAGAGGGAGGGGGAGAGAGAGGGAGGGGGGAGAGAGAGGGAGGGGAGAGAGAAGGAGGGGAGAGTGGGAGGGAGGGGAGAGTGGGAGGGAGGGGGAGAGTGGGAGGGAGGGGGAGAGTGGGAGGGAGGGGGAGAGTGGGAGGGGGAGAGAGGGAGGGGGAGAGTGGGAGGGAGGGGGAGAGAGGGAGGGGGGGAGAGAGAAGGAGGGGGAGAGAGAGGGAGGGGGAGAGAGAGGGAAGGGGAGAGAGAGGGAGGGGGAGAGAGAGAGGGAGGGGAGAGAGAGAGGGAGGGGAGAGAGAGAGGGAGGGGGGAGAGAGAGGGAGGGGGGAGAGAGGGAGGGGGAGAGAGAGGGAGGGGGAGAGAGAGAGGGAGGGGGGAGAGAGAGAGAGGGAGGGGGAGAGAGAGGGAGGGGGAGAGGGAGGGAGAGAGGGAGGGAGGGGGAGAGGGAGGGAGGGGGAGAGGGAGGGAGGGGGAGAGAGAGGGAGGGGGAGAGAGAGGGAGGGGGAGAGCGAGGGAGGGGGAGAGAGAGGGAGGGGGAGAGAGAGGGAGGGGGAGAGAGAGGGAGGGGGAGAGAGAGGGAGGGGGAGAGAGAGAGAGAGGGAGGGGGAGAGAGAGGGAGGGGGAGAGAGGGAGGGGGGAGAGAGAGAGGGAGGGGGGAGAGAGAGGGGGAGGGGGAGAGAGGGGGAGGGGGGAGAGAGAGATGGAGGGGGAGAGAGAGGGGGAGGGGGGGAGAGAGAGGGGGAGGGGGGGAGAGAGGGGGAGGGGAGAGAGGGAGGGGGAGAGAGAGGGGGAGGGGGAGGGGAGAGAGGGAGGGGGAGAGAGGGAGGGGGAGAGAGAGAGGGAGGGGGAGAGAGAGGGAGGGGAGAGAGAGGGAGGGGGAGAGAGAGAGGGAGGGGGAGAGAGAGAGAGGTGAGGTGGGGAGGGGGTCAGGAAGTTGGGCGGGGTGGGGAGGAGGTTAGGAGGTTGGGTGGGGCGGGGAGGGGGTCAGGAAGTTGGGTGGGGAGGAGGTCAGGAAGTTGGGTGGGGTGGGGAGGAGGTCAGGAAGTTGGGTGGGGTGGGGGTCAGGAAGTTGGGTGGGGTGGGGAGGGGGTCAGGAAGTTGGGTGGGGTGGGGAGGGGGGTCAGGAAGTTGGGTGGGGTGGGGAGGGGGTCAGGAAGTTGGGCGGGGTGAGGAGGAGGTCAGGAAGTTGGGTGGGGTGGGGAGGAGGTCAGGAAGTTGGGTGGGGTGGGGAGGGGGTCAGGAAGTTGGGTGGGGTGGGGAGGGGGTCAGGAACTTGTTTGCGGGGTGAGGAGGAGGTCAGGAAGTTGGGTGGGGTGAGGAGGGGGTCAGGAAGTGGGGTGGGGTGGGGAGGGGGTCAGGAAGTTGGGTGGGGTGGGGAGGAGGTCAGGAAGTTGGGTGGGGTGGGGAGGGGGTCAGGAAGTTGGGTGGGGGGTCAGGAAGTTGGGTGGGGTGGGGAGGAGGTCAGGAAGTTGGGCGGGGTGAGGAGGGGGTCAGGAAGTGGGGTGGGGTGGGGAGGGGGTCAGGAAGTTGGGTGGGGTGGGGAGGGGGTCAGGAAGTTGGGTGGGGTGGGGAGGAGGTCAGGAAGTTGGGCGGGGTGAGGAGGGGGTCAGGAAGTTGGGTGGGGTGGGGAGGAGGTCAGGAAGTTGGGTGGGGTTGGGAGGGGGTCAGGAAGTTGGGTGGGGTGGGGAGGAGGTCAGGAAGTTGGGTGGGGTGGGGAGGGGGTCAGGAAGTGGGGTGGGGTGGGGAGGGGGTCAGGAAGTTGGGTGGGGTGGGGAGGGGGTCAGGAAGTGGGGTGGGGTGGGGAGGGGGTCAGGAAGTTGGGCGGGGTGGGGAGGGGGTCAGGATGTTGGGCGGGGAGCAGGTCAGGAACTTGTTTGGGGGGTGGGAGGTGGTCTTAACCCGCGAGGGTGAGCCCTGTCTGTTCCAAGTGAGCTCTGTTCTGTCTGGAGTTCGCAGTCAGAATGGCTCGAATTACACTTTGCAAAGTAACTGATTACGTCGGCTGGGAGGATCTAATTACACATTCCAGAGAAACTGCTGGGTGTGTCTTGTCCTCCAAGGGGACCAATCAGCAATCAGGACTTGTCATCCAAGGGAACCAATCAGAGCTTTAGGTGTTGCAAATAAACACATCCTTTAAAGAATACCACCAAAGATTTCAAGGTTCATGCATTCAGTCTTTGAAATCCTCCAAGGAACAAGGTAGCTATCAATACTCTTTCAATAACTTTTATAAACCAGAGTGAAAATCAGTTTTCTTAAAACAGGACAGAAAATTAAACAGCAAGTGTTGAATAAAAGGGAACTGGCTGGGAGTAGCCAGGGGCCCCAACAGTGCAATGAAGCTCACTGTATCTTTACAAATAACAACAACAACTTATATTTATATAGCGCCTTTAACATAGTAAAACGTCCCAAGGCTCTTCACAGGAATATTTATGAGGCAAAAAATTTGGCACTGAGCCACAGAAGAAGAAATTAGGGCAGGTGACCAAAAGCTTGGCCAAAGACGTCGGTTTTAAGGAACGCCTTAAAAGGAGGAAAGAGAGGTAGAGAGGTGGAGAGGTTTAGGCAGGGAATTCCAGAGCTTAGGGCCTGGGCAACAGAAGGCACAGCCACCAATGGTTGAGCAATTATAATCAGGGATGCTCAAGAGGGGTGAATTAGAGGAGCGCAGATATCGCGGGGGGTTGTGGGGCTGAAGGAGATTCCAGGGATTGGGAGAGGCGAGGCCATGGAGGGATTTGAAAACAAGGATGTGAATTTTCAAATCGAGGCGTTGCTTAACCAGGAACCAATGTAGGCCAGCGAGCACAGGGGAGATGGGTGTTCGGGACATGGTGCGAGTTAGGACACGGGCAGCCGCGTTTGGATCGCTTCCAGTTTACGGAGGGTAGAATGTGGTAGGCCAGCCAGGAGTGCGTTGGAATAGTCAAATCTAGAGGTAACAAAGGCATGGATGAGGGATTCAGCAGCGGATGAGCTGAGGCAAGGGCGGAGATGGGCGATGTTCTGGAGGTGGGAATACGCGGTCCTAGTTATGCTGCGGATATGTGGTCAGCTGAGGGTCAAATATGACACCAAGGTTGTGAACAATGTGGTTCAGCATCAGACAGATGTTAGGGAGAGGGATGGAGTCAGTGGTGAGGGAACGGAATTTGTGGTGGGGACCGAAAACATTGGCTTTGGTCTTCCCAATATTTCATTGGAGAAAATTTCTGCTCATCCAGAACTGGATGTCGGATAAGCAGTCTGACAATTTAGAGACCGTGGAGGGGTCGAGAGAAGTGGTAGTGAGGTAGAGCTGGGTGTCATCAGCGTACATGTGGAAACATTCGGATGATGTCGCCAAGGGGCAACATGCAGATGATTAATAAGAGGGGACCAAAGATCGATCCTTGGGGGACAGCAGAGGTCGTCGTCGTACGTGTCTTCACACTGTTCCCTTTGGGGAACTGTATGAAGTGGTGGAAGGATTTCTGGCCACGTTAACGCTCCTTCCGTGACCGTAACAGCAGAGGTAAGGATGCGGGAGTGGGAAGAGAAGCCGTTGCAGGTGATTCTCTGTCTACGATTAGAATGATAAGAATGGATAGGATAGGAGGCTAGTGAATTCAGAGGCGAGAGCATGATGGATTGAGATGGAGGTTGAAATCAGAGAATGAGAAGTCGTTCGGTGCAGAGGCTGGGGAAGGAAAGCAGTGAAGATATCGTAGGAATAACATTTTTATGATACTTGGGTGGGCGTTAGAGAAAGAGAATTTAAAATGAGAGGTGAGAGGCATGGACTAGGGTGAGATGCTCAAAGGAGGAGAAAGTGCCGGAGGAGTAGGGGGACAGACCAAGGTGTGATTTGGTGATGGGAGCCACACCACCACCATGGCAGCCTGCGCGGAGGAAGTGGTGGAAGGTATAGCCAGGCGGAGAGGCTTCATTTAACGATAAGGTGTCATCACCCCTCAACCAATTTTCCGTCAGGGCCATGATGTTGATGCAATCATCCACGACATGCTCATGGATGGCAAGGGCCTTGTTCACAAGTGAACGGATATTCTGGAGGGAGATGTGAAGAGGGTCAGCGATGGCTGCCCCACTGCCAGCGTCCAGTGTCAGCACTGTGGGGGATGAGTTGGATGGGGAGGAGTTTGGCAACATTTGCCCTAGTGGGCATGTTGGGTGGGAAGGTCGGCGAGAGAGTCGAATAGGACAGTTGGGGTTGCTGCTCGTAAGGAGGCAGCAACGAGTGCCTCGATGGGCCCTTCATAGGATGCCAAGAGAGGCACAGAGGGAATCTGTAAGCTTATCTAAGAAGGAAACAAACCTGGGATGGCAGCAGAGAGTAGGAAGGTCGAAGAGTAATGAAGGATTGGGGTAGGGATTTGGGACGGCAGTGTATCCGAAAGGAGAGATGAAAGGGGGCATGACGACAGGAGAGAGCGGTCAGGGAGGGACAGAGAGCAAAGGAAAAGAGGGGGAGAAAGTGGAAATGTACTGAATGGCTCGGGTCCGGAGCGGTAGCCAAAGTGCACACATGAATGGACACGGGAAAAGCTCAGGTTACAGAGACCTGTTTAAATGTAGTAATTAATGGGATACATATTTCCTGGTAGCAGGGAATGCTCAATTATTCAACTTGAACTACTCCAAGTAAGTTTTCTAATAACAATTGGCCCAGAAATTCGGGTCTCCACGGGTGAGTACGCATGGGGAACTCACCCGTAAGCCCAATGGAAGTGCCGGTTTCCTGCATGCACTGCGCAGGCGCGGGGAACCGGCACTTCCGTTCCCCTGAAAGAAGGGGTTCAGAGTTCGAACGCGTGCGCCGGAGAGGCTGCGCATGCGCATCGAACTTACGATTTTTTTTGCAGGTTTTCCCGGGAGGGTAAATCTCCAAAAGTTAGACAAGTAAAAAGCAGTCGCAAGGCCTGCTTTTTACAAGGTAAGTGGTGAATTAATTAAAATTTAAACATTTTTTCCGCAGGTTTATTATTTTTAAATACTTTAAAGAAAGGTAAGTTTATTTTTAGCCCCGTTAGAAAATAAAATAATTTTTTTCAAAAATTTAAATTTTTGTTTAAAATAGTTATTTCATGTAATTTATAGTTTATTTAAAAATTGTGATGTAAAAAAAACATTTATTTGAAGATTTAGTGATGTTTTGGGGCTTGTAGTATTTATAAGTTTGACAGCCCTTCCTGTCAAACTTATGAATGAAGCATTCCCTGCTCCGATTGGCTCCCCATGGCCCACGTGATCCCAGGAGACGCATCGAACTAACTGCGCCCCTGGGATACGCAGGCACTGCGCGCCGGCAGTTGGAGGAGGCCCAGGATCGGAATCCCACAGGGGCCCACAGCTCAACGGCCGGCGCGTCAGGTAAGTGCAGGTCGGGGGCTTACACCCGCGGGAAGTGTGTGGGGGGACAATGTCTCAGTGGGGTGGGGGTGTAACACTGCCTCGGCCGGCAGATTGGTGTTAGAAAATATCACTTTGGAGGCAATACATGAAAACCTCACTAGATGTGGAGGGGTGGGGGGTGGGGCAATACTTCTGTCTCCGAAAATGTGATAACCTCAATCAGCCTCGGCTCAGTATTTAGCTCTCTCACCTCTGAGTCAGAGGTTGTGGGTTCATGTCCCACTCCAGAGACTTGAGAACATAATCCAGGCTGACACTGCAGTGCTGTACTGAGCGAGTGCTGCACTGTCAGAGGTGTCATCTTTCAAACCGGGCTAAACGGTGTCCTTGTCAGCCTGTTAAGTTGGACAAGAACAATCTCATTACCAGACCATTTATCTGATTGCTGTTTGTGGGATCTTGCTGTGTGTGGAACCTGTGCTGCTGAATTTGCGAACAGAACGACAGCGATCGCTCTTCTCAAAGTGACTCAATGATGTAAAGGACTTTGGGCCATCCCGAGTACATCCAACGCTCGATATGAGAGCAATTCTTTCTTCAGCTGGAAAGTAGGACGATAATTTTTAAGGGGGCAGTTCCTGACCTCAGAGCCTATTCTACTGTGGATAACAACCATTGTCTGAGAGACAACAGTGAGACCAACTGAGGATCATTGACACACCAAAGAGTCACTGTATCGGGATCAGGAGGGGAGACACTTGCTGAATTCATCCCTTCCCAGTCCAAGAGTACTGAGGGCAACTATCCCACCTCACCCACTGTCCAGGTAGGGAAACTGGGAACCGTTAAAGCAGATACAAAACTTAGTTGCACCTCAAGCTTCCATCTACTCTCTATCCTCTATTAGAACATAAAAGTCACAAGGCAGTCAATTATCATAGAACCATACTGCACAGCAGGAGGCCATTTGGGCCATCATGTCTGTGCTGGCTCTTTGCAGAGTTATCCGATTAGTACCACTTCCCTGCTCTTTCCCCATAGCCTGCAATGTTTTCCTTTTCAAGTATATGTCCAATTCTCTTCTGAAAGTTATTATTGAAGCTGCTGCCAGCACCCTTTCATGCAGTCCGTTGCAGATCATAACAACTCGCTGCGTAAAAAGATTTTACCTCATCTGCCCTGACTTTTTATCTTTGGCCTCTGGTTACTGACCCTCCTGCCAGTGGAAACAGTTTCTCTCTATCTACTCTTATCAAAACCCCACATCATTTTGAACACCTCTATTAAAAATGCCCTTAACCTGCTCTGCTCTAAGGAGAACAACCCCAGCTTCTTTAGTCTCTATACATAACATAAGATCATAAGAGTTCTGACGAAGGGTCATCGACCTGAAACATTAACTCTGTTTCTCTCTCCACAGATGCTGTCTGACCTGCTGAGTATTGCCAGCATTTTCTGTTTTTATGTTATATTATATAAGAACAATAAGAATTAGGAGCAGGAGTCGGCCATACGGCCCCTCGAGCCTTCTCCACCATTCAATAAGATCATGACTGATCTTCGACCTCAACTCCACTTTCCCGCCCGATCTCCATATCCCTTGATTCCCCGTGATTCCAAAAGTCTATCTATCTCAGCATTGAATATACTCAATGACTCAGCATCCATAGCCCTTTGGGGCAGAGAATTCTAAAGATTCACAACTCCCTGAGTGAAGAAATTGCTTCTCATCTCAGTCTTAAATGGCCGACCCCTTATCCTGAGACTCTGCCCCCTAGTTCTCGACTGTCCAGCCAGGGGAAGCAGCCTCTCAGTCTACCCTACAATCACCCTCAGAATCTTATATGTTTCAATGAGATCACCCCTCATTCTTCTAAACTCCAGTGTATGGGCTCAATCTACTCAATCTCTCCTCATAGGATAACCCGCTCATCCCAGGAATCAATCCAGTGAACCTTTGTTGCACCGCCTCGAAGGCAAGTGTATCCTTCCTCAGATAAGGTGACCAAAACTGTGCACAGTACTCCAGGTGTGGTCTCACCAAAGCCCTGCACAATTGTAGCAAGACTTCCTCAATCTTGTCCTACAGCCCCCTTGCAATAAAGACCGTCTTGCCATTTGCCATCCTAATGTCTTGCTCTACCTGCTTGCTAACTCTGTGCTTCCTGTGTGAGGACACCTAAATCTCTCTGAACACCAACATTTAATAGTTTCTCACCATTTAAAACATATTCTGTTTTTCTATTCTTCCTACCAAACTGAATAACCTCAGATTTCCTCACATTATACTCCATCTGCCACCTTATTGCCCACTCACTTAACCTGTCTATACCCCTTTGCAGGCTCTTTGTGCCCTCCTCACAGCTTACCTTCCCACCTAGTTTTGTAATGTCAGCAAACCTGGATACATTACACTCGGTCCCTTCATCTAAGTTATTAATATAAATTGTGAATAACTGAGGCCCAAGTACTGATCCTTGGGGCACCCCACTAGTTACAGCCTGCCAACCCGAAAATGATGAGTTTATCCCTACTCTCTCTTTTCTGTCCGTCAAACAATCCTCTATCCATGCTGATAAATTACCCTCAACCGCATGAACTTGGATAGAGAACTGGTTGGCAGATAGAAAGCAAAGAGTTGGAATAAACGGGTCTTTTTCCAAGTGGCAGGCAGTGACTAGTGGGGTACGGCAGGGATCGGTCCTGGGACCCCAGCTATGCACAATATATATTAATGATCTAGACAAGGGAATGAGATGTAATATCTCCAAGTTTGCAGATGACACAAAGCTGGGTGGGCGTGTGTGCTGTGAGGAGGATGCCGAGAAACTACAGGATGATTTGGACAGGTTGGGTGATTGGGCAGAAGCATGGCAGATGCAATATAACGTGGATAAATGTGAGGTTATCCACTTTGGTGTCAAAAACAGGAAGGCAGATTATTATCTGAATGGCAATAGATTGGGAGAAGGGGAAGTGCAACGAGACCTGGGTGTCCTTGTGCACCAGTCGCTGAAGGTAAGCATGCAGGTGCAGCAGGCGGTTAAGAAGGCAAATGGTATGTTGGCCTTCATAGCGAGAGGGTTTGAGTACAGGAACAAGGATGTCTTGCTACAGTTGTACAGGGCCTTGGTGAGGCCACACCTTGAGTATTGTGTGCCGTTTTGGTCGCCTTATCTGACGAAGGATGTTCTTGCCATGGAGGGAGTGCAGCAAAGATTCACCAGGCTGATACCTGGGATGGCAGGAATGACGTATGAGGAGAGATTGGGTCGACTGGGCTTGTACTCGCTGGAGTTTAGAAGAATGAGGGGGGATCTCATTGAAACTTATAAAATTCTGACAGGACTGGACAGACTAGATGCAGGAAGGATGTTCCCGGTGGTCGGGGAGTCCAGAACCAGGGGTCACAGTCTAAGGATAAGGGGTAGGCCTATTAGGATGAAATGAGGAGGAATTTCTTCACCCAGAGAGTGGTGAACCTGTGGAATTCTCTACCACAGAAGGCAGTAGAGGCCAATTCATTAAATATATTCAAGAAGGAGTTGGATATATTTCTTAAGGCTAAAGGGATCAAGGGGGGTGGGGAGAAAGCAGGGACCGGGTACTGAACTTGGATGATCAGCCATGATCACATTGAATGGCGGAGTAGCCTCGAGGGGCCGAATGGCCTACTCCTGCTCCTATCTTCTATGTTTAACCCTTATCTTGCATAACAACCTTTTATGTGGCACCTTATCGAATGCCTTTTGGAAATCCAAATTTACTATCTACCCTGCGAGTTACATCCTCAAAATACTCTAATAAATTTGTTAAACACGATTTCTCTTTCATAAAACCATGTTGACTCTGCCTAATGATATTACGATTTTCTAAATGCCCTGTTACCACTTACTTAATAATGGATTCCAGCATTTTCTCGACAATTGATGTCAAGCTAATTGGACGGTAGTTCGATGTTTTCTCTCTCCCTCCTTTCTTGAATAGCGGTGTTACATTTGCTACCTTCCAATCCGCTGGGACTGTTCTAGAATCTGGGGAATTTTGGAAAATCACAACCAATGCACCCACTATCTCTGCAGTTATCTCTTGTAGAACCCGAGGATGTTGGGGTCCAGGGGATGTGTTGGCTTTTAGTCCCATTATTTTCTCAAGTACTTTTTCTCTACTGTTCTTAATCATTTCCCTTCCTTTCATTTGCCCCTTGGTGCCCCACTACTTTTGGTATGTTTTTTGTCTTCTACTGTGAAAACAGATACAAAATATTTGTTTAAGGTCTCTGCCATTTCCTTATTCCCCATTATAATTTCTCCTGTCTCAGCTCCTAAGGGATCAATGCTTATTTTGCTACTCTCTTCCGTTCTACATACTTGTAGATACTCTTACAATCTGTTCTTATATTTCTTGATACTTTACTCTCCTATTCTATTTTGTCCCTTTTTATCAATGTTTTGGTCATTCTTTGATGGTCTCTAAAGCTTATTACTATTCTTTGTAACATTATAAGCCTCTTTTAATCCAATACTATCCTTAACTTCTTCAGTTAGCCAAGGATGGATCAATTTTCAACAGGAGTTTTTAATTCTCAAAGGAATGTATATTCACTGAGAATAATGGAATATGTTTTTAAATGTTTGCCACTGTTTATCTACCATCATATCTTCTAATCTAATTTTCCAATCTACCATAGCCAATACACCACTCATACCTAAATAATTGGCTTTATTTAAGTTTAAGACACTAGTTCAGACATAAGTATTTCGCTCTCAAGCCCAATGTGATATTCTAACATATTATGATCACTCTTTCCCAGAGGATCCTTTTACTATGAGATAACTGAAGTCTCCCATCCCTGGTATGATTCACACAGATTTGGACACAATACTCTAGCTGAGGCCTAAACAGTGATTTATAAAGGTTTACCATAATTTCCTTGCGTTGGTACTCCATGCCTCTATTGATAAAGCCTAGGGTCCCAAATGATTATTAATAGCCTTAACAATATGCCCTGCCACCGTCAAACATTTGAGTATGTGAATCCCAAGGTGTCTGTTCCTGCACCCACTTTAAAATGTTATCATTTAATTTATGTTGCCTCTCCTCAGTTTTCCTTTCAAAATGCATCACTTCACACTGTTCTGCATTAAATTTCATCTGCCATGTAACTTCCTATTTCATTAGTCTATCTACATCTTCCTGAAAACTTCTACTATCCTTTTCACTGTTTACTACTATGGCCTCAGTGGTGTGAGAGGATTTTTCTCTCAGCACTGACACTATCAGCTGTGGGGAAGGCACTCTGAACTTTGATACACCTTTGGTCTCAGTGGGGTGAATTGCAATTGTTTCCTCTGTGGTGGTGTTTGGTGGGTTCCAGTCAGATAGAAGCATGTTTGCTTTCTCGCTTCCTGATTGTGGTGAGTCATGTTCGGGTAGTTCCGTGGCTGCACCCAGCCCTACGATAAACACACCCAGTAATCCATTCTTCATTTGTGAACAAGCTTTGTGTCATCTGCAAACATTGAAATTATGCCCCCAATTGTCAAAGTCCAGATCATAAATATGTATCAGAAAGAGCAGGGGTCCTAATACTGACCCCTGGGGGATACCACTGTATACTTCCCTCTAGTCTCAAACAAAAATTCAGCACCACTCTTTGCTTTCTGTCTCATGGCCAATTTTGAATCAACGCTAACATTCCCCCTTTGATCACATGGGCTTCAATTTTGCTGACAAGTCTATTACGTCGCACTTTATCAAACACCTTTGAGAGTATAACAGAAAACAAATGATACTTTGGCTACAGTTCCCTATTTTGATCAGAATCCTTACATTTTGGTTCTTGTTTTGCCACCAACATTGTGGTCCATTTGATACCGAGTTCCTTGGCATATTCATCACCATACCAGACCAGCAGCTCGCACCGAGGAGGAACAGGCTTGCAAGTCCTGTAATAAATTTTGCCGCAGTGCTGAATGGCTACAAGGTTCTGCTCCTCCTCCTTTCTGGCACAGTTAACAAACCTGGAACATAACATACAAATATTTAAGTGGCCAAAAATAAGTTAAAATTGTAAAATGAATACAGAATGTAAAGCACATTAGTATAGCGAGTTAGAATGAGAACATGTCCCCAGCCATGGACAAATTTCAATTTCAAACACACTGTCAGGAGAGGACACTCAGTGGGGACCAATCACTTCAGTGTAGATACGAAAGATAATGGCCCCAATATTTCTAAGGAGGGAATGTCTGACGGGGGGTGGGGGAGGTGCAGCAATTCAGAAATACGGGTTTCCCGGAGTTCATACTGAATATAATGCCTAGAGCTGATTAAAAAATTTGGCTCGTTTTCCCAGCCACAGCCACCCAGAATGAAAGGCTGACTGGCTGTTGGGTGGGATATTGTACTGGATGGATCAAATGAAATGGGACAAATGATCTTCTTCATCCGTTACTATCTTGTGATCCTCACAATACGGTATCAGTCTTCCCTCACCTCATCCAATTTGATGTAGATTCATCCTTCGCATCAATATATTCAAAATCCCTGTTGGATTTGCTGATCTGCAGAAAAGTATTTTGATAAAAAGAATGGAATAATAAAAATTTTAAAAGCAACTTTATCTTTATATTAGACTGTCATAAGGCTTAACACGTATTGCAAGATTCTATTACATCGCCTCCCACGTCTTTGAGTAAAAATTGACCTTCCTCTTACCTGTGTTCTGTGATTATACCTTTTTATCCGAGTGCCCAGTTCAACACGATGGCTGGGACTGAAATGATGCAGCATAGGAGCTTGAAAAATAGTATAATGGTGCTGAACAGTTTCAGGAAGCTTTGTAAAGTCAGGAAAGGTCCCTGAATTACTGTATTGTCAGAGCGCCCAGGATTTGGCAACTACTGTTCAATGCATTCTGAAACTAGGAATGATGAGAGTTGGTTGAGGTGACACCTGACTCACCTTTGTTCATAAATACAATGACAGCAGGCTCTGGGAATCTCCTGGAACTGCTTTAATAGGATAATACCTGAATTAGAGCAGCAGGACTAAATTAATCAGAAGATGAACAAAGTACAAGGGACTGGAATGTAGGCTCATTCTTAGTTGACCTTGGCTCAGTACAAAGCCATTGGATTAAAATGATAACAGCTACAAGGTCACCCAATACCAACAGGCTCTATTCCTCAAAAACAGGAGTGGGGAATCAAGCTAAGAATGCAATAGGCAGAGGCCTAGAAATTGGATAAGGCCCAAAAACAGGTGCGGGCAGCACGATGTGCCCACGCCCGTTCAAAGTAGTGCAGGCAGCACATAAAATTCATGCTGCCTGTTCATTATAATGATCGTAGCGCTGAAATGTGCTGCTGATTGTCTTAGTGCTGATTCAGGGGCCAATATTGGGTGGAGTCTTGTGGCCAATAAAGTTTGTTCAAGGCTCTAATACAGGGGAAGTGCTTTTTTGCACAAACACCTCATTGTCATTGTGGAGAAAACCATGGCCCAATAGCCAAGAAAAAGGGCAAGGAGATTTTCTGATGTGGCACTGGAGGCCTTGATCCTGGAGGTTCTATGACATCCTCAGGTCCTCTACCAACAGGGGGCAGGAGGCCCACGGACACAAGAAGGCTGTGGGTGGAGACTGCTGAAGCTGTCAGTATGATGAGTGTTGTCCGCAGAACCTGGATCCAGTGCTGCAAAATGTTTAGTGACCTCACACGACTGGTCAAGGTGAGTAAATGCATCTTCAAATACCATATCCCACTATCTGTGCCATGAATCGCAAACACTGTTCAATGCACCACACCCCCATCAGTCACCTACCAACAATCTCTAGCCAGCACCACTCATACCTCACACACTTACCACTGCTGCAAGACTTACACCCACATCTCACACCTTGCACAAATTTCCAGCTATTCAACCATGGCAGGCACATCACCCAAACATATTGTACCACACTCACTGACGCTTCCTTTCTCTTGCAGGCCAACTTGCCGCACAACCTCCGGGAGCACCAGCAGATGGGTGAAGGGTCATCGGGTGGCAGTTCTGTCAACAAGGGCAAACAGCGATGACGAAGTCCAGCACCGCCTTCAGTGTGCCAGTGCAGCCTTCGGTCGCCTCAGGAAGAGAGTGTTTGAAGACCAGGACCTCAAACCCGGCACCAAGCTCATGGTCTACAGAGCAGTAGTGATACCCATCCTCCTGTATACCTCAGAGATATGGACCATTTACAGCAGGCACCTTAAATCACTGGAGAGGTACCACCAATGCTGCCTCTGCAAGATCCTGCAAATCCATTGGCAGGATAGGCGCAGCAACGTTAGTGTTCTCGCTTAGGCCAACATCCCCAGCATCGAAGCTTTGACCATGCTCGATCAGCTCCAATGGACAGGTCACATCGTCCACATGCCCGATACGAGACTCCCAAAACAAGCGCTCTACTCGGAGCTCCGACGCGGCAAGAGAGCCCCAGGCGGGCAGAGGAAATGCTTCGAGGACACCCTCAAAGTCTCCTTGAAAAAGTGCAATGTCCCCACCGACAGCTGGGAATCCTTGGCCCAAGACCACACAAAATGGAGGAGACGCATCCGGGAAGGTGCTGAACACCTAGAATCTCTTCGCCAGGAGCAAGCGGCAGCCAAGCGCAAGCAACGCAAGGAGTCTACGTCAACCCAAGCATCCCACCCACCTGCCCGCCCCTGCAACCACCATCTGCCCCACCTGTGACAGAGACTGTCGGTCCTGCATTGGATTGATCAGTCACCTGAGAACTCATGTTTAATGTGGAAGCAAGTCATCCTCGGTTCCCAGGGACTGCCTAAGAAGTAAGAAGAAGGGCAAGTCAGAATTGAGAACCTCATGGACTTGAGGGAAGTAGTGCTCGCAATAATTGTTGGGGCAGTGACAGAGTCCGTGGAGTGCGGGGAAGTGAAAAACATTGCTGATGATGACGGTATGCTTATACCTAATCCTTCTTCTCTCAGCCCACTATCCCTCATCCCACAATCTCTTTTCACTTGCACGCTGCTGATGGTGTATGCATGGATATCTGGCTTTCCCTCCTACCTCAACACAACCCGACCCTTGTGCATTTCTCCTTTCAGATACCCAAGCACTTTCAGCAGCCCAGCCTGACTCTGAAGTTCTGGAGGAGGAGAGTAATGGAGGAGAAGCAAATGGCACTGTAAAGTAGCAGAAGTGCCAGGAGGTGGGAAGATGTGCTGCTTCGGGTCCCGTCTCCTGGAGGCGGGAAAGGCATTAAATACTTTTAACTGCCTGTTAACAGGCAGAAGAAAGGATTAGTGCCATTTTACCTTCACAGCTGAAGGCTTCCCGACCTCGGAGAACCCCGCCGGGTTGGAGGTGACGTGGAGGAGGTCTTCGGCAGTCGGAGGTACCTGGAAATATGATGTAGAGGTGAGTGATGGGTGCAAGTGTGGAGTGGTAAGTATGTAAGGTGAGTGACAAGTGTAAAAAAATAGTCACTTACCTTGTTTTCTTCCTACAGCCTTCATCCTCTCTGGATCGGGAGACCCGACATCCTCCTTGTCGATTTCACAGACTGGCTGTTGGATCCTCCGAACCAACAGCCATGTGAAATCGACAAATTGAAAGGTTTGATGAGTCCTGAACACAAGCACTCATCAAACTACAGAGAATGTCAGTGTTTGACAGCCTCACAGAGCTGTCAAACACTGACAATTCTTCTTTCAAGTCTTGACAGACAGAGCACGTCATCGTCAGACGTGCTGTCAGTGACTTCCTCGCTAATTGGCCTGCTGAGCCAGCAGGGCGGGCTTAACAAGGTCAATCAGGGGAAAATCCCTCTGGTTGGTCAGACGAGGGTAGAGACGGGACATTGACACAAGCAACAGTCCCGCCTCCAACTTGTCTCCATTGAGAAAATCCAGCCCATTGATGTGACGATCTGTCTCATCTAACTATCTGGGGCATGCGCAGGCAACGGCAGCACTACCGACCTCGCAAAATGGCGGCCACCGCAGGACCCACCGAAAACAAGGCAGCCACCATTTCTCAGCAAAACCAGTCTGACCGGCCAGCGCTGAGACTTCAGAATTCGCGGTCACGGAGTTCAATAATTGCCTCAGCTGGCAGGGGGGTGGGGAGGAATTCTAGTGAGGGATTTTGTTTCAGAGTGTGAACATGCTGCCTCAGCTGGGGGCGGGGTGGGTGGCAGAGTTTTTATAAATAGTTGGGAGTCTGCTATGGCCTCAGTGGTGTGAGAGGATTTTTCTCTCAGCACTGGCACTATCAGCTGTGGGGAAGGCACTGTGAACTTTGATACACCTTTGGACTCAGTGGGGTGAATTGCAATTGTTTCCTCTGTGGTGGTGTTTGGTGGGTTCCAGTCAGATAGAAGCATGTTTGCTTTCTCGCTTCCTGATTGTGGTGAGTCATGTTCGGGTAGTTCCGTGGCTGCTCCCAGCCCTACAATAAACACACCCAGTAATCCATTCTTCATTTGTGAACATTTCCATGAGTTGACAGGCTAAGTGAACACAAGAGGCCTCACAGCAAAGACTAATTCTGTCTTCACTCGCTGTCTACTTACCAGTAGGACTCACTGAACAGCAACCAGGAATGGGAACCTTGGATAATTTATAGAAAATAAATTCCAATAAGTCCTGAACTTTATTATAAAATAAGGAACTTGATAACGACAGCAGTCACTTACCGCCCATGAATACCCACTGACAGCCTCTGCTTCTTCATTTGATACTATTCCTTCATAGGGTCCAAAGTGAACGCCTTTGGGAATAACCTGCCCTTCATTCCATACACCAAGACCAGCTTTTCGAACTTTTGAAGTCGCTATGCTGAGACCCTCCGGAAGGGTTAAACGTGCTCTGTCTGGCTGACCGAATTCCACCACCATGTCCTTTAGGAACACTGCAGGGCTATGCACAGGGCATTCTTCAATAAAAAATGTCTCGCAGTCTTCACAAACTAACACATAAAATACAAATTAAAGATGGATCAGGATCTCAATTCATTATTCAGTGTTCATGAAGGTAAAAGGTGCTAGTACTGTACTGAGATTGATTTGCCTCATTGTTTGATTGCAATTCAGTCTGCACACACACGATATTTCCATGATCTATCAGCTGGTGAAAACACTTGGGGCATCTTCCCTCTATGAAAATTACACCCAGTGCCAGTCAGATCTTCCCCCACTCTGTTGTATACAAGGGCTTGTTCTGGGCGACATGTTCGGTTCTTTACTCCAAGAAGGCAGTACTGACCACAATTAATAACAGCATTGCAAAAACTGTCAACAGTATCTCCAGGCTGTGCCGCACCAGATAAGATTGGAGTGGGCAGGAAGGGAATTTTGCACAAGGAGGCTGAATTACCTCCTATAGCTACCTCATTCTTTGCATGAAGTTCAACCTGCATATCCAGTAACAAAAGTCCCTCTAAACTATCAGGCAAATCACTCTTGGGGACAGTGTCACTTCTCAAATTTGCCCTTTCAGTTATGCCATCATCTTGTCCCCACACCCCTTCCCAAACCATGCTGACTCCCAACTTAATTCTGGCTGCACCGTCAATTCTTCGGAGATGGTCATTGCTTGCTGTTCATAAGTTTGAATGCTAGCTGCCGCTTGTCAGCCCAAGCCTGGATTTTGTCCAGGTCCTGCTGCAGGCTGGCATAGGATGCTTCAATATCTTAGACAAGGAGCTGCTATTCCCTGTAATCAGGGGCCATTAGTTTATAATTACTGAAAGTCCTATTCTATTTTATTACAAGATTCCAGAATTATTATCAATAGTTTGGGGATCATATTTGTGATTGTTTTTCCTCAATGAAAAAGAACAATCGGTGCCTGTTTGTGGGCAAACACAGGCCTGCACTCCTGTCCCACCACTCTGACATGCTGCATTGCTCCACCAATCCCCTGGCCTACCAAGGCCCCTGTGTCATCACACCAAAATGCCCAATAAATTATTCCTGCCCTGAGGAAATGGATAGGTTACTTTGCACATACACAGGTAATCATCGTCACAAAGTTCCCTTTCTTCAGTATCAACTTTTCTCTCTCTATTTCTGAAACTGTATCTTCTGCTTTCAGTCTTTTTGGTTGTTTCTTCATTTGCTGACCCCAAGATCTTTCCAGTACAGACAACTATGAAATAAATCAAAAAGATCATGAAGAAAAATTGAACCAATTAATTGTAATATTCTTGCATGTAAGGTTTGTTTCTGGTTACACAGAAGATGCTGTAGACATTTACATAATAATGCAAGACACTGTGTTAATCTGATTTGAATGACTACGGTAGTGGTCACATTATCAACATGGAGCATCTCTTCCTCATTCAAAAAATAATTGTTCAAAATAGTAATACTTTACTGAAATCCTTTATTCCAGGACAAATACCTTTATTGGATTCGCTACAAGACTCATTTTCACAAAGCAAGGTGCTCGTTTCTCTTTTGATCTTTTTAACTGGGGCTGTCTCTTCCATCGCTGAGGCATTGTCCTCAGTGAAGCCCCTGGAAACTTCAGCTTTATCCTCTTCTGATTGGGATGCCATCTGTGATGGGGCTTTTTGGTTCTGAAATGCAGAATGTGACGGTAAAACTGTATCTCACCGCTTCTGAATTAAAGAATAGCTGCCTCAAGACTGCCTGTATGACTAAAGAGATTGTGTACAAGTCAAAGTGTTTGTCTATTTTTCCTGTTCATTAGTTGTTTTCGAATATTTAATAAACAAACCTACCCAACTACCCGTTGGATAAATACAGTTGCTCCCCAGTGTAGTCCTGAGCCACACATATCAGAAAGTTCCCATGTTTGATACTGTACTCCTGTGTTAAGTTTGCTGATCTCAGCAAATGTGGTAAACTTAATAGAATCATAGAATGGTTACAGCACAGAGGTAGGCGATTCTGCCTGTCGAGCCCATGCTGGCTCTCTGCAAGAGCACTTCAGCTAGTCCCACTCCCTGCCCTTTCCCCATAGCCCTGCACATTTATTTCCATCAGGTACTTATCCAATTCCCTATTGAAAGCCACAATGAATCTGCCTCCACAACCCTTTCAGGCAGTGAATTCCAGATCCTAACCACTCGCTGCGTAAAACAGTTTTCCTCATGTCGCCTTTGGTTCTTTTGCCAATCACCTTACATCTGTGTCCTCTGATTCTCGACCCTTCCGCCAATGGGAACAGTTTCTATCTTCTATGTTTCTCTCTATCTACTCTGTTTAAACCCCTCATGATTTTGAACTCTTCTATCAAATCTCATCTCAACCATCTCTGGAATGAGAAGAACAACCCCAGCTTCTCCAGTCTATCCACATAACTGAAGTCCTTCATCCCTGGAACCATTCTCTAAGGCTTTCGCATCCTTCCTAAAGAGCGGTGCCCAGAATTGGACTCAATACTCCAGTTGAGGCCGAACCAGTGTTTTATAAAGGTTCATCATAACTTCCTTGCTTTTGTTCTCTATGCTTCTATTTATGAAGCCCAGGATCCCTTATGCTTTTTTAACCACGTTCTCAACCTGCCCTGCCACATTCAACGATTTGTGTACGTATACCCCCAGGTCTCTGTTCATGCACCCCCTTTAGAATTGTACCCTTTACATTATATTGCCTCTCCTTGTTCTTCCTTCCAAAATGTATCACTTCACACTTTTCTGCATTAAATTTCATCTGCCACGTGTCCGCCCATTCCACCAGGCTGTCTATCTTCTTGAAGTCTATCACTATCCTCCTTACTGTTCAGTATACTTCCAAGTTCTGTGTCATCTGCAAATTGTGCCCTGTACACCCAAGTCTAATTACAATTTACCTCAGCACCCTTTTGCAAGGGAGGGAATAAAATTAGCCAGGATTCCCACTAAATACTAACTAATAATCAGTTGTGGAAAGGGTCTCTGCGTGTATACAAAAAAGGGACAGATCTTCTCCAACAATGATGAGTCTAACACATGAAGAACAGCCATTTAGGAAATGCCATCAGGGCTGCACATTAAGTCAGCCTAGACTTAGGAAGCATGAATCAGTGCATTCAGGAAAATGAGAGAGTAGGTTAGATGCATAGTTTTACTACTTCAGCTTTGGTCTTCACAAACCACCCACAATCCCTAAAAGAGAGGTAGGGCTCGAAATTCGGTAGCCTCCAAAAATGGGTGGTTGGATTGCGCAGTGGAGTCACGAACCAGGTGGTCAAGAGATAGCCCTTGTCGCCCAGTAGCCACCCACTGGTTTGTCTTGGTGTCTCAAAGACCGAGGGAGTAGCGGACTGGCGCAGAATAAAAGCATCATGACTGCTGCCAGGATACTGGGCATTCACCATCATGATATGCTGAGCATGGTCACACACCAACTGCACATTTAGCGAGTGGTAACCTCTGCAGTTGTGGTATAACTCAGCATTATACAGATTAAGTTAACGGCCAAAACTGTGGCAAATGGATTTCAATGTAGGCAAGTGAGAGGTTATCCTCTTTGGACCTAAAAAGGATAGACCAGGATACTTTCTAAATGATGAAAAGCTAAAAACAATGGCGGTCCAAAGAGACTTGGGGGTCCAGGTACAAACATCATTAAAATGTCATGAACAGGTACAGAAAATAATGAAAAAGGCTAATAGAATGCTGGCCTTTATATCTAGAGGACTAGAGTACAGGGGGTAGAAGTCATGCTGCAGCGATACAAAACCCTGGTTAGACCACAATTGGAGTACTGTGAGCAGTTCTGGGCACCACATCTTAGGAAGGATATATTGGCCTTGGAAGGAGGACAGCATAGGTTTACCAGAATGATACCCAGACTTCAAGGGGTAAGTTACGAGGAGAGATTACACAAATTAGGGTGGTATTCCCTAGAATTTAGAAGGTTAAGGGGTGATCTGATCAAAGTTTTCAAAGTATTAAGGGGAACAGATAGGGTAGATAGAGAGAAACTATTTCTCCTGGTTGGGGATTCAAGGACTGGGGGCATAGTCTAAAAATCCACTCACCACCACTTTTAAAAATTATTCTTCCTCTCTTTCTTTAAGCGCACACGCACATTCCACAGCCAATTGCAACCAAATAACCTACAGCAGGATTTCGGTACTTGTTTTTGAGCGATTTAAGGACACCCAGTGAATGCCTCCGATTCCTCTCAGCTCAGTACAACATTATTCACACTCACCTGAACGTCATGGTCGAGATCAGTCTCGTAACTTCAGGGAACACAGGAACAGGAATAGTCCACTGAACATGTTGTTAAGTATGTTAGATAAAACCCTTTAACCCCATTCATGTTTTGCCACCATCACCTTTCACCTAATATCCTGACAACCCAAGAATCTATCACCTTTTAAATAACTGAATTAAATCTGCATCAATGGCCTCCTGTGGTAGTGCATTTCACATTCCCATAACATTTTGCTTTAAGAATGTTTTCCTGGATTACCTTTTCAATAGCTTAGTTTTCAATTTATGTCCCTTTCTTACAGATTTCACGATCAGCAAAATTACTTTTGGAAATCATCTATCTTGTCAATTCCCTTTTTAATTATTACACAGGATGTGGTCAATGCTGACAAAACCATCTTTAATGTACATCCCTAGTTGCCTTGAGAAGATGGTGGTGGACCTTCTTTTGAAACACCTCGATCAGATCACTCATGTTTCGGGAGATTTGCTCAGTCTCTGATCAGACCGAAGGTAATACATGGAACAGGAAAGACAAATCCACAGCAGTACTTTCAGTTAAATTGTAACTACAAGACTAGGATAAACCTGGTAAAAGAGAAGTTCAGAACGAAGGTCACAGCAGGAATTATCAGTACCTGAAATGGTCGCCTGGGGAGGGTAGTAGAGGCAAAAAACAAAAATGAATTAATTTAAGCAGTTAGATATTGTGATAAGGGAATCTTAAGTTTCTACTGGAAGGATAAGTTCGATGGGCCAAATGGTCTCACTGCTCAATACTAATGTTAGTGATCCAATCTAAACACTGGGGAACTCAGCCACTCCCTACTGACAGTATTAATGTGATTGGTATCTTGTGGGACTGAGCAGCTGAATCTTCCCCATCTCAAGTTGCAAACAATACATTTCTCCAGCATTTTCTTTCTGGTTTCCATTTGAAATCTGCCCTCATCTCACCTCCGATTTGCTCTTCTCAGACATGGCCTTGCCCTCTTCGGTATCTTCCCTGTCACTCTGAGTTTTGCCCATCCCTTCCTGAGGTTGGCCACCTTATTTACTCAACTTTTCCCTCGGATTTTTGTGCCCTTCTCGATCCCTCAGTCTTTTCAATGGTTTTGCCCCCGGGTCTACTTTTTTCTTCCTTTTTTCTGTCACCTCACGGGGCTAAAATGAAGCCCAATGTGAGTGAAAGGCTTTCCTGTCAGCGGCAGTGTTTAGTTTATGTGGCACTAATATCTGAAGCGGTCTTTTCTTCTGACTTTCCCTCAGACTAACATGACCGGAGTCTCTTTCTCACTAAAAGTAACCCTGCCAGCTCCTGGGTTTTCTTCAGGATATTTTTTCTTCCTTTGCTGGTCAGAAATAATGTTTGACCGGATTATTTTTTGTTCAGCTGCAATCCCTCAGCATTTGCCCTAAAACATGTGAAGTGAGTGAGAATGTGCTTTCCCCGCCCAGTCCTCCTCCTCCTCCTCCTCCTCCCCTTTGAACCAAGATGGCAGCGCGGGGACGTCCCACATTCCTTCACCAAGATGGCGGCGGGTTGCCGGAGTAACCCGGGTTTGTAGCTGGGGAGAAATCCTTCAGCAAGATGGCGGACAGTCGCCCCGCTCACCCGGGGGCGGGGCGGGGCCGGGCCTGGCGCTGCGACGCAAACACGAGGCCTCGCGGGGTCTTATTCCCGCCCTTTGTCTTTGGGCCTTGGTTCAAAGGGCGCGCGCTCGGCCTCCCTGGGCGCGTGAGGCGGGCTGTCTCGTCACGCCGGCACTCGCGCCTTGCTCAACCCTCAGCCGCAGCGCTCTGATTGGCCGCAGCGCTGCTCACATGTCGCCCTTCTGTTGGCCCCGCCCCGGGGGAGGCGGGGCTATAAATAGAGGCGGCGTCGCCTGGCAACGGGCAGAAAGCGGGAGGTTGCAGGAGGGGGAGGAAGTGTGAGGCTGGGCGGGGAAAGCACATTCTCACGTTTTAGGGCAAATGCTGAGGGATTGCAGCTAAAAAATAATCCGGTCACAAATTATTTCTCAAGAAAAGGAACAAAAATATTCTGAGGAAAAACCAGGAGCTGGCAGGGTTACTTTTAGTCAGAAAGAGACTCAGGGTGTTAGTCTGAGGGAAAGTCAGAAGAAAAGACCGCTTCAGATATTAGTGTCACATAAACTAAACACTGCTGCTGACAGGAAAGTCTTTTACTCAGATTCGACTTCATTTTAGCCCCGTGAGGTGACAGAAAAAAGGAAGAAATAATCGTCCCGGGGGTAAAACCATTGAAAAGACTGAGGGATCGAGAAGGGCACAAAAATTGGAGGGAAAAGTTGAGTAAATAAGGTGGCCAACCTCAGGAAGGGATGGGCAAAACTCAGAGTGACAGGGAAGATACTGAAGAAGGCAAGGCCATGTCTGAGAAGAGCAAATCGGAGGTGAGATGAGGGCAGATTTCAAATGGAAACCAGAAAGAAAATGCTGGAGAAATGTGTTGTTTGCAACTTGAGATGGGGAAGATTCAGCTGCTCAGTCCCAAAAGATACCAATCACATTAATACTGTCAGTAGGGAGTGGCTGAGTTCCCCAGTGTTTAGATTGGATCACTAACATTAGTATTGAGCAGTGAGACCATTTGGCCCATCGAACTTATCCTTCCAGTAGAAACTTAAGATTCCCTTATCACAATATCTAACTGCTTAAATTAATTCATTTTTGTTTTTTGCCTCTACTACCCTCCCCAGGCGACCATTTCAGGTACTGATAATTCCTGCTGTGACCGTCGTTCTGAACTTCTCTTTTACCAGGTTTATCCTAGTCTTGTAGTTACAATTTAACTGAAAGTACTGCTGTGGATTTGTCTTTCCTGTTCCATTTAGTACCTTGGGTCTGATCAGAGACTGAGCAAATCTTCCGAAACACGAGGAGTGATCTGATCGAGGTGTTTCAAAAGAAGGTCCACCACCAGCTCCTCAAGGCAACTAGGGATGGACATTAAAGATGGTCAAGTTAGCATTGACCACATCCTGTGTAATAATTAAAAAGGGAATTGACAGGATAGATGATTTCCAAAAGTAATTTTGCTGATCGTGAAATCTGTAAGAAAGGGACATAAATTTAAAACTAAAACTAAGCTATTGAAAAGTTAATCCAGGAAAACATTCTTAAAGCAAAATGTTATGGGAATGTGAAACGCACTACCACAGGAGGCCATTGATGCAGATTTAATTCAGGTATTTAAAAGGTGATAGATTCTTGGGTTGTCAGGATATTAAGTGAATGGTGATAGTGGCGAAACATGAATGAGGTTAAAGGGTTGGATCTAACATACTTAACAACATGCTCAGTGGACTATTCCTGTTCCTGTATTCCTTGAAGTTACGAGACTGATCTCGACCATGACGTTCAGGTGAGTGTGAATAATGTCGCACTGAGCTGAGAGGAATCGGAGGCATTCACTGTGGGTGTCCTTGAACTCGCTTAAAAACAGAGGTACCAAAATCCTGCTGTAGGTTATTTGGTTACAATTGGCTGTGGAATGCGCATGTGCGCATAAAGAAAGAGGAAGAATAATTTTTAAAAGTGGTGGTGAGTGGAAGCATTTTTAGCCATTTTGTTTTGCCTCTCCAGGCATTCTCTGGCGCATGTTAACACCACAATTAGTTGTAGAAGGTCTTGTGAGGCAAGTTCCCTTCAAGACATTTCAACATCATGATGCCATAATAATTACTCTGCTCGTAATAAAGATTGACTGTGCCCTTGGAGCAAATGTCAATGGCCCAGAAATTTGGTTCCCAATGCGTGAGTACGCACGGGGTATTCACGCTTAGACCCAACGACAGTGCCAGTTTCGTGCATGCACTGCGAACGCGCGGGAAACCGGCACTTCCATTCCCCTGAAAGAAGGGTTGACAGGTGGAACGCGTGTGCTGGAGAGGCAGCGCTTACGCATCGAACTTATGTTTTTTTTGCAGGTTTCTCCGGGAGGGTAAGTCTCCAGCGGTTACACTTTTAAAAAGCAGGCGCAAGACCTGCTTTTAACAAGGCAAGTGGTGAATTAATTAAAATTAAAACATTTTTTCCACAGGTTTATTATTTTTAAATACTTTAAAGAAAGGTAAGTTTATTTTTAGCCCCGTTAGAAAATGTAATTAATTTTTTCAAAAATTTAAATTATTGTTTAAAATAGTTATTTCATGTAATTTATAGTTCATTTTAAAAATGTGATTTAAAAAAAAAAAAATTATTTGAGGTTTTAGTGATGTTTTGGGGCTTATAGTATTTATAGGTTTGACAGCTCTTCCTGTCAAACTTATGAATGAAGCATTCCCTGCTACCATTGGCACTCCATGGCCCACGTGATCCCAGGGGACGCATCGAACTAACTTCGCCCCTGGGATACGCAAGCACTGCGCGCTGGCAGTTGGAGGAGGCCTAGGATCGGAATCCCACGCGGGCCCACAGCTCAACGGGCAGCGCGCTAGCTAAGTGCAGGTTGGGGGCTTGCACCCGCGGGAAGCCCCCGACCCGAATTTCTGGGCCATTGTCTTCACTGGACAAAAAAGACGCCAGTGGATTTGTTGTTAATTATGTCTTCAAGAACCAAGCTCAAAGAATGATAGAATTGTACAAAGACTTTGACCCCAGCAGATCTTCCATCAACACAGTGCCCTTAAATAAACAATCACACTTTTGGTCTTATCCTGAGGAGGTCATATCTGCAAATCTTGACTGTAAATGATTCTCACCGGTGCCATAGATATTCAAGGCTGGGCCTTTGATTGCCCCCAGAGAGCTCCACATTGTCAAACTGACCAATGTTGAGCCATTGGATCCCAGCAGAAGCTTGTGACTTGGGAACACATCTCGTTCAACTCTCAGGTCCTACTGAGTGGTTTCTTCTACTGAATGGTGAACTCTGCACTGTTGAAGTGCAAGATCCTCACAAGCTTACTTCCTTTCTGTGTCTAGTATTGCCATTTCATGGGCACCTTTTGTCAGTCTGCTCTTTATAACTCCTGAGGGGCATCTGTGCTTTCATGATCTAGAGTCTGCGGGGGATTGAGTGCTCTCATAGTACATTCTGAATGACGGGAGCTGATTTTGGTGGGTGTGGGAGTTATTCTATCAACACCTTTATTTATGAGTGTGCAGCAAGCATTGTTAACCTGGTTCCTACTCTGAACTAATTTCAAACATCTCTGAGGCAGCATTCGCTATGACAATACTGGTGGCCTAGATACCAGCACACAATGGTGTTTTTTGACCTTTATTTAGCTATGCTTGTGTGAAATGCCTGTCTGTCTTGTAGTCCTTATAAAGCTGTAGCTAGCACCATGTCAACAGGTGAACAAGTTCCTGGAATTTCAGATTCTCTATTAATTGAGACATTGTCGAACTAATACAGAGCCCTAATGTTTGTAGCTGCCTTGTATCAGACAGCCCCAGGAAAGTTCTTGTCTCCATAACTGCACAGTTACTGAGATACTGATGTAGCTTTAGCGTGAAGAGACTCAGATTACACCAGAGCTTCCTTTATGTTCTTGGACTGAAGATGTTCTATTTGTCATTCTAAGTGATTGACTATGACAAAAGTAAACTATCACACCTTGTCCTTCCCGACCTGTCTCCAGCCTTTGACACGGTTGACCATAGCATCCTCCTCCAGCGCCTCTCCACCGTCGTCCAGCTGGGTGGGCCTGCACTCGCCTAGATCCATTCTTATCTATCTAATCATAGCCAGAAAATCACCTGCAATGGCTTTTCTTCCTGCTGCCGCGCCATTACCTCTGGTGGCCGCCCAAGGATCTATCCTTGGCCCCCTCCTATTTCTCATCTTCAAGCTGCCCCAAGGCAACATCATCTGAAAACACAGCGTCAGTTTCCAAATGTACACTAACAACACCCAGCTCGACGTCACCACCACCTCTTTCGACCCCTCCACAGCCTTTAAATTCTCAGTCCGCTCATCCAACATCCAGTACTGGATGAGCAGTACCTTCCTCTCACTAAATATGAGGAGGACCGAAGCCATTCTCTTCAGTCCACGAAACAAACTCCATTCCCTAGCCACCGACTCCATCCTCTACCTGGCAATTGTCTGAGGCTGAATCAGACTGTTGGCAATCTTGGTTTCATATTTGACCCCGAGATGAGCATCTGATCACATATTTGCACCATCACCAAGACCGCCTATTTCCACCTCTGGAAGATCGCCCGCCTCGGCCCCTGCCTCAACTCAGCTGCTGCTGAAACCCTCATCCATGCCTTTGTTACCTCCAGACTTGATTATTCAATGCACGCCTGGCCAGCCTTACACTTTCTACTCTCTGTAAACTTGAGGTCATCCAAAACTCTGCTGCCTGTGTCCTAACTCACACCAAGTCCCGGTGACCCATCACCCCTGTGTTCGCTGACCTGCATTGGCTCCCTGTTAAGCAACGCCAAAAATTCTCATGCTTATTTTCAAATCCCTACATGGCCTCACCCCTCCCTATCTCTGTATTCTCCTCCAGCCCCACAAAATTCCGAAATATCTACACTCCTCTAATTCTGGCCATCCCCAATTTTAATTGCTCCACCGTTGGCGGCTGTGCATTCAGCTACCAAAGCCTTAAGGTCTAGAATTCCCTCCCTAAACCCCTCCGCTTCTCTACCGCTCTTTCCACATTTAAGAAGCTCCTTAAAACCTACCTCTTTGACCAAGCTCTGCCCTCATATCTGTTTATGTGGCTCGGTGTCAAATTTTGATTAACAATGCTCCTGTGAAGCAGCTTGGGATGTTTTACTACATTAAATGAGCTATATAAATACAATTTTGTTGTTGTGATACCTCTTCAGCAGAACTTGTGTTGTCCATGGTCTCTTCATCCATCTCCATTGGGCCAGCTGGTAGAGGTGGGCTGGGCCTCTGCTCTGGAATTGAAGATGATTGGAGCATCAAAACCTTCTCTAAAGGTTTCTGCTGTAGTCACTTCCTTCTCAAATATAGCTGGTGACAGATGCTTCCCTCTCGAAGATGACGACTGAAGATTCATCCTGGCATATGAGCTGGCTACTACTCTGTTCCCTCAGAGCCTTGCATGAAAGAAGTGTATCATATCCTTCTCTACCAGGCAGGCTTTTTGGGTAAAATGAACTGATAGTTGGGCTTGTCCAGCTTTATTTTTAGTGTGCCATGGTACAAAGATCATATGGACAACAACCACACCATCATGACATTGACGTGTTTTGTAGCGAGGCTGCCCTTTATGTGATTTTTCTACCAGCGATTAGTGCCAGCACACTCTAGTGATGTGCAGGATATTCTTGTAAAGAATGGCAGATCTGACTGGGCAGCTAATCCCACATTTGTAGAACTTTAGTTTGTGGCGAGTCCAGATTTTGATGCCTAGATGTATCAGGAATCACATTCATTTTATGTTTTCAGATTATAGACAAGTTTAAAGACATTGCTGTTCATTTTTCCAAAGATGAATGGGCAGAGCTGAGTGAATGGGAAAAGATCCGTTATAAGAATGTGAAGCGGAACTATGAAGCCATGCTTGCAATAGGTTTGTACTGAATCCATTTTTAAAATTCCTTTCTACATTTCTCCCTTCCTCTCCTGAACACTTTGATACGTACTGGCATACGTTCCTTCCAATATTGCACCCAAGTGGATATTCTCCTCATATGAGGTCAGACATTTTGTCTGGGATTTTCCATTTCACTACTGCTTGCACACATTATGAACACATATCAGGAAATCCAGTGTCCTCGGCCTGTGATACACTGAATATTAATTTAATGGCTGTAAAGTTACTGGCTGAGGTTCAGATTTTCTCAATATATGCTCCTTATGAGGGTCAGGAGTGCTGAAGCAAAAAATCCTGTCTGAGAGTTGGTGGACGTCAAAGCTGATCTTGAACCTGCCTTCATCTGACTAGCACACATGTATTTTTCAGCAGAAAAACTGGATAGTGACCAAGAGTGAAACTCCTGACTGATATTTTGACCCCTTCCTAACCTGAAGTAAGGCCACTTATAATATTTCTGTTGTCACTGTGGCTGAGATGAGCTAACTGCACAGGCCATGCATCAAACCTGGGTCTTTCTGGTCTTTATGACCCTGTTCATTATTAGACAGTACATTTTACCAAATAAGCTATTTGGAGAGCCTGATAGTATTCAGCTTCTGGGATTCCTTCCATTCCCACTAATCCTCCCAGGCAAGCACTGAATGTTGCTAAAATGGCGATTGAGTGCCATTCTATGCACCAGTTGTTGCTGTTTTGAACCAGGCAATAGAATACGTACCCTTTTTCCTTTCATTTTCCCTTCCCTGAGAGAAGAGTTTCCAAACCAACCCTGCAACACAATCTCCATTAACTGACATCCAATAGATATTGGAGATTTTACACTGCAATCAAAAGCAATGACTTATCTCAATGAGATGATGGTGTTCATAGATAGCACAAAGCCATATTCAGTGGCCCCCGGTTACCCCTTATTAGCATGAGTTTAAACTTTAGAACTAGTTGCTAGACACAGCCTGGCAACATATTTGTGTGGAAATTGCCCTGAATGGAGAATGTGCCCACAACTCAATGCTCCCATTCATATAGGGAGGGATTGCCCTGGTTAAGGTTATGGTTGCATAGTGGTTCTGTTACTGGACTAGTAATCCAGAGGCCTGGACTAATGATCCAGCGACATGAATTCAAATCACACGATGGCAACTGGAGAATTTAAATTCAATTAATTAAATAAATCTGGAATAAAAAGCTAGTGTCAGTAATGGTGACCATGAAACTACCAGATTGTCATAAAAACCCATCTGGTTCACTAATGTCCTTTAGGGAAGGAAATCTGCCATCCTTACCCGGTCTGGCCTATATGTGACTGCAGACCTACAACAATGTGGTTGACTCTTAACTGCCCTCTGAAATGACAGCTCACCACCACCTTCTGAAGGGCCATTAGGGATGGGCAAAACATGCGGGCCTTGCCAGCGATGCCCACATCCCGTGAATCAATTAAAAAAAGGTTGCTATATGTAGTGGCATCCTAAGCACATTGATGTTCAATGCATTATTGCTGGAGTTAGCAAAAGCAGAGTTATTGTGTGAAACCAGTAGCAGTGGAGAGAAGTGTACTGTTCTGTTTTACTTTATGTAGAAATGAGTGAAACTGGAAGGAAAATAAGGATTGCATTTTTGTTCCCTTTAAAAAAAAACTTGACTGGTCTCCATCCAGTGTGGCTTTTCCCCCATTCTTTGTGCTAAACCATTACATTATTATCATTAAATACTAAACCATGAATAAAATCAATAAATATTGGAATAAGGGAGGTGAACCCTGTATCTCAGATGCCATCACTGCCCTGCCTTTCCCTTGGTCCTGTGAGTGACCATCAGCTGTCACAAATGTAAAGCTCCTTCCTTCGGACTCTCCAATGGGTGCAATAGGGATCAGTGACATACTACTAAAGAAGAACTGTGAAAAGACGACTCTTCGAGGTCCAGGGTCTGAGTGCTGTGCTCCCAGCACCCCAGCATAACATAAAAGCTCCTTTTCATCTGATGAGTCCGAGTTGGATTTAAATCCAGATGCCATCAATGAAAGGAAAGCCTCTGTACTGCTCTTACCTGATATTATTCTAAAGTGGTTAGATTCAACAGATGCCTTACATCAGTAAGTTAAATACAGGCAATTACCAACTGTAGATGATTGGAATATTTTAATTTTCACAGGATTGAATGTACCAAAGCCAGCATTCATGTCAAGATGTAGCAGGGGGTGCCAACCCCGTGTGTATGAATCGAGTGACTCGGATGAGGATTGGACGCCTAAACCTCTTGTGAAAAACCCACCACGTAAATTGAATGTGTTTTCTTCGTTAAAATATTAAAAGTGTTTATTTTTTTAAAACTGATTGCAATCAGTTTGGCCAGGAGCTCGTACAAATTTGTTGTCAGGAGGCAGTTACTTTTAGGTTTTGCCTAACTGGAAAGATAAGTAAATTGACTTATATTTTTCCTGGCTGAAATATATACTTAATGCAAGTTTTCTTTTCCTAATTTTTATCTGCATAATGTGTTGATTCTTCTTTGGGCTGGAATACACTCGATATTTTTAGAATCATCATGCTGTTAACTTAAATAAACTAAATTCTGAGATTATCCAAATCACTGACATTACTTTTTTTTTTTTAAAAAGAGGTGAGAATCTTTAAGCCTCCCTTTAAGAATGAAGATACCAAGAAGACTAAGAAAGAGAGCACCAGAAAGGTAATTCAGTGTGAACAGAAATTCTTATCAGACTAATGTGTCAAGGTGGAAACAAACTGCTAGAAAGTCACAGCAGGCCTGTCAGCATCTGAAAGATATATTGATACAGGGTCCTCCTCAAACATTAACCAGTCTTTCTCCTTCAGACACGAATTGACCTGCTGCACACTTCCAGCATTTTCTGTCTTTATCTCTCATTTCCAGCAATTAATTTTCTTTATAATTCTGTTGGATGAGTGCTCAATCTGCAGCCGATGACCTTGGCAACTTGGCTCTATTGGTAATTATATTTCTTACTTTCTTACTTGTCCTATTTGAATTTCATGACTTGGAGATTTGGAAATGAACTATCTTTAACACTGTTTGTGGATAAATGCTCCATCAGCATCTCAAAATTTGTGAACAGCAGCAGCTTGAAATATTGGCAAATTAATTGGAACTTGGATTAAACTTTATGGGGGAGAAATTCAGTTGTTAGCGCCAGCCGCTAGCGCCTTAAGAGGGCGATAAGTGGGGCGCGAAGCGGCTAGCGCCTGGGCGCGGTGCGACCTCCACCTCTCACGAAATTGAGCGGACATTTAGCAGCGGCGCAAAACCGCAACGCCCGCTCAGCTGCGCGCGCAGATCCTGACGCCATTTCATGGTGCAACGCCCTTGGTGCGCCCCAAACCGGAACTTCAGTGGCGCCCCCTTCTTTCCGCCTGGCGCTCCCAGCGATTGGTTGACTGGAACAGTTCCCAGTTGCTGTGGGGCTGGGGGGGTTGCTATTTAAAGGGAGCTCGTCCTGGCTTCTTAGTGGTAGCCATTTTTGGACCACTCCTTCTGTGTGACAGAGAGAGAGATTTGCAGAGAGACAAAGGGAGAGAGCTTTCTGCATTGACTCAGCGCTCGCACAGGTACTTCTGGCTTCAGTCCAGAACTTTGCAGTTGGATTGATTTTTCAGTGCCATAGCCTTGAGTGGCCACATATTATGGGGGCTGCAATGGGTGGAAACGTTGGGTTTCTCCATTGCATTGAGAGGGCTCAGAGACGCCGAGAGAGAGTGCCAATCATGGCCAGATGGAGGAGGGCCAACAGGCGTCGGCACAGTAGGCCTTACCCTCCCAGGGTATACCGCCAGCAGTTCTCATACCTCAACATGTCTGAGGAGCAGTGTATTCGGAGGCTTCGATTCAGAAGGGAGGTGGTCACTGAGCTCTGCCACCTGCTTCAGACAGATCTGCAGCCTCAGCTGAGGAGCAGGACATCTCTGTCGGTGGCAGTGAAGGTGACAGTGGCTCTCAACTTCTATGCCACCGGCTCCTTCCAATCCGCTACTGGGGACATTGCCAATGTCTCCCAGTTCGCGGTGCATTGCTGCATCCGCCAAGTCACAAATGCCCTCTTCAAAAGGAGACGTCAGTACATTTCCTTCCCCATCACCCTGGACAAGCAGCAAGAGCGCGCAATGGGATTTGCAAGAATAGCAGCTTCCCCATGGTCCAGGGCGCCATTGACTGCACGCATATGGCTTTGCGGGCGCCTCTAGAGAATGCCGAGGATTACCGCAACCGGAAGGGGTTCCATCGTTGAATGTGCAGTTGGTGTGTGACCACAGACAGCTGATACTAGCTGTCAATGCCCGCTTTCCAGGCAGCAGCCAGGACGCCTTCATTCTGCGCCAGACTTCTGTGGCAGACCTTTTCAAAGCCCTGGCTCACCTAGGAGGTTGGCTTCTCGGGGACAAGGGCTATCCTTTGTGCACCTGGCTGATGACCCCGCTCCGTGCGCCCAGCACCCCTGCTGAAGAACGATACAATGAGAGCCATCAAGCAACCAGGAACATCACTGAGCACACAATCGGCATGCAAAAGTAATGGTTCCACTGTCTGGACCATTCTGGGGGAGCCCTTCAGTACTCGCCTGAGCGAGTCTCCCATTTCGTTGTAGTGTGCATGCTACACAACCTGGCTATCCTCAGGACTCAGCCACTGCCAGCAGACATTGGAGGTCCACCAGAGAAGGAGGAGGAGGAGGAGCACCAAGACGGGAGGGAGGCACAAAGTGCAAGGGCCGTCTGTCAGCGGCTTATTGCAAGTCGGTTCTAGGCCCCCTCTGAGGGAATGGCTTGTGCCATTGAAAGAACATGAATGGAACCGTTCCGCAAACCTTGAGCCGGTCAAGGCAACAAATTGTTCAAAGAGCAAACATGCACAATCTGAATAAAGACAATTATTTATTTAACAAACTCTGTGCCCTTCCTGCATGACAAACAAATACAGAGAAACCCCCCAAAAAACAGTCAGACTCATAACTGGCTCTCACAACCTGGAGACAATGAACAAAAGAGTTAACCAAAAATGATCCTCGGCCTTCACTAAAAAAAATCACACCATTTTGCCACACCTCCTACTTTTTGGTCTGCGAGGGTGATCTGCCTCGCTTGCGAGATTGGCCCCTTCCCACCCTGCAGCTCCTCCGCAATGGGACCCCAGTGGCTGCAGCAAGGCTGGGGGAAGGCTGCCGAGTGTCAGATAGTGAGTCGGCAGATGCCCTTGGGGGACGGCCTGGACCAGCTCTGGGCCTGGAGGGCTCGGCTGCTGACTGCTCCAACTCTGCATGGGCGGCAGCAGTCTGTCCTACGGGTGGTGGCAGCTGCAGTGGAGGAGTGACAGTGTTGGCAGCAGGAATGCTGCCATCCTGACAGAGCACAGGCACTCTCTGGTCGGACGACACACTGGCACTCGCATGGGGCAGCGCTGAAGCATGCGCAGCAATCTGCTGAAGCACAGACTGCTGGCCTGCTGCGGCGCGGCGAGGGCCCCGGCGAATCCTGCCCGATCCGGCGAGGGTGGCAGCAGTCAGTGCTCGTGTAGCCCTAATCTGTGTCTGCATCAGACCAGCCAGTGACTGCATGGCACCACTAAGCACTTGTGTGTAAGCCGCCTGTGCTGCACCGAAGTCCTGCAGACTCCTTGCCTGTGCTGACCCGAATTCCTGTACACTCCTTGCCAGTGACTCTATGGAGTCAGGCATCCTTGCCACTGCAGCCATGAGCTCAGTGTGCCTGTGCTCCGCCTGGGCACCCATTTTAGCGAGGAGCCGCACCTCCTCTGCGCTCACTGTAGCAGGACTGGAGGCCAGACTCTCCCTCCGGGGAGAAGGCCGCCGAGCTTCCCTACCACCCCCCCGCATTGCTGCAGCCCGCTGGCCCCGGAGCTTCACCCTCCTCAGACCCTTCCCCCCCTGCTCCCCTCTAGGGAAGACGTGTCCCCATTATGGCCATGGGCTGCCTTGGCTGAGGGTGGCACTGATGGTCCGGCTTCCTCTTCCTCCTCCTCGCCTTCTGAATCACTCACAGTGGCACCTTGAGGGCCTGCCTCCTCACCTGGCAAATCAGCATCTGAAAGCATGAAGGTACAAGAGTTGCTTTAGCGTGAGGACAGGGCGGCAGCGAGGGAGGCATGAGTGCTGCAATGCACTGCATTGGTTCGATAGTGGCAAAGGATGCTGGTGTGAGGCACAAGTGGAAGGGGAGAGGTCAAAAAGGTGATGACCTTACCATTGCTGTCCACAACAGGGTCGGCATCTCCAGTGGCGACGGGGCCAATCATCCGGCCTGCCATAATCCGTTCCACTCGCTGCTCCAGATCGCTGAGGTCTTTAATTTCAGGACGGCCTCCCCCGGTCCATTGCTGCTGCCTCCTATTGTGCGCCAGCTTGCCCTGCAAGAGAAAGGACGGGCTCTCAGTACAGTGTGAAGCCCTGATCTTGGCTGCACTGCCTCCCATGGTGGAATAGCCCTGACAGTGTCAAGCCCTGATCTTGCCTGCACTGTCTCCCATGGTGGAATAGCCCTGACAGTGTCAAGCCCTGATCTTGTCTGCACTGCCTCTCATGGTGGAATAGCCCTGACAGTGTCAAGCCCTGATCTTGGCTGCACTGCCTCCCATGGTGGAATAGCCCTTACAGTGTGTAAAGTGGTGAATGTGCATGTGAGTTTCATGAAAGGCCCATAGGTGTTGGATGAGGGCTGTGCATTGGGGCTTTCAGGACCCTTTGGCCATAAAGTGATGTGCACATGCAGGGATGAAGAGGATACTGGAAAGGGTACTCACCCTGACAACCCGAGTGAGGTCGTTGAACTTCTTCCTGCATTGCACAGGGGTCCTAGGTACCATGCTGCTGGAGGTCACTCTGTGTGCCACCTCCCTCCAAGCTTTTCGATATTTGTTGGGCAACGGCCTCCTATCACTGTCCGGAAACAGGATAGATCACCTGCGCTCCACTGCGCCAACCGGAACCTTCAGGGCCCCCTCACTGAACTGCTGCGCTCGCTCCCTGGCCCTCTCGATAGTTGTAGGCGTAACAATGTCGCAGCAGGTCTGTCCAGGCCAAGAATCAGGGCTCCAATGTGCAGGGCGTGGCTGCAAGCCAAATCGACCCTCCCCCTTTAAGAGGTGACCGGCGCCAGCGTGTCTGCCTGCAATCGCTAACTAGCCGCACCTGCGCTGCGCCCGCCCTCGGTGGTAGTGCCTCGCCTCTCCGGCTTAGCGCCTTAGGATAGTCGTGCTGCGCCTGCTTTAGCGCACCAAGAACCTCTTGGGACGAAGCAAGTCAATTTCGCTGAAGGTGGCGATAATTTGCGCCGGGCGCTAAATTTATCGCACGCTCGACTATAGCGCCCCAAACGTGGCGATACTGAATTACTATGTTAAAAAATCAAAAGGTTAAATTATGAGAATAGGTTGCATAGACTAGACATATTCCCTTGAGTATAGAAGATTAAAAGGTGATCTAGTTGAGGGGTTTAAGATGATTAAAGGATTTAATAAGGTAGATAGAAATAAATTATTTCCTGTGGTGGGTGGAGTCTAGAAGAGGTGGGCATAACGCTAACATTAGAGTGAGGCTGTTCAGTGGTGCTGTCAGGAAGCATTCCTTCACACAAAGGGTAATGGAATACGGAACTCTCCCCTCCTTCACACAAAGGGTAATGGAATACGGAACTCTCCCCTCCTTCACACAAAGGGTAATGGAATACGGAACTCTCCCCTCCTTCACACAAAGGGTAATGGAATACGGAACTCTCCCCTCCTTCACACAAAGGGTAATGGAATACGGAACTCTCCCCTCCTTCACACAAAGGGTAATGGAATACGGAACTCTCCCCTCCTTCACACAAAGGGTAATGGAATACGGAACTCGCCCTCAAAAAAAACTGTTGTGGTCAATTTGAAAAATGCAAAACTGAGATAGACTTTTGTTAAACAAGCATATTAAGGGATACGGCGCAAAGGTGAGTGCAGTTGAGGTACAGACCAGCCATGGTCTAACTGAATGGCATAACAGGCTCATGGGGTTGAATGGCTGCCTCTTGTTGCTATGTTTCTTGTTCCTAAAAGAAAAATACAGCGGCATTTGGACATTATGATGAATTGTTTATTTTGCTGTAGTGTGTATTCATTTGTTTCAAGTACCGTGTCATGTAAGCAAGAATTGAAATAGTGTTTGTTTATCACCAAGTTACTTGTGCATAGCATTAATGAAGCTGATCATTTTGATGATCTACATAAGTCATGGAGCAAAAGACCCTGTAATGATGTCTTTGAGAGACATTCAGAAAGTATATTAAACCAAGGGACACATTAGATAGTATTTTATGTGGTTTTGCTATTAAGGTGAAAGTGATAAACGTGTATTAAATCTTGAGGCCATGCTACTCTATATTAGTGGAATAGTGAGAGGACATTGTTACAATTTCTGAAAATACTCATAACATGTCATGTGAATGACTCCTGATAACCTGCAGAAATACATGTAAATATGCTTGCAGATGGTTTAGTTCATTAACATGAAACAACTATCTGCGAGTCATATCGGTAAGATGCTGTGCTCAATTGGACATGTGTTACGCTCACGGTATCTTCTCTGATCATCCTGTTCCTTTTAAGTTTAGGCTAAATATATTTGAATGTGTTGCTTTACTTTTTGGGTCTTTTGATGGTACCTAGCTCTTTGTGTTAGTATAGCTCATACATCTTTAACTATAGCCTTGCACGCATGCCACAATGGATCAGGTCAAAGCTGTGTAGTCCTGTTACATCCAGTCTTGAATGGTGAAGAACAGTTAAGCAACTAACGGGGGAGGAGTGAACATCCATGCACATTCCTATCCTCAGTGATGGCGAAGCCGAGCATGTGAGTGCAAAAGACAAGGCTGAATTGTTGGCAACCACATTCACCCAGAAGTGCCGAGTGGATGATATTTTTCGCCCTCCTCCTGTGGTCCCCAGCATCACAGATGCCAGTCTCCAGCCAATTCAATTTACTCCACATGATATCAAGAAATGTCTGAGTGCACTGGACACTGCAAAGGTCCCAGCAACATCCCGGCTGTTGGGCGGAAGACCTGTGCTCCAGAACTAGCCACGTCTCTCGCCAAGCTGTTCCAGTACAACCACAACACTGGCATCTACCCGACAGTGTGGAAATTTGCCTGTCAACAAAAAGCAGGACAAATCCCAAACTGGCCAATGACCGTCCTATCAGCCTACTCTCAATCATCAGCAAAGTGATGGAAAGAGTCGTCAACGGTGCTCTTAGGCAGCACTTACTCACCAATAACCTGCTCACCGACGCTCAGTTTGGTTTCTGCCGAAATCACTCAGCTCCAGACCTCATTACAGCCTTTTGTCCAAACGAACTGAATTCCAGAGGTGAGGTGAGAGTGACTGCTCTTGAGATAAAGGCAGCATTTGACTTAGTGTGGCACCAAGGAGCCCTGAAGTCAATTGGGATCAGGGGGAAATCTCGCCAGTGGCTGGAGTCGCAGCTAATACAAAGGAAGATGATTGTGGTTGGTGGAGGCTAATCATCACAGCCCCAGGACATCGCTGCAGTGGTTCCACAGGGCAGCGTCCTAGGCCCAACCATCTTCAGTTGTTTCATCAATGACCTTTCGTCCAAAATAAGGTCAGAAGTGGGGCTGTCCACTGATGATTGCAGAGTGCTAAGTTCCATTCACAATTCCTCAGATAATGAAGCAGTCTGTGCCTGCATGCAGCAAGACCTGGACAATATCCAGGCTTGGGCTAATGAGTTGCAAGTAACATTTGCGTAACACAATTGCCAGGCAATGACCATCTCCAGCCAGAGAGCGCCTAAGCTATTCACAATATATATAAATGACCTAGACGAGGGAACTAGATGTAATATCTCCAAGTTTGCAGATGACACAAAGCTGGGTGGGCGTGTGTGCTGTGAGGAGGATGCCGAGAAACTCCAGTTTGATTTGGACAGGTTGGGTGATTGGGCAGAAGCATGGCAGATGCAGTATAATGTGGATAACTGTGAGGTTATCCACTTTGGTGGCAAAAACAGGAAAGCAGATTATTATCTGAACGGCAATAGATTGGGAGAAGGGGAAGTGCAACGAGACCTGGGTGTCCTTGTGCACCAGTCGCTGAAGGTAAGCATGCAGCAGGAGTTTAGAAGAATGAGAGGGGATCTCATTGAAACTTATAAAATTCTGACAGGACTGGACAGACTAGATGCAGGAAGGATGTTCCCGGTGGTCGGGGAGTCCAGAACCAGGGGTCACAGTCTAAGGATAGGGGGTAAGCCATTTAGGACTGAGATGAGAAGGAATTTCTTCACCCAGAGAGTGGTGAACCTGTGGAATTCTCTACCACAGAAGGCAGTTGAGGCCAATTCATTAAATATATTCAAGAAGGAGTTGGATATATTTCTTAAGGCTAAAGGGATCAAGGGATATGGGGAGAAGGCAGGGACAGGGTACAGAATTTGGATGATCAGCCATGATCTCATTGAATGGCGGAGCAGGCTCGAGGGGCTGAATGGCCTACTCCTGCTCCTATCTTCTATGTTAACCACTTCCCCATGACATTTAATGGCATCATCATCGCCGAATCCTCCACCATCAACATCCTGGGGGTTGCCATTGACCAGAAACTCAACCGGATAAGTCACATAAATGCCGTAGCTACAAGAGCAGGTCAGAGGTTGTGTATTCTGTTGCACGTGACTCACCTCCTGTCTCACCAAAGCCTCTCCACCACCTACAAGGCATCTCAGGAGTGTGATGGATTACTCTTCTTGCTTCAATTGGTGCAACTGCAACAACACTCCAGAAGCTCAACACCATCCAGGGCAAAGCAGTCCCCTTAATCGGCAGCCCATCCACCACCTCAACCATCCACTCCCTCCACCACTGACGCACCGTGGTTGCAGCGTTTACTACCAATAAGATGCACTGCAGCAGCTTGCCATGGCTTCTTCGACAGCATCTCCCAAACCCGTGACCTTCACCACTTAGAAGGACAAGTGCAGCAGGTGCATGGGAACACAATCACCTCCAGATTCCCCTCCAAGTCACACACCATCCAAACCTGGACATATGTGGCCATTCCTTCATCGTTACTGAGTCTAAATCCTGGATCTCCCTATCTAACAACATTGTGGAAGTGCCTTCACCACATGGACTGCAGTGGTTCAAGAAGGCTCACCACCACTTTCTTGAGAGCAACTAGGGATGGGCAATAAAAGCTGGCCTTGCCACCGACGCCCATGCCCCAAGAATGAATAAAAGAAAAAAATTAACATCCATGTCTGCAGTGTCTTGACAAATTGAACAATGTTGGATCACTGAAGTACAAGTCAGTCAGTCTTCCAAGCTAGTCTCAATTGGAAAGATTATGCAGACAAAGTGTTTCATTCATCATATTTTATGAAACTTCTACAGTTTCTGCACTCCCTTTCCATGTACGTATGTAGTTGAGCCTGGCTGGAACACTGAAACTGGCATTGTCAAATTTTCTTCACTTAGCCCAGTTGCTTGAGGAATTTTAATGTTTAAAAGGAGTACAGCTTCAATTGTATACAGTCAAGGTAATGTGTGATCATTATTCCAGTAAAACCCTGTTGTATAACTTCCTGAGATCATTTGATCAATTAAACTTGGTTTGAGTTATTATCAGTTGTAATTTGGACATAGTTTTTAGTGAACTATTCAAATTCCAAGTTACATGTTATAGTTACTTTCATGGAGGAATCTTGTATTCCAATAAAAGTTAAACCATGTTTAAAGCAAAAATGGTGTGAATTTGATGTGGAATTATTAATGTTTTTATACTTCCTGTTACAGCATTTTCATAAATCTAATTTTACTTTCTCATGCAGGAAATAGATTGCCTCATTTATTTTGACACTTAATTTGCAATGCATGAAAATGTGTGTACACCTTGGGGTGACTATGATAGAAAATACCAGGAAAAACAAAACAAACACGAAGGAACTTCAGAAATTGTGCACATTTTGGTTGCCAAAAACCACACTGAATAAATTCCAAAATACACGTTTCCAGCGTGCCATTGATTTTCAATACCCTGTTCAAAACAAAAATGTAATTTATTGACTACACATCTAATTTATAATATTACATTTTCTAGATGGCACTCCCTGTGTTTACAGGAAAGTCACATCCAACATTCCCACTCTGTCGGTCCCACGCAGCCCAGGACCGGCTTTTCAAATGTGAAATTTCACGCATGCGCGAACCTTTGAATGGGCCACGCAACCCCTTAAAGGGACCGCGCACCCAAAAAAAATTTGGGGTAACATTGGTCACATCACACTACTTCTGTCATTCTGTCACACCTGGGTGTCATGCTATTTCTCTCATGCTTGGGAGTTAATTTAAAAATGTATGGTATGTATGTTTATCCGTGTATTTGCGTTTGAGTTGTCCAAGTGCTGGGGGTGCTGCTGCTGCTTCTCCCAGCTCTATTCCTCCAGATGGTGCTGCAGCTATGTTGTATTGTATTTTATGTTTATTTTTTCCTTTCCTGCACTGCTTCCTGTAGGTAAATCTTATTTTAAATGTATTTACCTTTTAACTTTTATATTTGCTGTCTTCCTAACTTCTATTACCTGTCTCCCGGTCCTCATTGTCACAGAGCTCCTCCGCCGTCCCCAGTCCTGCTGCCTTCTCTTCCCACTGCCACCGGGCCTGTTAAAGGGGAAGTTGTTGAACAACGCTTCAGTTAAAGTGGAGTGACACAGCTTTTAAGGTATAATGCTGAGCAAGCAGGATAAGTACATGGGAGAACAGCCAGCCTCCCATCTTCTACCCTCCATAAACTTGGGCTCATCCAAAACTCTGCTGCCCGTATGCCCTGGAATTCCCTCCCTAAACCTCTCTGCTTCTCCATCTTTCTCCTCCTTTAAGACCCTCCTGAAAAACCTACCACTTTGACCAAGCTTTTAGTCACTTGTCCTAATATCTCCTCCTTTGACTTCTGTAGATTTTTGTCTGATTATGCTACAAGAAGTGGCGTGGGATTTTTTTTATGTTAAAGGCTCTATATAAATGCAAGTTGTTGTTGAGAGGAGGGAAAAATAGAAAAAATCTTAAGTAATTACTGCAAACCACTGGGAGACAGGGTTGGATAATTGAAGAACAAACAGCTATTCGCATTTTAAGGAAGTTCTGTGATGTGTTGGGTAAATATTATAACAAATATGTCTATGAGCCCTTTATCTTTCAGTATTTTAGGGCATGTAATAATTTGATCTTGTCCTGAGTCAAGTTTCAGTAAATTTGCTGTGTTGCACTTATCTACTGTGTGACTGTAATGCACGACCCAGACAACCTGTGAACAATGCCGAGGGAAACCTTCTAGTTTTTATTTATTTATTTTTAAAGTTTGTATTTTTCCCTTTTATCATAATTTAAAGTGATCTTGTATTGAGAATTGCTGCATTAAAGATGAGCACTAAGGTTTTAAATATACACAATGGCCCAGAAATTCGGGTCTCCACGGGTGAGTACGCACGGGGCACTCACCCGTAGGCCCGATGGAAGTGCCGGTTTCCTGCATGCAGTGCGCATGCGCGGGAAACTGGCACTTCCGTTCCTCTAAACGAAGGGGCTCAGAGGTTGAACGCGTGCGCAGGAGGGGCTGCACGTGCGCATCGAACTTCGGTCTTTTTTACAGGTTTTCCCGGGAACGTAAGCCTGCAGAATTTAGAAATGTAAAAAGCAGGCATAAGGCCTGCTTTTTACAAGGTAAGTGGTGAATTAATTAAAATTAAAACATTTTTTCCACAGGTTTATTATTTTTAAATACTTTAAAGCAAGGTAAGTTTATTTTTAGCCCCGTTAGAAAATAAAATTATTTTTTTCAAAATTTAAATTATTGTTTAAAATAGTTATTTCATGTAATTGATAGTTTATTTAAAAAATGTGAATTAAAAAAAAAAATTATTTGAAGATTTAGTGCTATTTTGGGGCCGTAGTATTTATAAGTCTTGGCAGCACTTCCTGTCAGACTTATGAATGGAGCATTCCCTGCTCCGATTGGCTCCCCATGGCCCACGTGATCCCAGGGGACGCATCGAACTAACTGCGCCCCTGGGATACGCAAGCACTGCGCGCCGGCAGCTGGACCAGGCCCTGGATCAGAATTCCACGGGGGCCCACAGCTTAATGGCCGGCGCGCAAGGTAAGTGCAGGTCGGGGGTTGCACCCGCGGGAAGCCCCGAACCGAATTTCTGGGCCAATGTTTTGAATTTTAAACGTTAGCTTTAATTGGGAACTCATCAGTGTCAAAATTATTAAAGTACAATATCAGCTTGGGGATAGAATTCATAATCCAAAATTAATTCTCCTAAAAGCATTGAAGTTCCTGGAAATGTAGTTAGGTGCTTATCGAGATTCACCTACATTGTGTTAATTGTCAACAACCCTGTAGGTAATTCATATCGAATTCAGTTTATGTTAACACTGATTGAACTCTTCTGTAGAAATTGTATATTGTCTTAGTGTGCTTATCTGAGCTGGTTATTCCTTTTGCACAGTTATTTTCTGGCCAGCAGCAAATCAGGCATGATCAAATTAAAATGAAGAACAGGGGACTGCATGATGAGTAAGTTATAACACCTCGGTGAATTGGGTTTAAATCTAGCCCAGACAGATGGAACGAAATTCTCCCTTATGTGAGACCTGTTAAGACTCCTAAGCGAAATGAAGCCCGATAGCTTCCAGTTCTATACAGCACAAAACCCAGTGGATGAGAGTTCTCCACAGAAAAGTGTCTTCAAACTCAGCACAATCAACACCATTTTAACCCAGTGATGATGAAGGAACAGTGATACACTTCTATGCCAGGATGGTGTGTGACTTGGAGGGGAACTTGGAGGTGGTGGTGTTCCCATGCGCCTGACACCCGTGTGCTTCCAGGTGGTAGAGTTTGCGGGTTTGGGAGGTGTTGTCAAAATAGCTTTGGCGAATTGCGGCAGTGAATCTTGTAGATGGTACACATTACAGCCACGTTGTGCCGGTGGTGGAGAGACTGGATGTTTAAGGTGGATGGAGTGCCAATCAAACGGACTGCATTGTCTTGGATGGTGTCGAGCTTCTTGAAAGTTGGAGCTGCACTAATCCAGGTAAGTGGAGAGTATTCCATCACACCCCTGACTTGTGCCTTGTAGGTGATGGAAAAGTTTTGGGGAGTCAGGAGGTGAGTCATTCGCTGCAGAATACCCAGCCTCTGTCCTGCTCTTGTAGCCACAGTATTTATGTGGCTGGTCAAGCTAAGTTTCTGATCAATGGAGACCCCCAGGATGTGGATGTTGGTGGAGGATTCGGCGATGATAATCCCGATGAATGTCATGGGGAGGTGGCTAGACTCTCTCTTGATGGAGAGGATTATTGCCTGGCACTTGTGTGGCGCCAATGTTACTTGCCACTTATTAGCCCAAGCCTGGATGTTATCCAGATCTTGCTGCATGTGGGCACGCACTGTTTAATTATTTGAGAAATTGCGAATACAACAAAACACTACAATCATCAGTGGACATCACTACTTCTGACCTTATGATGAAGGGAAGGTTATTGATGAAGTTGATGAAGCAGTTGAAGATGGTTGGGCTTAGGGCACTGCCCTGAGGAACTCCTACAGTGATGTCCTGGGGCTGAGATGATTGGCCTCCAAAAATCACAAACATCTTCCTTTGCTATGTATGACTCCAGCCAGTGGAGAGTTTTCCACCCTGATTCCCATTGACTTCAATTTTACTCGGGCTCCTTGATGTCACACTTGGTCAAATGCTGCCTTGATGGCAAGGGTAGTCACTCTCACCTTACCTCTGGAATTCAGCTCTTTTGTCCATGTTTGGACCAAGGCTATAATGAGGCCTGGAAGCCGAGTGGTCTTGGCAGAACCCAGACTGAGCATTGGGGAGCAGGTTATTGGTGTGAGTGCTGCTTAATAGCGCTGTCAATGACATCTTCCATCACTTTGCTCATGATTGAGAGTAGACTGATTGGGTGGCAATTGGCCGGATTGGATTTGTCCTGCTTTTCATGGACAGGACATACCTGGGCAGGGCAATTTTCCACTTTGTCAAGTAGATGCCAGTGCTGTAGCTGTACTGGATCAGCTTGGCTAGAGGCGCGGCTAGTTCTGGAGCTCAAGTCTTCAGCACTACAGCTGGGATGTTGTCGGGGCCCATAGCCTTCACTATATGCAGCGCGCTTAGCCATTTCTTGATTGGCTGAAGTCTGGCTTCTGTGATGGTGGGGACCTCAGGAGGAGGCCGAGATGAATCATCCACTCGACACTTTTGGCTGAAGATGGTTGCGGACACTTCAGCCTTGTCCTTTGCACTCATATGCTGGGCTCCACCATCGTTGAGGATAGAGATGTTCGTGGAGCCTCCTTCTGCTGTTAGTTGTTTAATTGTCCTCCACCATTCACGACTGGATGTGGCAGGACTGCTGAGCTTTTTTGATCCTTTGGTTGTGGGATCGCTCGGCTCTATCTATAGCATGCTGCTTTCGTTGTTTAGCAGCATGTAGTCCTGTGTTATAGCTTCACCAGGTGAGCACCTCATTTTTAGGTCCACCTGGTGCTGCTCTTGGCATGCCCATTGAAGCAGGGTTGGTCCCCTTGCTTGATGGTAATGGTAGAGTGAGGGCTATGCCAGGCCATGAGCTTACAGATTGTGGTGGAATATCATTCCGCTGCCGCTGATGGCCCACAGTGCCTCATGGTTGCCCAGTTTTGAATGGCTAGATCTGTTCCGAATCTATCCCATTTAGCACAGTGGTAGTGCAAACAATACAATGGAAGGTCTCCCCAGTTTGAAGACGGGACTTAGTTTCCACAAGGACTGTGCAGTGGCCACTCTGACCAATACTATCATGGACAGATGCATCTGCGGCAGGTTAATTGGTGAGGATAAGGTCAAGTAGGTTTTTGCCTTCGTGTTGGTTCTCTCACCACCTGCCACAAGCCCATTCTAGCAGCTGTGTCCTTCAGGACTTGGGCAGCTCGGTCAGTAGTGGTGCTACCGGGTCACTCTTGGTGATGGACATTGAAGTCCCCCACCCAAAGTATATTCTGTGCCCTTGCTACCCTCAGTGCTTTTTCCAAGTGGTGTTCAGCATGGAGGAGTACTGATTCATCAGCTGAGGGAAGGCGGTAGATGGTAATCAGCAGGAGGACTCCCAGGGCCACTCCCTCCACACTGTATACCTCTGTGCCGCCACCTCTGGCTTTGTCTGTCTTGCCAGTGGGACAGGGCACATTCAGAGATGATGATGGAGCAGTCTGGGACGTTAGCTGATAGCTATGATTCTGTGAGTATGACTATGTCAGGGCGTTGCTTGTCTAGTCTATGGGACAGCTCTCCTAATTTTGGTATAAATCGTCAGACATTAGTGAGGAGGACTTTGCAGGGTCAACTGTACCATGTCCGAATCCGATGCCGGATTGTCCATCTGGTTTTATTCTTACTGTAACTTTTTGTAGTGGTTTGATACAACTGTGTGGCTTGTTAGGCCATTTCAGAGGGCAATTAAGAGTCAGCCACATTGCTGTGGGTCTGAAGTCACATATCGATCGGACCGGGTAAGGATGGCAGGTTCCCTTTAGTGAACCAGTTGGGTTTTTACGACAATCCGATAGCTTCATGGTCACCATTATTTTTAGTCCACATTTTTCGAATTAACTGAATTAAAATTCACTGCCATGGTGAGATTTGAACTTGCGTCTCTGGATTATTAGTGCAGGCCTCTGGATTACTCATCCGGTAACAACTAGTAAGCTGCCGTACCTCGTTCCGGGGAAATCGACCCGTTGTGCAAATCAAGCATAATGGAGCTGATTGGTTGATAGAATATATGCTGTGTATGTTATTTACAGAATATGAGATATGTACAAGATATTTATGGAAAGCTTTCCTTTGGAGATTAAATCATTGAAAGATTGCTTCACTGTTTGATTAATTGCCTATCAAGGAAACATAGATTCAGGATTATCAGTGGGAAAACGAAGTGAAGTTGGAATGAATTGTTTTTACACTGTGATATTGGAACATGGAATGCTTTAGCACAAGTGACTTTTGAGGCAGAATCGATAACATCATTTAATAAGGAACTGGAGAAGTACTTGAAAGGAATTGTATAAAAGATGTATAAAATAGTATAAAACTTAGCCGTGGCGCAGTTTGTAGCACTCTCGTCTGTAAGTCAGAAGATTGTGGGTTCAAGTCTCACATCAGTGACTTCAGCACAAAATCCAGGCTGGCATTCCAGTGAAGTACTGAGGGAGTGCTGGACTGTCGGAGGTGCTGTCTTTCAGATGAGACTTTAACAATCTCCCTCCTCAGGTGGATGTAAAAGATCCCATGGCACTATTTTGACTAAGAGCAGTTCTACCCGGTGTACTGGCCAATATTTATCCCTCAACCAACATCACTAAAACAGATTATCTAGTCATCATTAAATTGCTGTTCGTGGGAGTTTGCTGTGTGCAGAATGGCTGCCGCGTTGCCTACATTACAACAGTGACTATACTTCAAAAGTACATCATTGACTGTAAAGCGCTTTGTGATGTCCTGAGGTCATGAAAGGCGCTATATAAATATCTAACTTCTAGGGAGAAAAGGCAGGAAAATGTAATCAGATAGCTGTAGTTACAGAACTAGCTGAGGGACAGGCACAATGGTCCGAATAGCTACCTCCTATCCTGTAATTTCTGAATCTATAAGCAGTACAATAAATGATAAAGCAGATGTTATGTGCTCTTCGGAAGGAATAGGCTTGATGGCCCGAATGGTTTTTCCATGCTTTTTTGTGTTTTGTTTACTGGATGGTTTCCAGGTAAATATGCACATTCAAAATGACTTGCTTATAGTAAGGTAACGGTTCCTCTAGACACGACTATCCCAATGCTATCCTCGCCAGTCTCCCCAAAATGACTTGCCTATAGTAAGGTAATGGTTCCTCTAGACACGACTATCCCAATGCTATCCTCGCCAGTCTCCCCAAAATGACTTGCCTCTAGTAAGGTAATGGTTCCTCTAGACACGACTATCCCAATGCTATCCTCGCCAGTCTCCCCAAAATGACTTGCCTATAGTAAGGTAATCATGGTTCCTCTAGACACGACTATTCCAATGCTATCCTCGCCAGGCTCTGCAAAATGACTTGCCTATAGTAAGGTAATGGTTCCTCTAGACACGACTATCCCAATGCTATCCTCGCCAGTCTCCCCAAAATGACTTGCCTATAGTAAGGTAATGGTTCCTCTAGACACGACTATCCCAATGCTATCCTCGCCAGTCTCCCCAAAATGACTTGCCTATAGTAAGGTAATGGTTCCTCTAGACACGACTATCCCAATGCTATCCTCGCCAGTCTCCCCAAAATGACTTGCCTATAGTAAGGTAATGGTTCCTCTAGACACGACTATCCCAATGCTATCCTCGCCAGTCTCCCCAAAACGCTGTTCAGGCTAGTTCATTTGGAAAATCTCAAAACTGAGATTGATAGATTTTTGTTAGGCAAGCGTATGAAGGGTTACGGAATCAAGGCGAGTCGATGGAGTTACGATACAGATCAGCCAGGATCTAATTGAATGGCAGAACAGGCTCAAGTGAGTGAATGGCCTTCTCCTGTTCTGGTGTTTCCACCTTGCAGCCTCTGTAAATTTGAGCTCATCCAAGACTCTACTGCCCAAGTCCTAACTCATACCGAGTCCTGTTCACCCATCACCCCTCTGTTCGCTGACCTACATTGGCTCCCGGTCCGGCAACGCCTTGATTTTAAAATTCTCATCCTTGTTTTCAAATCCCTCTATGGCCTCACCCCTCCCTATCTCTGGAATCTCCTCCAGCTGTACAACCCTCAGCTCTCTGTGCTCCTCCAATTGTGGCACCTTGCGCATCCCTGATTTTCATCACTCCACTATTGTAGGCTATGCCTTCAGCTGCCTAGGCCGAAAGCTTTTGAATGCCTTCCCTAAACCTCTCCCCTAAACCTCTCCTCCTCTCTACCTCTCCTCCTCTCTACCTCTCCTCCTCTCTACCTCTCTTTCCTCCTTTAAGATGCTCCTTTAAAACCTACATCTTTGACCAAGCTTTTGGTCATCTGTCCTAATATCTTGTTATGTGGCTCGGTGTCAAATTTTGTTTGATAATGCTCCTGTGAAGTGCCTTGGGACGTTTTACTATGTTAAAGGCACTATAAAAACACAAGTTCTTTTTGTTATTTAACCTCTATTCACTGGAATCCTAATGTACCTCAAATCAAGGGGTTTTGTTCCTAATTTCAAACAACATTGCTTTGTGTGTTTAATGCAACAAGATTTACAAACCTGTTATTTTCTGTGCAATATCTTTATTAAAACAAGTAATTCAAATGCTTTGAAGCATCCTTTGTGGTAAAAGCCAACTGTATTGGAGCACATTACAGGACCCTTCATGTTACCATTTTTTTTCATTAATGCAGCATCTGTATTTTTTGATCTTTAAGCTTTATTTTCTCTACTGAATTTGGTATGATTTCATGCAGAATTTGCATATTAATCACAAATGATAAATTAATCAACTTGAATACAAACACTAATACGATAGCAAAATACTGTGGACGCTGGAAATCCGAAATAACAACAGAAAATGCTGGAAAGACTCAGCAGGCCAGGCAACATCCGTGGAGAGAGAAACAGAGTTAACGGCCCAGAAATTCGGGTCGGGGGCTTCCCGCTGGTGCAAGCCCCCGACCTGCACTTACCTAGCGCGCCGGCCGTTGAGGCCTGGGCCTGCGTGCATTTCCGGTCTGTGGCCCGCTCCAGCTCCCAGCACGCGGTGCTTGCGTGATCCAGCGGCCTGTTTCTGTGCTGCAGACTCCATGTAATTCTATTGTGATAGATCTAACAATGTGTTTGTATTAAAGGTGTTGCTATGGGTACCCGCATGAGTCCTAGCTATGCCTGTCTTTTCGTGGGATAGAACTTCAAGATCTTAAAACAAACAGTGCTAAGTTATATTGCCAGATACAGGTCAAGCCTGAGGCTGTCATGCTGAAACTAGAACGTGCTCTGCTAGGCCACACATTAAAATTCTGCTTTTAGTTCTAGCCACTGAGGCACAAGGGAGCCATCTGAGCTCTGGAAGGGGGGCAAAGAATGGCAATAAGGCTGATCCCTAATGTCAGTGTTAGGAGGAATGGTTAGAAAATGTGGACTCTAGCCTTTAAAGAGGGTGTATGAGAGACAACCGTATAAAGGTATGGAAAGCACTAAGTGGAATTGAAAAGGTTAATATTGAGCACTTTCAAATTATACCACAAATCCACAACATTGGAGCCTAGCTACAAAATGGTAAAAGAGGATTGATACTAGGAAGCAATTCTCCACACGAGCACTGATTTAATAAGATGTCAGGTTAGTCTAGTTGGTAGTACTCTTGTCTGAGTCAGAAGGTTCTGTGTTCAAGCCCCACTCCAGACTTGAGCAAATAATAAAGGCTGATACTTAAGGGCCATACTGAGGGAGCGCTGCATTATTGGAGGTGCTGACTTTCAGATGCAACATTAAACTGAGGCCTTGTCTGCCTGCTTGGATGAATTTAAAAGGTGTCTCAGTACGCAGATACACAGATCATTAAAGGTGGCAACACAAGTATACACAGCCGTAAGGACGACAACCTGAATTGTTTGTTTTGTACCTAGAGGCACAGATTACAAAAGCAAGTAAATTATGTTGAATATGTATAAGATCATAATTTAGCTGCAGTTGGAGTATTGTGTGCAGTTTTGGGCAATTATAGGAAGGATATAAAACCAATGTAAAAGTTACAGTATAGATTCACTGGAATGTTATTGGGACTGAGCAGATATGGTTACTTGAGAAGTTAAGGCTTTTTTCACCCCACTAAAGCTGAGAAGGTTAAGAAGTGATCTGATAGAGGATTTCCAGATCATGAAGGGCTATGATGCGGTAGATCATAAACATTGTTTCTACTGGTTAGAGAGTTTAAGATAATCCAACAAAGAATTTGGGTGGGGTGGGGAAGGGGGGAGAATGTTCTTTCCACAGAGGATGCTTAGATTGTGGAATATGGAATGCTCTGTCATAAATCATTGTTGAAGCAGAATCCATAAATTCTTTAAAAAGGGAATTAGATAGTTGCTTGAAAACGAGGAGTATTAAAGGGTACGGGGGGTGCGATTAGATTAGGTGGCTCCCCTCTCCTCTACCAAACTCCTGCCCCCTCTGACTCCCTGCCACACCTGCCCCTCACGCAATTTTAATGTTCTTTGATAGATACTGGCAAGGGGACTTGCCATCTCCTCAGCCAATTCCACCAGCATCCTTGGATAGAAATTGTCAGAGTTCTTCATTTAGTTTAAGCATTCTTTAACTTGTTGACTATGCTTTCCATTGTGATGCTAAAGATTTCCAGTTTGTCCTGTCCCATATGCTGTGCCCTCAATTCAGGAATCTCCTCCACCTTTAGTAGTGGTAAAAGTGACCACAAAATAATGATTTAATAATTCTGTCACTTTTCTGTCCTCAGCCACCACTTCTATACTGCCATTGGTAAATGGTTCAACTTCACTATGCACCTTTCTCTTGATGTTGATGTACCTAAAGAATGTTTTGTTGTTGTCCTTTATATGTTCTGATGTATCCTGCCCATGCTTCATCTTTGTGTCTCCTCTTGGCATTCCTCACCTTGATTCTATAGTCCTCCCTAACCTGTTCCTTCCCTCTACAGTTAGAATATTTTCTTGGAATAAAACAAAGTCCTGAGTAGGCAAAATAAGTATTAATAGTACTTCTCATGCTTCTTGATAACAGCACCTGTCATATCCCTCATACCTGACATCACCTGTCATATCCTTCAGGTAGGAGCTTTCATATGAAATATGTAAACCATATGCTCCATGCATAGCCATCAGAATTCAAAAAGACCTACAGAATCCGAAGATAGACTTTACTTTTATTCTCTTTGTTGTGGCGAAATAAAATTAATTAAATCCGCACACTAGTCTGTAAACGGTAAAAAAGCCAAGCAGTTTATTTAAAACACAAAACTATTCAACAGTACAATACAAACAGTCCGCGGCGGTATCTAAAGGCTGATCAGGGAGTACAGCTAGAGCTCCTTAGCTCGTTCCTGGCTGTCTCCTCGATTGACTTCAGTTTCTGCTATTTAAGTGTACAAAAGCCGTGGATACCTCAGGCACAGCTCATGACATTGTTCTAATTGGCTTAAAGCCCACATGCACAATTCGGTACATTGTTCTAATTGGCTTGAAGCCCGCATGCACAATTGCTGATTGTCACATGATCTTTATGATCTCATCAGTTGTTCCCTACGTGATTTTACTTCCCTAGTTCGTGGCTGGTGCTTCTGTCTCCGCTGTCATCCTGTGTGCAAGCTGCACTGTTAACCCGTTAATTCCACTTCACTCTTATTTTCTTTGAAGAAGAAAGGCAGCTGCTTTAAAGCTAATACCAAACAAAAATACAAGGGAAATGATGCTTTGTAGCTTTAGGACAGTCCATGCCCACATTCACACATATTAGTTAGCCTTTTAACCACAAGGAATCTGCATTTGAATCCAATATCACAATGCTGAAATTAATATAAACAATTCCTAATTCAGAATTTAATGGCTGGGGCTACTTTACTGTGTCCCATCCTGTTAACAAAGTACTTTGCATTCACACTTGCTGCATTAATCCAGTAAATTAAGCAAAGAAAGAACTTGCATTTATGTAATGCCTTATCGTTTCCTCAAGACGTCCCAACGCACTTTACAGCCAATGGATTACTTTTGAATCATGGTTATGTAAACAATCGTGGCAGCCAATTTGCACACAAGATTCTAAAACCAGCCAATGAATAACCAGAGAATCTATGTTTTGTGGTGTTGGCTGAGGGAGTCTATTGGTGACTACACTGGAAGAATTTGCTGTGTTTCTTGAAATAGTAGCATGTGATGTTTTACTTCCACATGAGCAGGCCTTGATTTTCATTTTCATTTGAAAGCTGTCACCGCCAACAATGCAGCACTCGCGCAGTAAGTACTGCACTGAAATGTCAACCGAGGTTATGTGCACAAAACATAATGGGCTTGAACTCAACATTTTCTGATTCAAAGGGGACAGTACGACTAAATGAGCCAAGCTCAGCTTAACTTTTAGCAGGATTGCCAACACAAAATCTGTTTCTATAGAAACCGATAAAGGCCATAAAGTAGAGAAACATTCTGAGGAATTCTGCATTTTTTTTCTTCTTCATATATACAGTTAGGTCAGTGTTGTCCAATAGAAATCACTGATTACCCACAGGTGTGGCTACGGTGGCACCATTTTAGCCACATGCACTAATTTTAAAAGAAAGACTTGCATTTATATAGCGCCTTTCACGACCTCAGGACATCCCAAAGTGCTTTACAGCCAATGAAGTACTTTTTGAAGTGTAGTCACTGTTGTAATGTAGGAAGTGTAGGAAACATTAGTAAAAATAATAATAATAATCAACTTTATTGTCATTGTTAGTGCACAAGTGCAGTACAACGAAATGTAGGCTTGCGGCTCCCGAGAGTGTACATTTAGATTAAGACATTTAAACATTCAACATTCATTTGGCTTGTAATACATTAACATAAACATAATAAAGTGCATTGACAGATGTGCAGGCTTTAGAGTTTATTTGTGGAGTTCAGTAGGATGACAGCCCTGGGAAAGAAGCTGTTCCTAAATCTGGTCGTTTGGGTGCGAATGCATCTGTAGCGTCTCCCAGATGGCAGGGGGGCGAACAGACTGTGGCTGGGGTGGGTAGGGTCTTTGATGGTCCGTGACCTCCGTAAACAGCGTTTCTGGTATATGTGCTCTATGGTCGGTAGCCGGGTGCCGGTAATGCGTTGGGCAGTTTTGACTACCCGCTGCAGGGCTTTCCGGTCATAGTAGCTACAGCTGCCATACCATACTGTGATACAGTTCGTCAGGATGCTCTCTATTGTGCAGTGGTAAAAGTTAGAGAGGATTACACATAATATAAGTAGATGTACTTCCGCATCTTTGCACTCTTTCTCTTTCACCAAAGTTTGGAGTTCTGATATGAATTCATCAGACACAGTACATCTTAGTGCAGCTTCTTGGAGCTGTTCTTCCAATTCGTCAAACTGACCATGTTGACAGCTCTCTTTATATAATGTTGCTGGTGTTTCCCGTGTTGCACAACATTTTAGCGGATATCCAGTAAATGGTAACTAAGGAAGTAAAGCACACCCAACAATCAAAAAACACTTGCACACTCTGCTTTTAGTCTTACCAATTTTATCAATAAATGTCCAGAAAGGTTAAAGTACAAGTGCATACGTTGTGTGGATATGAGTATTGAGATGCCCAATAAGGGTGTCTATTTTTTATTTACTAATCAAAAATGCAGTTAGCTGGATTCCCAATTAACCACATGTGGCTAGTGGATAACATATTGGACAGCACTGAACTAGGAGAACTGTTATTTTCACAACAAAGGTCATCTCCAGATATTGCCCTTAAAATACAATGGCCCAGTAATTCCGTTCCAAACGCGTGAGTACGGTCGGGGTACTCGCGCGCCTGGCCGGAGGAAATGCCGGTTTTCAGCATGCACAGCGCATGCGGGGAAAACCGGCATTTCCTGTCCTCTGAACGAAGGGGTTCAGAGGCACAGCGCGTGGAACTGCACAGGCAGCGCGTGCGCAGTGAACTTCGTCGATTTCATTCATGGATTCAGTGAGGTTAAGTCCTTACAACTTACACATGAAAAAAGCATGTGTAAAGTTGCTCCAGAGGCTGCGGAGGAAGATATATTTTATCGTGGAGCTTCTGAAAGGCAATATTTTTGTTTGGGAAAGGGAGGAAAGTTATTTTAAGAAATGCTGAGGTAAGTTTTAAAGTTTAATTATTTTTTTTTTAAACGGGTTTTCAGTACTGTAGGTAGAAGGAGCAATTGTGGCTGTGTGAATTGAATTTGCTGTGTTTATTAAATGCGAAAATGACTGTTCTAAAATGAGTAATGTAACATTTCCAACATTTTTAAGAAAGAAACTTTTCATCAGTAATATATTCTTTTAAGTAATTATATATGTATGTCCGTATATATTCCTTTACATATATGTATGCATGTATATATTCCTTTACTTATGTGTATGAATGTCTGTATTTAATTATGACTTTCAGAGAAAGTAACTTATTGGAAAATCATAATTAAATACATACATTCATACACATAAGTAAAGGAATATATACATGCATACATATACGTAAAGGAATATATACGGACATACATACATAATTACTTAAAAGAATATATTACTGATGAAAAGTTTCTTTCTTAAAAATGTTGGAGTCATTTTCACATTTAATAAACACAGCAAATTCAATTCACATAGCCACAATTGCTCCTTCTACCTACAGTACTGAAAACCCATTTTAAAAAACAAAAATAAACTTTAAAACTTACCTCAGCATTTCTTAAAATAACTTTCCTCCCTTTCCCAAACAAAAATATTGCCTTTCAGAAGCTCCACGATAAAATATATCTTCCTCCGCAGCCTCTGGAGCAACTGTACTCATGCTTTTTTCATGTGTAAGTTGTAAGGACTTAACCTCACTGAAAGCATGAATGAAACCGGCGAATTTTACTGCGCACGCGCTGCCTGTGCAGTCGCACGTGTTCTGCCTCTGAACCCCTTCGTTCAGAGGACAGGAAATGCCGGTTTTCCCCGCATGCGCTGTGCATGCTGAAAACCGGCATTTCCTCCGGCCAGACGCGTGAGTACCCCGACCGTACTCACGCGTTTGGAACGGAATTACTGGGCCAACATTTTACATGTCAAAATGAAAAATTTAACAATTGCACGATTTGCCCCCTCGCATCTGCGACTGAGGGTCCAAGGAGGTGCATTGCGCAAGAGGTCATCGTCGTACGTATCCTCACTGTTCCCTTTCGGGAACTGTATGAAGTGGTCGAAGGATTTCTGGCCACGTTAACGCTCCTTTCATGACCATAACCATCTTCATACCAGCCATTAGGGTGGTTAGTCCTATGGCGTGAGGGTTTTACGGGCTCCCACAACCCATCTGAGGGGGGGGGGCCACCCACACCCGCAAGTATCCCGCTGGATGTCCACCCAGAATTTATAGTTGGAGCTCCGACTCCACTTGCCGGGACTGTCTGGAGCGGGGTTCGAAACCCTACTCCTTCTGGCCCAGCGGCGGGGATGCTTACCGCTACGCAAAAGGCCCACTCTGCACAAAAGGTGACACCCATACGTTTCCTGCGCCTTTTCCCTCCCCGTGACTGGAGCCCTATGCTGCCACTTGAAAGACCAAGCTATCATCTGTCCTTTTTGTGGCGCCTTGGACTTCTCATTACCAATGATGAGCAGGCGCTGCGCCTCCACCTCGTTGAGGAGATTGCTGAGGTCATCATCAGTTCAATTGTGAGTTCTTTTAATGCCGTGAATTGTGCTCATTCCAGCCATTTCACGTTGCTAATCGGAGTGGGCCTTTGGCGTAGTGGTAGGATCCCCGCCGCTGGGCCAGACGGGGTAGGGTTTCGAACCCCGCTCCAGACAGTCCCGGCAAGTGGAGTCGGAGCTCCGGCTCTAAATTCTGGGTTGACATCCAGTGGGATATTTGCGTCCGTGGGTGTGGGTGGCCCCCCCTCCTCGTATAGCTTGTGGGAGCCCGTAAAACCCTCCCGCCATAGGACTAACCACCCTAATGGCTGGTACAAAGATGGTTACGGTCACGGAAGGAGCGTTAATCACGGCCATAAATCCATCCACCACTTCATACAATTCCCCAAAGGGAACAGTGTGAAGACACGTATGACGACGACGTTGCTAAATAAATAAATGGAATGAAAAAAATTCTTTCAGAGCTTTTAAAAATCTTTAAATTGCTTTAATTCTGTTTAAAACTACTTCAGATTCTTCAAAATAATGTAAACGTTTTTAAAAGTTTATAAAAGTTACCAAAAGCTTCATAAAAATACCAAAAACCTATTTGAAATGCTGCTCTGCATGTAAAAATGCTTTGCAGTTTGTGAGAAACATTGGGGCCATGTCCTATTAAACTGAGACCTCAAGGGGCGTGTCTCACTTGCACTGCGCGCTCCAGGCTTCGCGCTGGCTGCACTCCTGGGCGGCGTGACGTCAGACGCTGCCCGGGATTCTCCTCTTTCAAAAAGGAATTCCAGGCGTCCCTGGAGGTGAACGGCAGGCGCGTCAGGTAAGTGCAGATCGGGGGCTTGCACGCGTGGCAAGCCCCCGATCCGAATTTCTTCCCCAATGTGCTATGTGCCTGATGATCTTTTCCACTTGGCTGCGTATCGGTCCTCAACTGGCTACATCCTTCTTCTGTTGCCAGCAGCTGCTTCAACTGTTGTATCAGAAAGAGTTGTTGTCACTAGGCTTATTTAGCACATGGTTACCAATACAGGGGAAGTGGTACTTAAGGCAATACAGTTTAACATTGTGAGATATGCTCATTGTGCAATGCACTTAATCACCTAAAATTGCTCCTGTTCACTACTACCGCTAGTGACAGACCTATAACCACAGTACTTTATCTTAGTGTTGTGCAATTGAAAATATTTTCTCCAGATGCAACCTAAGGGCAACCGAAGGGCAAAATCTTAATTGTACTATTGGCAATAAGAGACCAGAGTACATGCACGTTTCATATACCCCTTAGCAGAGGGGTCAAAACCAGGGGGCACAGATTTAAAGTAATTGGTGGAAGGTTTAGAGGGGATTTGAGGGGAAATTTCTTCACCCAGAAGGTTGTGGGGGTCTGGAACTCACTGCCTGAAAGGGTGGTAGAGGCAGAAACTCTAACCACATTTAAAAAGTACTTGGATGTGCACTTGGGATGCTGTAACCTGCAGGGCTATGGACCAAGAGCTGGGAAGTGGGCTTAGGCTGGATAGCTCTTTGTTGGCCGGCACGGACATGATGGGCCGAAATGGCCTCTTTCCGTGCTGTAACTTTCTATGATTCTATGATACCAACTCTAGTGCTTCACTGAAATCCTACTGATACCAATGGAAAGTTTGATTTCCATCATGTACTAGTCAGATTTTTCAGGCTTTTTCTTAATTCTGCTGTTTTTGTTTTGCAAGTTTCAATACGTTTAGGACCCCTTTACTGGGAAACTTGAGAAGGAATTTCTGGAGCCAGTGGCTTCAGTTATTATTACTAAGCTCTTCAAGCAAATGGCAGGTTCTGTTGGCAGCTATTGTCTCAACCTCTGCACCATGCATGATACAGACGAGCACTGACATCAGTGTTTAAAGTCATTAGATGGTCACTGAGTCTGATGCTGAAGAACCAAGTCAATTCACCTGGGGTTTAGTGTTTATTATCCTGAGCTACCAGTGCTTATTCTATCTTGAAACATGATGAGGAAGCAGGTGAGGAAGAAGGGGAATGTACCCTCTGAGTAGTCAAGGCAGATGCAGGCAACTATTTTGCAGTACATTTATATTCTTGACTCTAGTAACATTTCCTTTAACTCTCTCCCCAGTTGTGGATCCAGATAGTGAGAGCCCTTCTTTAAGAAATCATTTCCTTATTTTTTCCTTCTGTCCTCTTCTGAAGCCACTGACTTATGTTGGAGTATAGTTCCATGAACACCAACTGTGCTCTAGTATCTTGTCCAAGTAGCCATTCCTGATGTGACCCTAGATAGTAAATGTCAACAGATTATTCAACTATAGGGACATCATAATGAAGCTTTATCCTGTCTTCACTCCACATTCACAACCATGCACTTTTTAGCAAGAGACTCTGGGTAATGACCAGGACTGGGGATCGAGGCTAATATTTTTCACTTCTCCAGCCTAAAGGCACTGAGGCCAATTGTATCGTCCCTTATGATGCCCTGGCTGAAATCCCCTAACTCACCACAAACCAGAAATTGAATCTGGACCTTCCTGTTGGTCTGACTTAGTGACTCAGCATTTTTACCAACTGAGCTAGTGAGGAACTTAGTTGACCTATGACCTAATGGAGATTCTGCTGTGTCAAGTCTTTTCAAGCTTTCAACTCCCTCTTCCGATGTGGGCTGTTAAAATGATTATTTCTGCCTAGGCTGCTTCAGCGGCAGCAACTCCTGACAGTTTGTACAGGAATACTATGATATCAGAAGGAGGCCCCATTTATACAACCTATTGCTGAATATCCAGTGGTTTTCCATGTTTTTATATAATGTTTAAAAAATCTGGCATGCAAAATGTCTCTGACTTTACCTTCTGAGACTGTGTTGAAATGTTTTGGATTCATGTGGTCGATATATTCAAAGGTGCATACACTTTATTCAAGGACTTCTGGTACAAATTATACATAAGCAGACTGCCTAAGAGGGTAGCTCTAGTTCAAGCTTCTCTGGTTAGTCATAGCCAAATTGGTTCAGCTTAAAACAAAATTATGCCTGGATGTTTTAGACACAAGTACCTGAAGTTAGAACAGCAGCTCATGAGTATTTCAGGTTCTCACTTGAATTATCTACAATGCTGTTGAGCATTTCTACTTACAGGGAAGAAGGTAATCCGCAAACAAGCCCAGTCCAATTTACAGCTCTAAACAACAGCTCTAAACAACATATGCAGAGTGTGAATGCTACTTGTGGCACAGGGCCCAAGTCCAATCCAGATTATTATCTGAACGACAATAGATTGGGAAAAGGGGAAGTGCAATGAGACCTGGGTATCCTTGTGCACCAGTCGCTGAAGGTGACACATGCAGGTGCAGCAGGCGGTTAAGAAGGCAAATGGTATGTTGGCCTTCATAGCGAGAGGATTCGAGTACAGGAGCAAGGATGTCTTGCTGCAGTTGTACAGGGCCTTGGTGAGACCACACCTTGAGTATTGTGTGCAGTTTTGGTCGCCTTATCTGAGGAAGGATGTTCTTGCCATGGAGAGAGTGCAGCGAAGATTCACCAGACCGATACCTGGGATGGCAGGAATGACGTATGAGTAGAGATTGGGTCGATTAAGCTTATATTCGCCAGAGTTTAGAAGAATGAGAGGGGATCTCATTGAAACTTATAAAATTCTAACAGGACTAGACAGACTAGATGCAGGAAGGATGTTCCCGATGGTGGGGGAGTCCAGAACCAGGGGTCACAGTCTAAGAGTAAGGGGTAAGCCATTTAGGACTGAGATGAGGAGGAATTTCTTCACCCAGAGAGTGGTGAACCTGCGGAATTCTCTACCACACAAGGCAGTTGAGGCCAATTCATTAAATATATTCAAGAAGGAGTTAGATATATTTCTTAAGGCTAAAGGGATCAAGGGATATGGGGAGAAAGCAGGGACAGGGTACTGAATTTGGATGATCAGCCATGATCTCATTAAATGGCGGAACAGGCTCGAGGGGCCGAATGGCCTACTCCTGCTCCTATCTTCCATGAATCTCAGTGCCCACTCAAGCAGTGCCTGAAAATTTTGGGGGGGGTGGGGGCGGTAATTCCTGTGTATCCCTGGAGCCAAGGGGGTCAAACAGAGTGGATAGCAATAAGCCGGGTACAGTGTTTGAAGCATTTTATTTGTCTGTCACTCAAACTCATCCACAAGTTTCTTCGAAGGGAACAACGTTTTACAATTTTTTCTTGCTCCCACTCCAAATGCTTGTTTTTTTTAATCCAGTTATTTGCGTTTCTTAAATCCTGTTCCCCCTCTCACATTTATTTCTTTATTTTTAAACATTAATGTTCCACACTTTAACTATACCATCACAATTAATACATCCTGCATTAAACCATATAATCCTCCTCATCAAACATATCCTCCAACTTCCCATGAGAAATGCTATGACAGATCAACAATAACAACAGCAACTTTCAAAATAGTAAAATGTCCCAAAACATCCAAAAATCCACACAATATAAAGAAAACGTATATGTTTACATTTTATCATACTTATACTGTCTACTCCACTTAATTCAGATTTGTTTTTTGCTAGTAATTTGAATTAAGCAATGTAAATGAAACTGCACATGACATTTTGTGCTTGAAAAAAATTCTAATAAACAGATAGTTTGAATTAAGTTTGAATTAATGGTAGGTGTATTTAATTTTATGTAATTTCACAGTGATAGGGCCATACCAATTTCTTCATTTTTCTTCAACAGCGATGCCTAGTACTTAAAAAAAAAAAGATAAATGTTACTATTTTTAAAAAGCAGCAAATGCTTTAACTGTTGGGAGATGTGCCTTGCTGCTCGCCTGGTTCATAACATTGTTGATTCAGAGCTATCCTAGAGGAGCTCTGTTGATTGTAATGAGGTCCACATCTTTGGCCCAACCTGGGAACTGAGCCTAAACCATCACATCCAGGAAGAGCATGCTATCAGCTGAGTGTGCAGGCCAGTCTGAAGTTAAGGCACTAGCTGTTTTCAATGCAGCGACTCTAAGCACAAAGAATTGATTCCTGTTACTAACAGTACCAGAGCGGAATATTAGGTGCCTCACCTCTTCTGGCCTTTGTTTGAACCCTCGTTAACTGTACCCTTTCTTAACTTCACCATTTAGGCACCATCTGGTAGAGTGTTTGGCTTGCATACTTCACTCATGTCCAAAGGTAAAATAGCAAAATTACCGCAAGAACATGTCAAACAGTAAGTATGCCTGATCACATGTTTTATGGAGGAGGCCGGTAGTTTTACCCCTTTAACTTAAATAATGAGCTCCAGTAAAATCTCACCTGACATATTTCAGAGAGCTTAGTTATAGCCACCTCCTACAAGCGATGAATTGGCACAAATTTTGGATAATGGGTCTTTTTAATTTATTTCTAATCAGAAACTTTTAAAACTTTGAGTTTTTATGAATTAGGGATTTTGCCTAATGTATGACGATATCTACATGAAGGGAATAATTATAATGAGAGACTAGTTACATTTGGGTTATATTACCTGGAGGTGAATACAGCTAAAGGTGATTTGATCTCAGTGTTTAAAATAATGAAGAGAATCAATAGGTAGAGAGGAAATGATTGACCTTTAATAGGAGAATCCAGAACAAGGGAAAAGAATCTTAAATTTGAGCAAAGATTATTTAAGTGAACCGAGGCCAAACATCAAACAACGGGTTGTGAGAATGTGGAAAACACTGCCACAGAAGACCATAGATGCAAAATTGAGGTTTTTAAAAGTCGAATAGGTACTTGGGAAGTAATGGAATTAAGGGATATGGAGAAAGGGCAAGGAATTGTATTTAAAACGATATGCTGCCATACCTAACAAAATGATAAAGCAGACTTCTGTTCCTGTGTATCTATCATTGCTAATCATGATCATCTTATGCAATTTTTTTATTTCGAAAGCCACAGAGAGTGAAGCTAGGGACATGGACCTGAGTGGCCTGCCAGTAGACGCTGAAGATGATAACAAGGAGGACATTGAGAAACCATCAGATCCACTGATGAGCATGGACATTGTCAGAGACTGCCTGGCGAAAGATCCTATAGACAGAACAGATGATGACATTGGTGAGTCAGTATGAAATTGGGAATAGGCAACGAGATCTAAATTTGAAAACAAGGATAAATTTGGATGATCAGCCATGATCTCATTAAATGGCGGAGCAGGCTCGAGGGGCCGAATGGCCTACTCCTGCCCCTATCTTCTATGTTTCTACCCTAAAGCCCTCCCCCATTACAGCATCCATTTGGTTATTAAACAGTTCCAGAGTTTTCATCTCCAATACTCTATTTGAAAGATCATTACATGTATTGATCACTCTTGAAGTGAAGAATAACTTCCTGATATCAGACTGAACTGTACTTTTTCTAGTTTGAACCAGTATCCACTTGTCTTACTCACGCAATTTGCTTCAAAGTGGTTTTCTGGAATTAGTTTTTCCATACTGTTAACTATGTTACATACTTCCATAAGTTCATCTCTTAGATGTTTCATTTCCAGATTGAAAGGCCCACATTGCTCCAATCTTTCCTCGTAGCTCAGGTCTCTGACACCAGGAATCGGCCTTGTGGCTGTTGGCTGCATTGCCTCCAATACTTGAATGTCTCTATGTTTCTTGGCAACCAAAATGGACACATTACTCAAGTTGTGGTCTGACCAGAGCATTGTACAGTTGGATCACATCTTCCTCTGACATATTCTTCTATTTCAGCTATGTAATTCAGCATTCTATTGGCTTTGTTGACTGCTGCTCTGCATTGAGTATTGAGGCTATGAAGGCTCCTAGGCCTCTTTCAACCTCATCCGTAACTATTTCAGTACCATTCAAGGAGTGTATGTGATTTATTCATGTGTGAGCTTTGACGGTGAATGGAAAGTGACTATTTTAACATGGGGATATCACAGCCAAGCCTGATCCTGTTTTCATCTGATGTCCACATGTGTGTACTTCCAATATGCCCTTTATGAAATGTGTATCCTCACACGAGCAAATATACAGAAACCAAATGTAAAATGAATTTCCTTAACACAGTTTGTAGTGCAGGTCTATACCAGAATACACACAATCTGGTTTTAAGTTTGGGTTGGGAGCAAAGTGATTAAACTGTGTGTGGTGTGATGTGATGCAATGTGTATATATCAATTTAATTAGTTTGCTGCCAAGTATTTTTCTAGTATATGTTTATTTTCTCCTGTCTGTGTGGTGCATTAATGTCCAGAAAGAGTTAGGCTGCGATTTTACAAACCTCAGCGAGACCGTGGCGGGTGACGTCGGTGGCGGGTCCCGACCCTGCTGCTGGCTCCATCCTGGCCTCTGAAATTAATTTCCCCTGATTGGGCTTGTTAAGCCAGCCCAGCACGTTCCCCGGCCAATTAGAGGAAGCGGGTCTGGTGACTTCATTTGATGACGCGTCATCAGCCGGTTTCCTTAAAGGGACCATGGCCAACTTTATTTTGCCGTTGTGCTGTCAGTGTGCTACAGCATTGAGGTGCTGCAAACACTGACAATCACTGCACAGAGGTGCAGGGCTACACCAAGGCTCTCCCATGACTCCCTCCATATGCTTATGGAGGGAGTCACAGCACGCAGGGAGGTCCTCTTCCCTTCCCATGGGTGGTAGAAACCTCCCCAGGAGATCAACATATTGCAGAGGAGGGCACAAACAGGGACGTGGTCAGGAGGACCTGGGTGCAGTGCCGCATCAATGATCTTATTAGATCACAAAAAGCCACACTCAACCTTATCCTGCTGTGCCTCCCATCACTCCTTACTCACACCAACTTACCTTGCACCTCCACCCATCCCTCTCTACCTACATTATCACATCCCCATCTCACTAGCCACCTCTCACACTCACCCTCATCCTAGTGCAATGATACCAACTAACAACACACAAGGGTAGGCACATGGGTGTTTTATGCAATGTTCATGTAAAGTTTCTGTTAATGTGGTGTCAAACATTGAAACCTTTATTTTCAACACTTTATGTTCTTAGACAGATTTGTGTGCTCCTTTGGAAGTGGCTTAGTGAGTTGCAGTGAATGGTGAGACATAACGGTACCCCCTGCAATGGTGATGAGTGTAAAAGGAATGGCTTGGGCATTGTAGGGAGGCTTTATGGTGTTGGTGTGGGGTGGTGCCAACCTGGCGCATCATGTGGCAGCCAGGGTGTACAAGTGTCAAGTGAAGTAAATCTGGCCATGGTGAGGCCATCCCTGGCCTGCCGGGCAGCAATGTGGTCGGGTGCTGATGCCCTCTGTCCTGTGCAACATCAGATGATTACGGAGAAGGTTGGTGGTGGTGTTGTTGGTGCTGCTGGTGTGCCTGGTGCTGCTGATGTTGGGGCTGATCGTGGTGGGATTCTGAGGACCAAGGTGAGAGGGTATAAAGGGCAACCATGCTGATGGAATACATGGCAGGTGAAGCAGAGATGACAGAAGTGATCTGTCAATGGTGAGAGAGGTAATGAGGTCAGACTGGATGGAGACTTGTGTAAAAACTTGCAGCATAGTGAATCTGTTGTGGAAATGCAGTGAGGAAGAGTTTGTGGCTGAGGGAAGATATCTGTGTAAGGTGGGAGCTTTTACTATACATTTGAATCTCTCAACTCAACAACTGATTCAATGGCCACTGACCTCCTGCCTCAGCTTGACAGACACGGTCCACGACTCATGGACGAGTTGTCAAATGCAGAAGGTGAGCAGATATTCATTCTTAAGTGGCTCTAAACAAGCCACTAATTACCTGAATTGGGTCCCTGGCTGCGAACCCGCCGCTGCGTGTCGGGTCTGCCCAGCGCTGACAGACCCGACATTGGGGAAAGGCGTGTGGCGGCGGGTTCACAGCGGGGTACTGACCCATTGGGGAAAAAAACACTTTCCCACCCGAGCCATCACTGATCGCGCCCGCTGACCCCCCGCAAAATCCAGCCCTTAGTAATTGGTGAACATAGCCGAAGATGATCTAAGCCTAAATGCTAATTCTATGTCTTGATTTACTGTATGTACTTTTATTTTTCAATTATTTTTTTCATGTCTTTCACAAGTTTAACCAACAGCTAACACCTCTTGCCTTGATAGCTCCACTCTTAGGCCGGAATTTTGCCAGTCCTCAGAGTGCGGGATTGGAGGCGGGACTGCTGTCAACCTGCCTCCAATCAATCTTCCCAAGTGTCAGGTCCCCGATTTGCGCATGGACCCGGCACCTAGTGGCGGGAAGAGGATTATAGCCACTTACCTTCCTGTTAACAGGTACTTGATACTTGTTAACAGGCTCTTTTTCAATTTTGCTGCTTCTGCCTCGGGTTCCCCGATGTCCGGACACCACGCCAGGTAAGTGTGGCATGTTGTGAGTGTGCTGTAATGTTTCTGCATTGATGACAGCTGCAGAAGTGTTGTGAAGGATCCAATGGTGCACTGGTGAGTTTCAGAGGTAAGAAAATGTTGGGAAAATCATTTTAATGCATTTACACTTTTCTGCAGGTAACAAGTTTTGAATTGGCTGTCTAGTCCCACCTCATTGGGAGAACCTCTCTCACCAGTGACAGATCGCTTCTGTAACCCCACTTGCAGCTGCCATCTGTTCTAGCCTATGGAGGGAGTCATTGGCAAGCCTGGGTGCAAGAGCTCACCTTTGTACAATGATTGTCAGTGTTTGCAGCAGCTCAATGCTGTCAAACACTGAAAAATGAGCTGTCAAAGAAAAATTGTGCATGGTCCCTTTAAGAAAACTGGCAGATGATGCATCATCAAATGACATCATCTGACTGGCTTCCTCTTAATTGGCTGGCAAGCCCGCAGGGTGGGCTTAACAAGGCCAATCGACGTAAAATCATGTCCGTTAGCCGGATACAGTTGGGGGCGGGACTGGAACCCGGAAACCAGCTGACTCGTTCCCAAGCCATATCCATTTGCAAAATCATGGCCTTAGTCTTTCTTCATATATTGACATTCCTGGCCTCACTGTCTCCCTGACCTCAAATGGAACTTCCACATCCCTTCCATTTTTAAAGCTGCCTCCGAGTAGAGGCTTTCCTCATTCATGGCTAGCATTGCTTTTCGTCTTGACCTTTCTTCACTTTTTATAAAGCCCATGTCTGTTCAAGACTTGAATACGCTGTATGGAGGCTCCTCTTGTGCCTATCTCGCATTCATTACTAGAACAACAAAAAAAGCCTGTCCTCTGATGGGCATTCCTTCTCTTACATCTAGCTTCTGAACTCCCTTTCTTCATCAGAGCCTCTTCTGTCTTTGTTTTATCAACACTATTATAATTTATGCTCCTTTATCGCTTGTTCCTTTTAAAATGGAAAGATGCTGTCGAACACACTCTTCTCCTGTGTTTCAATCCAGATTAATCGCACCATCTTCTACTTTAACTCATTATTTTCCTCGGAGTTCAAAACTGTGGAACACCTTTAGTCTTTCACTCCACCTACATTCTGTAGGCTTTTAAAACTCGAGCTTGGCATCACCCAGTTGCTACTTCCTGGTTTACTTCATCTTTTTAATTCTTTTTGGCCTTGGTGACCTGCACTATTGATCTTTACCCTTCACTTTTGTTTCTCAGTTTTGGGGGGGAAAGTCCTAGAAATTGTCAGGTCTTTGTACACTTTTTTTAAATGTTCTATTTTTATGCGTCACAACATCACTGCACAGTGAAGTAAGCGATTACCAATGAGAAGAGAAACACTACCCATGAGAATGGATGAGTTGTGTAGTGGGAAATTCCATAATTAGAGATTAGCAACTGTGACTGGGGTCGCAAATGATATGTGTCCTCCCTGGTGCCAGGGTAAGAGATGTAGTGCAACAGGTGGAAACATTTCTAGAAAGGCAGGGAAACCAACCAGAAATTGCCCATCAAAATGATTTAGGGAAGAGTAGGATGGAGATGTCGGACAGATGTAGGATGGAGTTTGAAGAGTTAGGTTCCAGATTAAAGTGTAAGTCGTTGAGAGTGGTAATCTCACGCTTCTTTGCCATCTCATATGCTGAATGAGTAATGGAGGAGCAATTAGATATTAGAAAGATGGTGTAGAGGGGAGGGTTTTAGATTCCTAGGACATTGAGGCAAGTTTGGGGCAGGAGGAGGCTTTTTGAGATAAGATGAGAGTCACCTAAACTGGATGAGTACCAATATTTTTGCAGAAAGGGTAAATGAAACAGTGGGGGAGGATTTAAACTAGTAAGGCAGGCCTAGGACAAACAAAAAAAAGGAAATTAATAACACTATCAGAAAGGTCAATTAAGAATTTTTTAATATTTATGATGCAAAGAGCATTAAGAATAAAGTAAACAAAAAATAAATGACAGCAGTAGGGTTTAGGGATAGGAGTTAATAAAATTGTGATGCTAGAGAAGCCTAAAACAACTCCCATTTATGTAAGTGCCTCCCCTTAATCATCGCGACACGACCAAAATTCAGGCTGGGTCTGGCTCACCTGTAACTTGAAAGGGTTCGATTTCATTAGGCCAATGGAATTGTGGGTTCAGGCAAACCAAAGCCCACAAGTGTCTCCCCTGATAAGGGAACACCACTAAAATTCAAGAAGGGGCTGGTCCCACCAAGCTGATTTGTAAAACAAAAATAACAAATTAAATTAGAACAGTAAGGCAGACAGTTGGCTTTTAAGAGTCACCCGAGCACAAACTATAGCTCAAAAATGCACAGTAAAGATTTCTTTTTTAAGTAGGTGAGTGAAGTCATAGGGCGAGATTAGCTTTTCCCCTATGGGATCTGTCCAAGTTTCTTCCCTTAAAATGGGCAATACCAAAAAAAATGAAAGAGTCCCCAATGGCAGAGACTAAAAAAAGAAAATGATTGGTGGGTGGTCATATTTATATTGATCATATTTTGAAAGCATCTGGTTAGTGTGAGGCATTTGGCTAATAAAGCTGATCAGATGCTGGGTTACTTCTGAAGTATATTATGATCAATGATGAGGGCAACTCTGGAGTATGATGTGCAGTTTTGAACCACTCTATGTCAAAGAAAGACCTGAAATGCTTTCGAAAGGATTCAGTGAAGAATGGTCAGAAGGATTGCAGGCCTCCAGGGACTAAGTCATAAGTAAAACTCAAGCACTAACTTATTGTCACTAGCAAAAAGACAGGAGGGATATGAAACAGGTATTCAAAATAACAAAAGGCACAGGTGAGGTGGAAGAAAAACTGCTATTTAACTTGGAGTTAGTGTTGGCCTGGAGGACACAAGTACAAAATTCACAACCCTAGAAATTAGCAACAACAAAGAAATTCTCAGATTAGATAGCTTATTTCAGTGCAATTTGCAGATTTAAAAAGGAGCTGAATCGATATTTGTGAAGAAGCAGGATTGACAGTTGTAGAGACAATTAACAAAACTGTCAGGAGAAGTCGGGAAAGAAATTTAGTGCTTCCTTAAACTGGGGATCAACAGGTGATGTGGGAGAGAAGTCCATGATGGAATAATTGTAAATGGACTGTAGATGGAGTGGGCTTGATTGGCTGAAAGTCCTTTTCTTGCTCTAGATTTTCTTATTTCTGCTTTGCCACACTGATATTGAGGGCCTACTTATGTTCTTGTGAATTATAAAGTTCATAACATTGGTGATAGTAGGATATTGTAACATCCATCTGTTGTGTTCTTCCCTAGGGCAGGTCCTAACACATTAGACTCTTGAGCCACTTACTGGAGAAGAGTAGCTAAGGTGGTTTCTCGTTGTGATCTTCATAGTTTTTATCTTCAGAGTTCTTTCCATGTCAGCCGTGGCTACGTTGATAGCACTTTCACCTTTGAGTCAGAAGGTTGTGGGTTCAAGACCCACCCCAGAGATTTGAGCACCAAAATCTAGGCTGACACTCCAGTACAGTACTGAGGTAGTGCTGCACTGTCAGAGGTTCCATATTTCAGATAAGATGTTAAACTGACCCCTCAGGTGGACGTAAAAGATCCCATGGCACTATTTTGAAGAGGCACTGGGGAATTCTCCCCGGTGTACTGACCAATATTTATCCCTCAATCAACATCAATTAGAAAAAGATGATTTGGTCATTATCACGTTGCTGTTTGTGAGTGCTTGCTGTGTGCAAATTGCTGCCGCGTTTCCTACATTACATCAGTGACTATACTTCATTGGCTGTAAAGCGCTTTGTGACTCCTAAGGTCGTGAAAGGTGTTATATGGCCTTAGAGAGAGTGCAGAAAAGATTTACGAGAATGATTCCAGGGATGAGGGACTTCAGTTACGTGGATAGACAAGAGAAGCTGGGGTTGTTCTCCTTAGAGCAGAGAAGGTTGAGAGGAGATTTGATAGAGGTGTTCAAAATCATGAGTGGTCTACACAGTAGATAGAGAGAAACTGTTCCCATTGGCGGAAGGATCAAGAACTCGAAGACACAGATTTAAGGTGATTGGCAAAAGAACCAAAGGCGACATGAGGAAAAACTTTTTTACGCAGCGAGTGGTTAGGATGTGGAATGCACTGCCTGAAAGGTTGGTGGAGGCAGACTCAATTGTGGCTTTCAAAAGGGAATTGGATAAGTACCTGAAGGAAAAAAATGTGCAGGGCTACAGGGAAAGGGCGGGTGAGTGGGACTAGCTGAAGTGCTCTTGCAAAGAGCTGGCACGGGCTGAATGGCCTCCTTCGGTGTTGTACCTATTCTATGATTCTATATAAATGCAAGTTTTTCTTTCTCCTAGGTGGGCTGCAACCAAGGCTAAAGAGCCCCACATACACTTTACAATGTTGGGGGGGGGGTAGTTTGGAGGGCCACATGCACCCATTGGAAGCTGGGTGTCAATTCAGTATTCAGATCAGTGCTCTGGTCTTCGCTCCCCGTGGCTGGCTGGAGTGGGGCATGAATCCTTCACCTTCTGACTCAGAGGCAGGAATGCTACCATTAAGCCAAAGGCTCACTCCTACTCAGACATACATCCATAATTTATTAAAATTCCTGAGTTAATACTATCACACCTACAAGTCCATTGAAATCACAGGGCAACCCTGTAACAGTGACGCCTTTTGTTCTTTCTTACTCCACAGGTACTGCTGTACCCCCTCTCGGGATGTTTTAAAAAAAAATGTATTTGTTTATGGGATATGGGCATCACTGGCAAGGCCAGCTTTTATTGCCCATCCATATTTGCCCTTGAGAAGGTGGTGGTGAGCCGCCTTCTTCAACCGCTGCAGTCCGTGTGGTGAACGTTGTGATTGATCTTCAACCACCACAACCATCTTCCTTTGTGCTAGGCATGACTCCAGCCAGTGGACCGTTCCCCCCCCCGCCGCCCCCGATTCCCACTGACTTCAGTTTTACTAGGGCTCCTTGATGCCACACTCGGTCAAATGCTGCCCTGATGTCAAGTGCAGTCACTCTCACCTGACCTCTGGAATTCAGCTCCTTTGTCCATGTTTGGATAAAGGCTGTAATGAGGTCGGGAACCGAGTGGTCCTGGCGGAACCCAAACTGGGCGTCAGTGAGCAGGTTATTGGTGAGTAAGTGCCGCTTGATAGCACTGTCGACGACACCTTCCATCACTTTGCTGATGATTGAGAGTAGACTGATGGGGCGGTAATTGGCCGGGTTGGATTTGTCCTGCTTTTTGTGGACATGACATACCTGGGCAGTTTTCCACATTGTCGGATAGATGTCAGTGTTGTAGCTGGAACAGCTTGGCTAGAGGCACGGCTAGTTCTGGAGCATAAGTCTTCAGCACATTAGCCGGAAAGTTGTCGGGGCCCATAGTCTTTGCTGTATCCAGTGCGCTCAGCTGTTTCTTGATATCACGTGGAGTGAATCGAATTGGCTGAAGACTGGCTTCTGTGATGGTGGGGCCCTCAGGAGGAGGCCGATATGGATCATCCACTCGGCACTTCTGGCTGAAGATGGTTGCAAATGCTTCAGCCTTGTCTTTTGCACTCACGTGCTGGGCTCCACCATAATTGAGGATGGGGATATTCATGGAGCCTCCTACTCCCGTTAGTTGTTTAATGGTCCACCATATTCACGACTGGATGTGGCAGGACAGCAGAGCTTTGACCTGATCCGTTGTTTGTGGGATCGCTTAGCCCTGTCTATATCATGCTGCTTCTGCTTTTTAGCATGCAGTCCTGTGTTGCAGCTTCCCCAGGTTGGCACCTCATTTTTAGGTATGCCTGGTGCTGCTCCTGGCATGCTCTTCTGCACTCCTCATTGAACCAGGGTTGGTCCCCTGGCTTGATGGTAATGGTAGAGTGAGGGATATGCCGGGCCATGAGGTTACAAATTGTGGTGGAATACAATTCTGCTGCTGCTGATGGCCCACAGCGCCTCATGGATGCCCAGTTTTGAGCTGCTGCTGGATCTGTTCTGAATCTATCCCATTTAGCACGGTGGTAGTGCCACACAACACGATGGAGGGTGCCCTCCGTGTGAAGACGGGACTTCGTCTCCACAATGGCTGTGCGGTGGTCACTGTTAACAATACTGTCATGGACAGATGCATCTGCAACAGGTAAGGACGAGGTCAAGTAGTTTTTTCCCTCATGTTGTTTTTCTCACCACCTGTCGTAGGCCCAGACTGGCAGTTATATCCTTCAGGACTCGGTCAGTAGTGGTGCTACTGAGCCACTCTTGGTGATTGTCATTGAAGTCCCCCGCCCAGAGTACATTCTGTGCCTTTACTACTCTCTGTGCTTCTTCCAAGTGGCGTTCAACATGGAGGAGTACTGATTCATCAGCTGAGGGAGGGCGGTAAGTGGTAATCAGCTGGAGGTTTCCTTGCCCATGCTTGGCCTGAACCCATGAGACTTCATGGGGTCCGGAGTCAATGTTGAGGACTCCCAGGGCCACTCCTTCCCGACTGTATACCACCCCTGGTGGGTCTGTCCTGCCAGTGGGACAGGACATATCCAGGGATGGTGATGGAGGAGTTTGGGACATTGATTCTGTGATTATGACTATGTCAGGCTGTTGCTTGACTAGTCTGTGGGACAGACTCTCCCAATTTTGGCACAGGTCTGTAAGATTTGCAAAATTTCTGCATTTCCCCGAAGGCTGTTATTAATAAACGGGACCCTGCGTGGACATTTTAATTCAAAAAGGGTACCCAAGATGGCGTCTGTGCCTTGTGGCAGAAAGCCTGTGAGATTTTAAAATGGACTCTGCAACGCAGACAGCTTGTGGATCGAAACCAAAGCTGCAGGCTTCTGTGAAGAGAGACTTTGTATTTTGGAACCAGACAGGAATCTGAATTATGCATTAGACCGAATTGGAGACAAATCTAAATTCAGTTTAGGCCTATAGTTAAGGCCATCAAGCAGTCTACATATATTATCGGAAACAGATTAACAGAGCCATCGAGGCTGGACAGGCCCATCAAGGAACTTTCAGGACAATACAAGTCAATTATCGGGCCGGTAGATGCGAATACCGGCCATCTAAAAACAGTTAGTATGGATTGCTACCATTATTTAAAATAGCCTGCCAAGATTAAAACAAAGAACTAACCTGATTTGGCACGCAGATAAGGGTTTTCGATGAAGGTATAATTGAAGGACCCCGGGTAGCAATTGGTGTGGTCGGTGGTGTGTTCTTTGTTGGTTGGTGTGCTGGTGCTGCTGCACTTCGGTCCCTCGCCCTCGTGGCTGCCGCTCTTTCCCCGTCCCGTGCTTACCCCCTGGCCTTTGCCCGTGCCCTTTCCCACTCCATCTGGAACTAGCCCCGGCACCGGGTCGGGCGGACACGGACAATTCAGGCCAGGCGAGGCGGGACGCGACGAGGGGAGGAGGGAAGACCACCGGAGGGAAGGCCACCTGAGGAAGACCAGCTGAAGAAGACCAACTGAGGAGACGAACTGAGGGGAGGCTTCGAATTATCGGGCCTTCAGCCTCAGCCGACCTTCGAATATCTGCACACCAACTCAATCTGGCGGCTGGCGGCGAAGAATCATCCCTGCAAGGTAAAGTACCCAAACAGAGACTTTAACTTTGGGGTACTCGAACCTGGACAACACCCTTGCAGCACCTGGAGGCCACGTGATGACGGCAGGCTCCAGAGAGCACCAAGAGCGAACCCCGAACCCAACCGCTGTTTTGAGTCTAACAACCCTTTTGATTGGTGAGCATGAAGTTCTGACCCCTCATAGCTTAATCTAGTTAGGTATAGGAGGTGGGATAAGGATAAGGGGATTGTTAAGATAGTTGTTTTCCCTCGATGTGCCATGTGTTCCCCATTCCCTGTATAATTATAGTTATTATTCTTCTGTATTTTTGCCTGTAGAAGTGTACACTAGTAATTTTTCCCATAAGATTGTATCAAGTTTTTCCTCTTCAATAAAATCTTGGTTTTTGTTTACATCCAACCACCTGTCTCCTGGAGTCTTCTCTGTACCGCCGCCTTGTACCTAAGTCCGGTGTCTAGAACCCAGGGGCGTGGGAGCGATTCGAACCGCTCACAAAACAGTCAGGGGCATAACTGACTGGGCGCACGTGCCAAACAACACCGCCACACCCTACAGGTCCCCAGATGTTGCTGAGGATTTTGCAGGGTCGATCGGGCCGGGTCGGGGCCGGGTCACTGGGGCCGGTCGGGCCGGGTCAGCCGTTGCCATGTCTGTAATCCGTGCTGGGTGGTCCGTCCAGTTTCAGTTTTATGATTGTGTTTCGGGCAGTTTGTTACAACTGAGTGATTTGCGGCCATTTCAGGGGCAGTTCAGAGTCATCCACATTGTTGTGGGTTTGGAATCACATATAGGCCAGAACAAGTAAGGACAGCAGATTTCCTTCCCTAAAGGACATTAGTGAACCAGATGGGTTTTTACAACAATCCGATTGTTACCATTACTGATACTTGTAATTATTGCAGATTTATTTAATTAACTGAATTTAAATTCCCCAGCTGCCATGGTGGGATTTGAACTCACGTCTCTGAATCATTAGTCCAGAAGTGTTGTGGATTACTAGCCCAGTGACATTACCACTATGCTACCATTCCCTAGATGTTACAGCAAACACAACTGAAAACATACTATTGCCACTATCTAACCATGAGCACTGCCACAGGAGAAATAAAGAAATTTTATGATTTGTTAATATAAACATATAGGCCTAGAAATTCGGTTGGTAGCGCCAGCGATTAGCGCCTAAAGAGCCCGAGAATTGGGGCGTTACCCAATTTTCGGGCGGGCGCAGTGAATATAGCGTATCCTTTTAGCGCCGGCGCTAACTCTTTGCGCGCGCCCGCGGGCGCAGGCAGATCATGATGTCATTTCAGTCTGCAACGCCTTTTTGGCGCCCCGGACCAGATATTCGGTGGCACCCGCAACCTTTCCGCCTGGCGCTATTAGTGACAGTTGGATGGAACGTTCCCAGGCCCTTCTCGGACTCGGGGGGCGCTATTTAAAGGGGACAGCACTAGTATAAATGCTGCAGCCATTTGGGCTGGCCATTCTGATCGTTGCTGGAGAGAGGTGCTGACCTTCTGTTGGACAGTAATTTTCTCATTGAGCCTTCAGAGGCACTGGCACTGGCAGCTTGAGGGCCTGGCTCCCGAGCTGGTGATGCAGCATCTGAAAGCAGGGATGTGGAAGAGTGGCTTTAGCAAAAGGACAGCTTTGCAGCAAGGGATGCCAGATTGCGGCAAGGCTATGACATGGGTCCACAGTGAGAAAGCATGCTGGTGGGGGGAACAAGTGGAAGGAGGTAGTTGTAAAAGGTGAGAACCTTACCATCGCTGTCAACAATGGGGTCGGCAGCTGCAGTGGTTACAGGACCACTCAGACGTCCTCCAAGAATCTGGTGGACTCTCTCCTCGAGATCCGTCAGAGTGACCACTTGTGGAGGTCCTCCACCGGTGCCAAGCTGGTCTTTGCCAATCCTCGCCAGCTAGGACTGCAGGAGAAAGGAGGGGAAGTTATGTTACCTGATGCCCTGAGTGATCATCTCATGCCCCCCATGGTGGAAGAGCCCTTACATGATGCCCTGAGTGATCATCTCATGCCCCCCATGGTGGAAGAGCCCTTACATGATGCCTTGAGTGATCATCTCATGCCCCCCATGGTGCAAGAACCCTTACATGATGCCTTGAGTCAAAAGTGCATGTGTGTGCCCAGAAAGGGCCATGGGTGCTTGCTGGCAGATGGCCAATGGGGCACAGGCCACCCTGTAGCCATAAAGTCAGGTGCAAATGAAGGGATGCAGAAGTTTGCAGAAACAACACCCACCCTCACGACCCGAGTGAGGTCGTTGAATTTCTTTCTGCATTGGACAGGGCTCCTGGTCACCATGCTGCTGGAGTTGACCCTCTGGCATACATCCCTCCAAGCTCGTCGGTAGTCCTTATGATTCGGCCTCCTGCCATTGTCTGGGTAGAGAACATCTCGCCAGCGCTCCACTGCGGCCACCAATTGCTCCAGAGCCTCATTGGTCAAGCGCTCTGCTCTCTGTCTCACCTTCTCCATCTGGTCCAAGATATTAGCGCCAGAGAAGGGCCTGCGCCGATTCTGAGGCCTGCAAGGCGCAGAATGTGGATGCTGAAGCTGACTGACCCACCCCTTTAAGAGCTGGCCGGCGCCTGGAAGTCTCGTGGTCATCAGTAATTGAGAGCACCTGCGCTGCGCCCATCCGCTCCGATATTGGGTTGCGCCGGAAGTTTTGCTCCTTAGGAGTCCCGTGTAACGCCTGAATTCGCGCCTCAATCACCTTTAGGGGCGATGCAACCCAATATCGCGCCAGGTGGCGATAAGTTGCGTCTGGCCATAAACTTTGCGCTTTGCCAATTCTAACGCTCCAAGCGGGGCTATACCCAATTTCTAGGCCACAATCTGTAAATGCATAATATCTTAGTACTCTGCACCAGACATGCCTAATACTGTAACACTTTCTGTGCTCCTTGGCAATTGCTGTGCATAGCCCACCAAGACTATTGTCGAATCCTCAACCAGGTGGAAAAGAATATGCGGAAAGTCGAGAAGGAGGGAGAGATTGTTATACCTGTAGTGAAAGAACACCGAGAGTTGGATCGGACTGGAACCAGGAAAGGGGATAAAGTCATAAAGGTAAGCAGAATGTTTAAATACATCAGAAACTAACACTGGTCTAAAAAAAAGTGCTCATGATGCCCATTGTATTTCTCATGTAAAAGTTTATTCTGCAGCTCTAATTAAATGTAGTTTTACTAATGATCTGTTCCGTTGAACTATATTAGGGAACACCTGAGCAGTTAACAATGCACCTGCTGGAAGTGCACTCAGTGGTGGATCCCACATATATAGAAGATTTTCTTTTAACCTGCAGAACCTTCTTATCAAACCCAATGGAAGTTGGGAAGAAATTGCTGGAGTGGTTTAATGACCCAAGTCTCAGGGACAAGGTTAGCCAAAACTTTCAAGATTGTAATAATTCAGTACTTAACAAGCAATTTATTTTAACCAGTAAACTTTGTGGTGATCTTTCCCCTCACCAGCTGTTAATATGTCAAGAATCCAATATGTACCTCTGAGTAACTAAATATAGATGCACATAAATTGGAAAGAAAAAGGTTCATTTGTAATTGTGTTCATTGATAGTATACCTTCGGCAGGGAAAAAATCTACACCGCTTCTTATTTGACTTGGAATAAATATTCATTTGTCATGACTTTTAGCCTGTGTATATATATATATATATGTATATATTATATATATAGATAGATAGATAGATAGCTTTATCACTCCTGTGCAGTATTCGCATTGATCAGTCACTTGGCAGCCATTTTCAGGAATTATGCAACCCTGTTTTTAAATAATGTGCATGTCTCTTGTCATTACTGTAAAAGTTGTAGAGCTATTATTTACTCTGCATTAAAATTTTAAAAAAATAACAAAATAATTTCATCCGTCTACCTTCTGTCCTAAATTAAACCGCAACTTCCTTCATAAGACCCTAACCTCAAACTAAAATATTTCACTAAACTTCTAAAGATAAATTAAGAGTAGGAATAAATGCTTCTGTAATTGAGGCAATCAAGCTTCATTTGCAATAAAAACAGAAAATTCCCGAAATACTCAGCCAGTCAGGCAGCATCTGTGGAGAGAGAAACAGAATTAATGGTTTAGGTCGATGACCTTTTGTCAGAACTGAAAAAAGTTTTCGAGATATAACAGGTTTTAAGCAAGTGTAGAGACAGGGAAAGGGGGGAGGGGAGGAAAGAACAAAAGGGAAGGTCTGTGATCGGGTGGAAGGCAGGAGAGATTCAAAGACAAAAGGGATGATGGTGCAAGGCAAAAGGAGATGGTAACGGGACAAGTAAAAGAACAAAAGATGGGTCTAGAAGAAGAGTAAATGGGAATAAGAAAATCATCAACAGCTGTTGTCGGAAAAAATGGGGGCAGAGGTTATGGTCTGAAATTGTTGAAGTCAATGTTGGCTGTAAAGTGCCTCATCGAAAGACGAGGTGCTCTTCCTTGAGCTTACGTTGAGCTTCATTGGAACAGTGTAGGAGGCCGAGGACAGAGAAGTCAGAGTGGGAATGGAGCGGAGAGTTAAAGTGACAGGCGACCGGAAGCTCGGGGTCACGCTTGCGGACTGAACACAGGTGTTCCACAAAGTGGTCATTCAATCTGCGTTTGGTCTCCCCAATGTAGAGGAGACTGCATCATGAGCAGTGAATACAGTCTACTAAATTGCAAGAAGTACAAGTAAATCACTGTTTCACCTGGAAGGAGTGTTTGGGGCCCTGGACAGTGGGAAGAGAGGAAGTAAAAGGGCAGGTGTAGCATCTCCAGCACTTGCATGGGAAGGTGCCGTGGGAAGAGGAGGGGCTTTTGGGGGTGATAGAGGAGTGGATCAGGGTGTGGCGGAGGGAGTTGTCCCTTTTGGAATGCTGAAAGGGGAGGGGAGGGGAAGATGTGTTTGGTGGTGGGATCACGCTGGAGGTGGCGGAAATGGCGGAGAATGATCCGTTGAATGTGGAGGCTGGTGGGGTGGAAGGTGAGGACAAGGGGAACCCTATCATGGTTCTGGGAGGGAGGGGAAGGGTGAGGGCAGAAGTGCGGGAAATGGAACAGACACGGTCGAGGGCCATGTCAAGCGCGGTGGAGGGGAATCCTCGGTTGAGGGAAAAGGAAGACATATCGGATGCACTTGTGCGGAAGATGGCATTGTCAGAACAGAGGCAACGGAGATGAAGAAACTGGGAGAATGGAATCGAGTCCTTACAGGAAGCAGGGTGGGAATCAGTGGGCTTAGAGTGAATATTGGTTGATAGCCTATCCCCAGAAATGGAGACAGAGAAGTCCAGGAAGGGAAGGGAAGCTTCATTTGCACATTCTTAATTCTCTACATTGAAGTTAAGTCAGCATATGTTGCATACATCAAGCATACAATGCCTTTAATGGTGCAAAATACATTTCTCTGAACACTTTCCAGGTTACACGGGTAGTATTGCTGTGGGTAAACAGTCACTTCAATGATTTTGAAGGCAATCCTGCAATGACCGCATTTCTAGAAGAATTTGAAAACAATTTGGAACAAGAGGTTAGTTATCTCATTTAAGGTAGTTAACACCTGATTATTTTTGAAGCCCCCTCTCTTAAGAAACATTAAACAACTATCATCAGAAGTTGAATTTCAGTTTGTAAATGATATTTTTTTATGTTGTGTAGAAAATGGGTCATCAGCTCAGACTGTTGAAAATCGCTTGTACAGTTAAGGCCAAACAGCGGCTAATAACTCTAATGAAGCCATCACAAGAAGCCCCTTTGCCATTTATCCTGTTGGGAGGCACTGAGAAAGGTTTTGGGATTTTCCTAGACAGCGTAGAGCCTGGTAGCAAAGCTACTGAAGCTGGGCTGAAACGTGGTGATCAGGTTTGTCTTGCTTTTTCTTTAAATAATTTTTATGTAAAAAAATAATTTCTGCCAACAAATGTATTAAATGTCTGCACAGAATGTCAGCGGCAAAACTTCACACCTCATTGCTGTTGACTGTTGAATAGTCTCTCAGACCTTGTTGTCTGGAGCTCTGAGCTTTTCTGATGCAGAATTAAATATTCCATTGATGAACCAGAATTACTGGAATATGCATCAGTCTATAAGATAACTGTGACAGCCCATTGATACCCAAGCATAATTTTACCACAAGTTTCTGTGCTCCTGCTAACTGTAAGTATGAGATTTGAAAGACGTCATCCCTTGTTATCATTTTCTCCAGGGATGGTGTGGTGAGCTTGTGAAGGAATAAGCCACAAAACCTATTCAGAAAAATACACCATTCGATGAAAGAATTCTGGCCTTATTAAAACATGACAAACTGGGTTTGGAAATCTAGAAACCTTAACTATGGAAAAGCTGTGATAGCATTCTGGCTATAGAGATAAGACAGTTGTTGACACTGAATCAATAACCTTATTGCAACAGAAGGTTAAAGGGTCCTGACAGTCTGAATCTTTGGAAACAAACAATGGTTCACCCTGTACAAGGTGTTCTAATTTACACTTCGTAAAGAAGCACAAACATCTGCCTTAGTAAAAATGACATCAAATAAAACGCACCTGCTGTTACACCGTTTTTTATGGTAAACTTACAACACCTAGAGAAGAGACATGATTCTGTATTGCTACCAGCTGAGGTGACTAAGAATTGCAGAAGTCAGCAGAAAAATGACTAAAGATAATTAGCTTACATCAGCAGAAAACCTTAAAGGAAATACCACTGGAAAAGGGTATAAATATTGAACTCTCAAATGGGATAGTAGACTCGCTGTAAAGGGGCAAAGTGATTCTCGACTTCAGAGGCAGGCTCTGTAAGTCTACAACTCTTTGTACCTTGGGGATCAAAGATACTGTATTTGATTTTGGTGGATATCCTGAATAAAACGAAGAACTACAAAGCTGTAGCAAAGTTAAGATCTGAGAGTAAGGATCTCTGATAAGATTGTAAAGCTTTCTCTTTTTGGAACTGTTAATGTTGCGATTGATTCACCAACTGTAAATTACATGTCGGTTCTTTAATAAATCTATATATTTTTAGAATTGTCTCATATAATACTTCTGTATCAAACTCGTGAACTCAATCTCTGTACACTCTTTGGTGAGGAGTTACAGAATTCTGGGGGAGTTTTCCGGACCCTCATCATATCTGGAACGTTACAGTCTAGCTAAACTTATTAAAAGTGTCCGGACGGTAACATTTTCAGGTTGTTCCTTTAGGGAGAGATAGTCCGGACCTTTAGACCCAATTAAGCGTCTTTAGGATTTGGCAAGCACAAACTTTAGTTGAAAGTGAATATCCGAGGAATATGCCTGATCCGGGGTATGACTAGTAATTATCCCTTCAAGCTGACCATTCACTTATCAATACAGGAAACTTTTTTTATCCGGCACGGACGGGACCGACGTGGTGCCGGTTCATCAAAAATTCCGGATAACCGAAAGCTATAGTAAAAGATACGGAGCTGAGAGCTCCGTATAAAGCAACAAACCCTGTTGCTTCAACAGGTTCAAAACAATGGCCACAAGTTGCAAGCGTCTCTGTAGCTTAGCAACAGCTGCAGCCACACCTTTGCACAGCAACACATGGAGGAAGGCAAGTAATAAAAGTTACCTGAACCTACTCCTGAATTTTGCCGGTTAACCGACATTTCCGGTTATTTAGGTGCCGGTTAATCGAAAGTTTCCTGTATATGTTTCCCTATCAGAAAGGTGTCAGCATCGACTATAGGCTCCTGCGCGCCATGTCAAGTCTTCATTTACTAAAGGTCATTTACAAAAGAATAAATGCCAGGGCAAATGCCCAGGAGGATACAAATGGTTGAAGGTCTGGCAAATTTTGGGACTTTTTGGTTGCTGGCATTGAGAAAGATTGGGAGACCACTGATTTGAAAAAGAAAATCTTTGTTTCATTTATGAAAAGGCCTACTATCTCTTGAGGGTCGATTTTCATCTCGTCAACTTCCTTTGTGCACCAGTTCACAGTGCTATGGCATAGAAAAAGGCTCAGAGATCTGCAATGCTGGGTCTCTGCCCCTTTTGCATGTGGCGTGCATGGCCAGGCAGTGGGTGGTATAATAATGCCTCCCATGTCTTTTTAAAGCCTTCACACTGGGTGCATGGCACTTCCAAATTTTGCTTATATAAATAGACATCCACAGTTCCTAGGGAACTGAATTGCACAGGAAAATAAGTAGAAAGAGCCAGTAAAAGAATTCATTCAGCAGTTTTTAGACCGTTTCTGGCCTGTTTTATTTTCCTTTTTGGCACTTAGCTTGTCATAAGTCTTTGTGCCATTTATTCTATTTTTGTTTCCCCCAGTACCATTACTGGTACTAATGGAGGAAAACCACTGAAGTGATGCAAAGAAGGAAAGTCTGCACAAACGATGATCTGTGCTCACCCACCTATGCAGCTACATCCTCCAAGATGCAGCAAAAGATTGGCGCAGCCATTAGTGCCAGTCTGGTGCGACTTCAAACTTACCTCTAACACCTTTCAGGCATGCTGCAATATGAACTTTAAAGGATGCTGCTGTGGAGTGGCACAGTAGGCAATCCTTCCTTCCTACCATCTTATGCAGTGCTATTTCCAATTAGCAGCCATTAAACAGAGAGTTGGGTGTTGGCTGCTCTTTCACTTGCCTGCAGATTCCTGCCTGTGTATGGGGTTTCTTTTCCTTTCAATTTTCCCTGTCATTTCTTAATCTTCTGTTGGTTAAGTCTTGGCAAAAGTCTCTTAATGGGTTGAAATCATTTCAAGATCGGATGGCCTCGATTTTACAATTCTCCTCCTTGTTTCCAAATCCCTCCATGGCCTTGCCACTCCCTATCTCTGTAATCTCTTTCAGCCCCACAACCCTCCGAGAGATCTGTGTTCCTCTAATTCTGGCCCCTTGAGCATCCCCGATTTTAACCACTCAACTATTGGTAGCTGTGCCTTCAGCTGCCTAGGCCCTAAACTCTGGAATTCCCTCCCTAAATCTCTCTGGCTCTCTACCACTCTTTCCTCCTTTAAGATGCTCCTTAAAACCTACTTTTTTGACCAAGCTTTTGGTCATCTGCCCTAATATGCTCTTATATGGCTCGGTGTCCAATTTTGTTTTATAACGCTCCTGTGAAGTGCCTTGGGACGTTTTATTATGTGAAAGGCACTATATAAATACAAGTTGGTATTGAGATATTTTTGAGCCTTTCTAAAGCCTTTCAGAATTTTGTCTCCCTATTGTGACATTTACCTTGAATTGTCCTGTTCCTTTAAAATTCATTTGCATGCAGTTTTCTGCTTCCTAGAATGCTCCATGCACCTGCCCAAAATCTGCATTGGAATCTGTGAATAATTATGCAAATGTGGATCTATGAAACTTGAGTGCTATTAGCACAATCCCAGTCTGGCACCATTAGTACCAATTCCTAACCATTTAAAACTGATTTAGATCAGTCGGCCCTATGTCCCTGCACTCATGAAATGAAAGCTGGAAATTCATTGTTGATTTTATCTTCTGTTTCTAGCAGTAGTGGTGTTTAGAATGATATTTTTGTAAGTACAACCATCACAATCACAAAGTGACATCATAAATCAGACTTTCTTGGGTGACAAAATTGAAAAAGCACTAATTGAAGCACGTTGTGTTTGGAAACTTACAAGAAGTATTATGAAGAGAATATATCACGTAGCCGACCATTTGATGTAATTCTGTCACCACCTTCATACTGACTTTTTCACTAATCAACTAGAAGAATTTTGTTCCCATAAAGTAACAGCTACAATAAGCTTCACTTGTGAAGTTATTCATTGTATTGCATGGTGAGCTATGACTTGTCCTCTCTTTATGATACATTTTAAGTTAGGGTCAGTCTTTATTACCTTCTTGAGGAGCCAATGGGCCCTATTTTCCGATCGGAGGCTTCCCGCGTGCGGAAGCCTCCGATCTGGAAAAAATCTATGCACTTACCTGAGGGCTCCCGAGGTTTGTATAGTTCCGATGCTGGGCCTCTCGAACTCCAAGTGTGCAGGGCCTACGTATCCCAGGGGTGCATGTGGTTCGCAAGTGTCCCTGGGATCACGTGGGCCATGGGGAGACAATCAAAGAAGGGAATCTCCCTTCATACACTTGACAGATAGACCTGTCAAATATATCAATGGAGATCACCCCAAAAACACTTCAAAACATTAAATACATTTTTTTAAAGCACATTTTTAAAATTAATTGAAATTACAATAAATTAAATATTTTAAACAAATAATTAAAGTTTTTTACAGGGCTAAAAATAAATTTAACTTTTTTTTAAAGTATTTTTAAATGATAAATCACTGAAATTTAAAAAAAAAAATGTAATCTCTTACCCTGGTAAAATGAGGCCTTACGCCTGCTTTTACCAGGCGTAAGAATTCTAAAGGTTATCTGCGGGCAGAGGGGCTCCAGAAAACGATTTGCCCGCAGAGGCCCTTCTCCAGGGCAGGCGTCCGATCTGTCGAGAGCAGTCTGCATGCCTGAAACAGGCATTTCCGATGTCCCTACGGGTGGGTATACAGCGTGTACCCACCTGTAGGGATCGGAATGTCTGGGCCAATGTTTTTAGAATTATGCTTTTGGGATTTTCTCGCTGACCTATAACAGTTCTGAAGGAGAAAATGGAATGCAGGAATGGCAATGTTAGCTTGTATGACAGTCTTTTGAAATTTAATTACACATTTGACGCCAATCAAGAGTAAAGGCTATCTTGTTTTTCAGATACTGGAAGTCAATGGACAAAACTTTAAGAATATTCAGCTACCTAAAGCCTTGGAAATTCTTAGGAACAACACTCATTTGTCTATCACTGTGAAAACAAACTTGTTTGGTAGGTTTTTATAAACAGCTATAATTTCATAGATGCAATTTACATGAACAGTTTTTTTTAATATACATTATTTTCACAGTAGCTGCATTTCTTAAGACCAGCAAAGATATATGGTTGACTGAAATAATGATGCAGTGGTGTGAAGTGATATTCTGGGCTATTGCAGATATTGTAAATTAAAGAAGTATTTATTTTCTGCCTCGTTTCCTGGTCTCTCTGAGGCTCAGTGGATAACCAGTCCCCTTCAGTTGTTGCTCTAGAAGACCCAGTTAAGATTTTTTTGTCCCTGTGGTTTAGCCTGTGTTTGGCTGTTGAATAATTTTAATATTTAGCAACTGTTTATAAATCAGTTGTACCCTGATACCAAAGCTTTGTTTAGTAATGATTGTAGTGCATCCAAAAAGCCTCCGCACAGTCGCACTTCGGTTGCTGTGTTTGCAGTGCATTGATAAGGAACGGCCTCAGGGATTGTTCAGCAATGTCTGGACTGGATGCTGCATTAATGTAGCACATAATCATTCCACTTCTAGGACCAGGATTAAAATCCACGCTGGACTGACGGACTGAGTCGTTACTGCTGAATGTAAGGGGCCTACACAAAATGAATTTAGGCCATCTTGATCCAGTTCCAAGAAGTCTATACCACAGAAAAACCCATCATTCACACCCTGTTGGTTCATCTTTTTGTATTCATTCTCAGGATGTGGGCATCGCTGGAAAGGCCAGCATTTATTGCCCATCTAATTGTCCTTGAGCCACCTTGAACCGCTGCAGTCCATGTGGTGAAGGTGTTCCCACAGGGCTGTTGAGGAGGGAGTTCCAGGATTTTGATCCAGTGACGATGAAGGAACGATGATATATTTCCAAGTCAGGATGTGACTTGGAGGGGGTGGTGTTCCCATGCGTCTGCTGCCCTTGTCCCTCTAGATGCGAGATGGCACGGGTTTGGGAGCTGCTGTCGAAGAAGCCTTGGCGAGTTGCTGCTGTGCATCTTGTAGATGGTCCACACTGTAGCCTGGTAGTGCTGGTGGTGGGGGGAGTGAATGTTTAACGTGGTGGATGGGGTGCCAATCAAGCGGGCTGCTTTGTCCTGGATGGTGTCGAGCTTCTTGAGTGTTGTTGCCGCTGCACTCACCCAGGCAAGTGGAGAGTATTCCATCAGATTCCTGACTTATGCCTTGTAGGTGGTGGAAAGGCTTTGGGTCGTCACGGGGTGAGTCACTTGCCGCAGAATACCCAGCCTCTGACTCTTATGTTCATTAATAAATAGACATTCTTATTATGAACACAGCTAGCTTTTGCTAGACACTTTTATTGAGCCCATGTGGACTAGGTACAGTATCTGTAGAGGCTTCCATCTTGACTGTTGCCTTGTGGGTAGCCTAGTGCCTCATGGGTAATGTAGTCTTAATATATATACAGCTGGGTAGTGTAGTCTTATACATACAGCTATATACAGCTCTACACAGCTCTACGGCTCCACCTAGTGTCCACTATAGAATGACATGTTATTGATCATTACACTGACCTGCTCCTGTAGCCTCAGTATGTGGATGGTCCAGTTAAGTTTCTTTTCAAGGGGGATCCCCAAGTTGTTGATGGTGGGGGTAATGCCATTGAATGTCACAGGGTAGTGGTTAGACCATCTCTTATTGAAGATGGTCATTGCCTGGCACTTGTGTGGCATGAATGTTACTTGCCACTTATCAGCCCAAGCCTGGATATTGTCCAGGTATTGCTGGATGTGGCCACGGATTGCTTCATTATCTGAGGATAATGCATAAGAAGTTGTTGAATGCAGTGAGTGAGACCACCTAACTCATACTCCGTTTTCCATTCAATTATTATATTGTGCTTTGCACCAGAGCACGTGTAATAAATTGAGCTTCAAGTCTTTTCAGCTTCAATGTCAATGATGTGCATTGCACCTGTCAGCTATTGATTGTACTGGCCATATAAATTCTATGGTTCTTGTATGAGTTCCGAATATAGCATTGTACAGATTTTCCCCCCTGAAATCTGTGTTGTAGCAGAAACCTCTTTGGTTATAAAATCAAAAAAATCATCAGTGATCAGAAAACTTCTTTGGTTAATTCAATGTTATGCCTTTTACACAGTATTTAAAGAACTTCTGTCCAGACTTGCAGAAGAGAAGAGAAATGGTTCTCCACACTTCCCTAAAATTGGTGACAAGAAAGGCAGCCGTTATTCCATTCCACATCTTGCTGAACAGCTGATTGGGTTCGATAAAGCAAATAAGAAGGCAAAGGCAAACACAGTGGCAGGACGGAACAAATTGAAGAAAAAACTGGACAAGACTCAAATCCGCATTCTTCCGCAAAAACCTTACAAGTAAGTGGATGCTTTTTGCTGTGAATTTCAGTGAAAATGACTGATTCATAAATGTTTTCATAAGCACTGTGTAATTTGCAATAAGTTGAGGCTACATAATGGCAACCGTAAAATACTCTGACTGTTCCACAAGGTAGCAAGACCTGATAATTGATAATTCATGAATGACTAAGGTCTTTCTCTGGTGAAATAAATAGGTTATTAGTAAGGTTGAGATGGTCCAGTGGAATTATTTCCAAATATTGATCTTTCAGCAATATATCAAGGAGTTAATAGAATCATGGAATTTGCAGCACAGAAAGTGACAATTAGACCAATCATGCTAGCTTTTCACTGCAGCTGTCTGTCGATTTCACTGCCCTTTCCCCATATTCTTTTATATTTTCAAAACTTATTCAATTTGCTTTTAAATGACCTTATTGACTCTGCCATAATAGTCACTTGGGGTAAATTATTCCACGTTGTAATAACCCGCTATGTGGCAAAAATGTCTTCTAACTTCCTCCTCTATTGAAATAATCCTATCCTTTCCTTGGCTCTAATATACTTCCTGTAGTGGGGTGTCCAAAACTGCACGCAATGTTCCAACTGTGGGCCTAACCAATCTCTTGTACAAATTTTACATTAGATAATCAGCAAATTCTGTATAAAGCTCAATATCCCTTTTGTCTTTTTATCGCCAGTTTCCCCATCGTTGGAGCTCTGTATATCTGCACTCCTCGATCTCTCTGTTCCTTCACTCTGTAAGAGGCTTACTGTTGGGGTATACTTGCTTTCACTCTTATTTCATAGAAATCATAGAAAGTTGCAGCATGGAAGGAGGCCATTTCGGCCCATCGTGTCCGTACTGGCCAACAAAGAGCTATCTAGCCTAACCACACTTCCCAGCTCTTGGTCTATAGCCCTGCAGGTTACAGCATCCCAAGTGCACATCCAAGTATTTTTAAATGTGGTTAGGGTTTCTGCCTCTACCAACCTTTCAGGCAGTGAGTTCCAGACCCCCAAAGCCCTCTGGGTGAAGAAATTTCCCCTTAACCCCCCTCTAAACTTTCCACCAATTACTTTAAATCCGTGCCCCCTGGTTTTTGACCCCTCTGTTAAGGGAAATAGGTCCTTTCTATCCACTTTATCTAGGCCCCTCATAATTTTATACACCTCAATAAGGTCTCCCCTCAGCCTCCTCTGTTCCAAGGGAAACAAACCCAGCCTATCCAGTCTTTCCTCATAGCTAGATTCTCTACTCCCGGCAACATCCTTGTAAATCTCCTTTGTACCTTCTCTAGTGCAATCACATCTTTCCTGTAATGTGGTGACCAGAACTGCACGCCGTACTCTAGCTGAGGCCTAACTAGTGTTTTATACAGTTGAAGCATATCCCCCCTGCTCTTGTATTCTATGTCACAGCTAATAAAGGCAAGCATTCCGTATGCCTTCTTAACCACCTTATCTACCTGGTCTGCTACCTTCAGCGATCTGTGGACATGCACTCCAAGGTCCCTTTGTTCCTCGACACTACTCAGTGTCCTACCATTTAAATGTGTATTCCCTTTCCTTGTTAGCCCTCCCCAAATGCATTACCTCACACTTCTCCAGATTGAATTCCATTTGCCACTGTTCTGCCCACCTGACCAATTTATTGATATCTTCCTGCAGTCTACAGCTTCCTTCTTCAGTATCAACCACACAGCCGATTTTAGTATCATCTGCAAACTTATTAATCATACCCCCTATATTCAAGTCTAGATCATTGACATATACCACAAAAAGCAAGGGATCTAGTACTGAGCCCTGTGGAACCCCACTGGAAACAGCCTTATAGTCACTAAAACACCCATCAGCCATTACCCTCTGCTTCCTGACTCTGAGCCAGTTTTGAATCCAACTTGACACTTTGCCCAGTCTGCCATGTGGAACCTTATCAAAAGCCTTGCTAGAGTCCATATACACTACATCAAATGCACTACCCTCATCTACCCTCCTTGTTACCGCCTCAAAAAATTCAATCAAATTTGTCAGACACGACCTTCCCTTAACAAATCCGTGCTGACTATCCTTGATTAATCTGTGTCTTTCTAAATGAAGATTTATCCTTTTAGCAACCTTTTATGTGGCACCTTATCAAGTGCCTTTTGGAAATCCAAATGTACTACAACCACTGGTTCCCCTTTATCCACCTTGTTAGTTACATTCTCAAAAAAATTTGTTGAACACAATTTCCCTTTCATAAATCCGTGTTGACTCTGCCTAATCATATTATGATTTTCTAAATGCCTTGTTACTACTTCCTTAATAATGGATTCCAGCATTTTCCTGACGACTGATGTCAGGCTAACTGGCCTGTAGTTCCCTGTTTTCTCTCTTCCTCCTTTCTTGAATAGCAGGGTTATATTTGCTACCTTCCAATCTGCTGGGACTGTTCTAGAATCAAGGGAATTTTGGAAGATTACAACCAATGCATCCACTATTTCTGCAGCTACCTCTTTAGAACCCTAGGATGTAGGCCATCTGGTCCAGGGGATTTGTCGGCTTTTAGTCCCATTAGTTTCTCAAGTACTTTTCCCCAACAGATATTAGTTTAAGTTCCTCATTCCCATTAGCCCCTTGGTTCCCCACTATTTTTGGTATGCTTTTTGTGTCTTCTACTCTGAAGACAGATACAAAATATTTGTTTAAATTCTCTGCCATTTCTTTATTCTCCATTATAATTTCATCGGTCTCAGTGTCTGAGGGACTAACATTTACTTTTGATACTCTCTTCCTTTTTACATACTTGTAGAAGCTGTTACAATCTGCTTTTATATTTCTTGCTAGTTTACTCTCATAATCTATTTTCTCCCTTTTTATCAATTTTTTGGTCATCCTTTGTTGGTTTCTAAAGCTCTCCCAATCCTCAAGCTTACTACTATTCTTCGCAATATTATAAGCCTCTTTTAATCTAATACTGTCCTTAACTTCGTCAGTTAGCCACGGATGAAGTACTTTTCCCGTGGAGTTTTTACTTCTCAATGGAATGTATTTTCATTGAGAATGTTGATGTTTAAATGTTTTCCACTGCTTATCTACCTTCATACCTTTTGATTTAATTTTCCAATCTATCTTAGCCAACTCGCCCCTCATACCTATGTAATTGGCTTTATTTAAGTTTAAGACTCTCGTTTCGGACTGAAGTATTTCACTCTCAAACTCAATGTGAAATTCTATGATATTATGATTACTCTTCCCCAGAGGATCCTTTACTTTGAGATTACCAAATAACCCTGTCTCATATGTAGTGTTTCTGTCAGCCAGCTTTTAAGTCCTCCACTCAATGCATAATCTTTGATGGTTATACATCACTTGTAACTGCTGTTTTAATTTCATATTTAAAATATCTTTAACCCTTACAGGATAAGTTATTTTTAGCGCAAAGTGTACTCCAAAATTTTTGATAGTGCATCAAAAAAAGTGTGAAAAATCAAATTTTTCCAGAGGTGGCACACCCCCAGATTCCCTGCAGAAAATAAATCTTACACCTTCAGCACTTGCAAATGCTTTCCGCAATGTCCAATTTCACCACTGTTGCAAAATACATTTCCATGGAATTATATTTTTTCTGTGCACTAGAAGTGATGAAACTTTTCATCTGCAGCTTAAGTTACAAAAAGCAAGTGTCCCATTGCAATTTCAGTACAATTACTTGTTTTCAGACTTGATTCCCTATAATCAGGGGCTGTTCTTGAATTGTCAGCTTTTCTGAGACAACATAATTTTTTTTGAAACTGATGGCCAGCTTTTGCTGGTTTTCTAGGTTGGCAGAAGTGCAAAGATATCTAATGAGAGGAATGAAAAATAAATTAAGTTGTATGATTCACAACCTCATCACCCATTACCAGCTAGACTCATACAGCAATTGGTAGGGCCCATGAAGATGAATTTGGTGATTGTTAGAATATCTTAAAATAGTCGAAGTATCCCAGCAAGCTTTGGTTAGCATTTTTAGCTCTCTAGCTAATGTACGACCAAAGACCGTTTGGAAAGTAGACAGAATAATAAACACCCAGGTCAAGAAATGGCCAAGACACCATATACCACAGTAAAGGATAAAGATTGGCCTACATACTTAAAAGTACAATAAACAAAACTTGTGGAACAGAATTGGAGGCCGAAAAGATTAGAAGTGGGGTAAACACCTAAATATGCGGCCTCTGCAAACATGCACCTACATATTATGTTGTACGTAGGCACAGCCCAAGGTATCCGATAGTATAAGAACAGAACCTTTCTCCCTCCGACCTGCTCCTCCCACCCTCCACGAGCAGAGCATTATCGGGGTGGTCAGGAGCCTGGAGGGCTGGAGCTGGTCGCTTGAGGCCTTAGGAACCAAAATCTGTTGTTCTCTTGGGGTTTGGAGCACTCTCAGGGTCAGTCGGAAGCCACAGCAATGCAGGCAGCCTAGAGAGCCAAACGTGATTACTCCAGGCCTGGGAACCAGTTTATATTATTTGCATGTCACCTTGTCCATTTAATATAATATTGTAGAACAGTTATATAAAACCTAATACTCTTATTAGTCAATGCAAATAAAGCTTGTTGATTATAAAACTACTCGGGCTAAAAGCTGAGCAGAGTTATTGTCGCTGGACTAACAACCCTTTATTACGACAGTTACTACGGGAAAATCCGCTAACAGTGATCCATTTATATTTTCATGGTGGGTGGCACAATATACCATGAAGGAGAGAAAATGAACATTTTCAAATGGGTAAGGCTGCAGCATTTGGTACCATACTAAAGTACTTTGGTGCCATGCTAATACAAAACAAAACTAAGATCTATACAAATAATGATGCAGTTTAAAATTTCATAATAGAAATAATTAAATTGCATTTCCTACACCTATAAGCAGAGGTGTTAAATATAACAATTGTTCATAGTATCATCACTAAACTGCTCACAAATTTTCATATAATTCACACTTAAAATGTAACATTTACACTCAACATATTAATTTAATCAGGTGTCATTATTTTGTGAAGGTGACACCCTTGTAAAACTGTATTGGCCTCTGTGTCATTTTAGAACAGTGAGATCACTACTAGAATAGTCCAAGCATTTTCAATGGGAATTTTTGAAAATTTATGCTAACAGGTTGAAAGCAAAGGCAAGTCCCTACATACAGAGACAAGAGGACAAAACATTGTCCTTTAAGCTTATGAAGCTAATCTTGTGAATAATTTGGCTGCTTATATAATAATCACACTAATTAAGAGATTTCAGCACTGAGAAAAGCTGAGCTCACCTAGCAATTATTAGGTTATTATGCTATGGAGATGTTCACATAAAATTCCCTCAAAATACAATCGATCATAGATCCTTTTTCTTAAGTACCATTTACTCATCCTTAATTCCAGGGTGAACAAAAAGCAGATTATTTATGGACGCACTATGCACAAGTTGCTACTGAACACAATTCTTTATGAATGAAGGAGAACACAACTCATAATGAATTGTACAGGTCTTTGTCACAAGAACAAATATGCAGTATTACATTTATACAATGTGTATGTGACCTTCATTTCAATTTTAAATTTATCTTTTAAAGTCTTGGTCCAGTATTTTTTTTTTTCTCTCTTGCATAGTACACATCACCACAAAGCAGTGTTCTCAGATACACTATATAAGCATATGATGGTCACTATATGGCGAGGGTGCTTTGCTTCTGAAAGCGACACCACAAAAAAGCTTATTAGATTGGCACAGCTGCGCTTACAGCTAATGTTAGTTGCCATTGAGCTTTAACATTGAGCTTCACTCCTTTCTTAAATATATGGTGGCCTGAGGTGAAGTAGCTCCATGTGAGGTTGTTATCTCATGTCACAGAGTCATAACGGCACATCGAGTCCGTGCCGGCTCTCTGTAGAGCAATCCAGTCAGTCCCATTCCCCCGCTCTATCCCCATAGCCCTGCAAGTTTATTTCCCTCAAGTGCCTATCCAGTCTCCCCTTGAAAACATTGAGGGCTAAAAATTAAGTTGGGCGCCGTTTGGGGCGCCAAGCTCGCCTGGGCGCCGGAATTACCGCTGCGAGCGGAGCCACTTGCGCCATCCCGATATTCAGTTTCTGCGCCCCAAACGGAAGCGGGCCGCTACTCTAGGCTCCCCGCACCCCGCTTGGGGCGCTCACCCTGAATATCGGCGCGCTAAGGGCCGCAGCGCCACACGCTGCGGCACGGCACGCTGCGGTACTGCAGGCCTTCCTCCCACTGTTAAGGGGGAGGTGCCTGCAACAGCGCGATCCCCGATCGCGAGTGCCGGCAAATGAGCCTGGCACCAAGGAGAAGTGCCGGGCTCTCGGGAAACAGCCGGCAATGCCGCGGGGGGGGGGGGGGGGCGTTTAGGAGGCCGGGGACGGAGGTGCTGGCAGGCGGCCGCCGAAAAAGCGGCCGGCCGCACCTCCACCTTAACTAGCGCCACTACCGCCACAGGTAGGCCCTGTGAACCGGTCACGATTTGCGACCGGCGTTAAAGAGGCGGGCGTGACCAAATATGGTCATCGGGGCGGGAGCGGGGTGCTGCGCACACCGATGACGTCATCGGTGGCGGCGCAGCGCTACAGGCTAACGCCGCCATTAGCGCCCCGCTAAATATCGCGGGAGGTGTGGCCAGTGGCGCTAAAGCCTCTGAGTGGCCTCTTTGGGCGCAAACTGGTGGCGCAGCCCACTGAATTTCTAGGCCTAAGTGTCTCCGCTTCCACTACTTCCGTCGGCAGTGAGTTCCAGATCCTCACCACTCGCTACGTAAAAAAGTTTTCCCTCACGTCCCTCCTGTATCTCTTGCCCAAAACCTTAAATCTGTGTCCCCTAGTCCTTGTAACATCAACTAGTGGGAACAGCCTTTCCCCGTCTAGCCTATCCAAACCCATCATAATCTTGTACATCTCTGTCAAATCATCCCTCAATCTCTAATGAAAACAAATCCAGCTTCTCCAACCTGTCCTTGCAGCTAAGATCCCCCATGCCCGGAACCATTCTGGTAAATCTCCTCTTCACCCTCTCAAGGGCCTTCACATCCTTCCTAAAGGATGATGACCAGAACTGGATGCAACACTCCAGTTGTGGCCTAACCAGCGCTTTATAAAGGTTCCGCATAACTTCTCTACTTTTGTACTCATTACCTCAATTTATGAAGCCCATATGCTTTGCTAACCACTCTCTCAATATGTCCTGCCACCTTCAGGGTCCTATGCACATTAACTCGCAGGTCCCTCTGTCCCTGCACACTCTTTAAAACTGTGCCATTAAGTGTATATAGCCTCTCCCTGTTCCTTCTGCCAAAATGCATCACCTCACACTTCTCTGTATTAAATTCCATCTGCCACTTGTCTGCCCATTCTGCTAGCCTTTCTATGTCCTGTTGTAGTCGATTGGTATCATCCTCACTGTTTGCCACACCCCCAAGTTTGGTGTCATCGGCAAATTTAGAAATTCTACTCTGTATTCCAATATCCATGTCATTTATATATATCAAAAAAAGCAGTGGCCGCAGCACTGACCCTTTGGGAACACCACTGTCTACCATCCTCCTGTCTGGAAAACAGCCATTTACCACAACTTGCTGTTTTCTGTCCTTAAGCCAATTCCTTATTCAAGCTGCCACTGACCCACCTATTCAATGAGCCTCAATTTTGTTAACCAGCCTTCTATGTGATACCTTGTCAAATGCCTTCCTAAAATCCATGTGGACAACATCCATTGCATTCCCTTCATCAATCCTACCTGTTACTTCATCAAAAAATTTAATTTGATTCGTCAAACATGATCTGCCTTTTACATATCCATGTTGGCTCTCCTTAATTAGCTGAAACCTATCCAAGTGCCCATTATCTTTTCCTTGATTATTGTTTCTAAAACTTTACTCACCACTGATATTAAACTGACTGGCCTGTAGTTACTAGGATTGTCCTTACACCCTTTCTTGAACAATGGTGTCACATTTGCCACTTTCCGATCCTCAGGCACTTCACCCGCATCTAGGGAAGATTTCAACAGGGCTAAAAATAAACTTACCTTTCTTTAAAGTATTTTAAAATGATAAATCTCTGGAAACATTTTTTTACTTTTACTTTCTTCACCTCTTACCTTGTTAAAAGCAGGCCTTGCGCCTGCTTTTCCAGGCGCAGCTGTTTCAGACTTACCTGGACTGAAGCACTGCTGAAAAAAACGGAAGTTGCAGCTGTACGCGCTGCCTATCCGGTGCAGGCGTTTGACCTGTGAAGACCTTTCTCCTTTGAATGGAAGTTCCAGTTTCCAGCGCATGAGCAGTGCATGCGTAAAACTGGCACTTCCGTTGGCCCTACGGGTGAGTACACATTGCGTACACACCCGTAGGGAACGGAATTTCAGGACCAATCATTGTGTTTCCTTTGAAGTTCTACATTGATTTGCTTTGGAAAATGTTTCTAACTCTCGTATTTCTTCCAAGTTCAAAATGAATGAAAAATATTTTTAAATGAATGCAGTAGAACTTCAGGGTTTGCCTGTATATTTTGCTTTCTTTATTTTCTCAATTTTCTCCTCCATCTCCCTTCCTTCTTTGAAAGTGTCATCGGTCCTCACATTGGCTATTCTTCTTGTGTCAGCCTAAAGAGTGTGACAGGTGGTTTATTAGCCGGAACATCATTGTTCTTATCCGGTGTCCACACATCTGCCCATTTCAGCAAGGGTCACTGAAGAGGTCTTGACAGTGGAAAGTCTGGCTGATTGTTTTTCATCTTGCTAGTCTAGGAACACAGAAGCCAGTTGTCACATTTTTCTGGGAAAACTGCATAAATCTAGGAATTAAAACAATACAACTTAACTGTAGACACAAAGGGAGAGATAGACACTGGGACTTAAACAAAGTTGCCATATGTGCTTTAGATTAGAGATTGTGGATGTATCAATGCAGGAAAAACGAATGAATGTGCTGCTACTAATGACTTTGCAAGTATGAATTAAAAGTTGCTGACAGTTTAAAAGAAGTAGAATCAGATATACCTGCCATAAAAATTTAAACAAACCTCTGGTTCATTTCTAGAGGAATAGAATTCAAAAGTAGGAAAGTTATGTTAAACTTATGTAGAACCTTGGTCAGATCACAATTAGAGTACTGTGCTCAGTTCTGGTCTCCATTTACCAAAAGGGTATAGAGGCACTGAGGAAGGTTCAATAATGATTTCCAAGGATGATACAAGAACTGAGAGGTTATAACTATCAGCAAAGACTGAACCGTCTTGGGACTCTTTTCTCTAGAGAAGGCTGAGAGGTGACCTGATGGGTTTGATTGGGTAGATGTAGAGAAGACGTTTCCACTTGTGGGGGAGTCCAAAACTAGGGGCCAGAAATATAAGATACAGGTACAACACCGGTAATCCGGCACCCAACGGTCCGGCACCTTCAGTGGTCCGGCACGAGGAAGGTCCTGCTGTCACATTACCTCCTTGGGATGGGTCCGGCTCGGGTCCCGGGACCGCCGCTGGGTCAGGATCAGCGCCTGGACTGCGCAGCATCACCGACGGCTCGGCGGAGCGATGGAGCCCAAGCCCGAGCAGCCCGTGGTCGGCGGGGTCGGCGGCGGCACAGGAAGGGCAGCAGTAGGAAGAGGAGGAGCAGGTGGTGGCGGTGTTTGTGGTGACTTTCGACACCTTCAGTGGTTCGGAATTTTCAGTGGTCCGGCACCGGCCTGGTCCCGAGGGTGCCGGATTACCGGTGTTGTACCTGTAATCATCTAAACTTTTGTAAGAAGTCACACAACACCAGGTTATAGTCCAACAGCTTTATTTGAAATCACAAGCTTTCGGAGCGCTGCTCCTTCGTCAGGTGAAGTGGAGAAATGCATAAAGACACAGCTTATATAGTCAGAGAATCATGTCAGATGTTTACAGGTAATCTTTCTGTAAACATCTGACATTATTCTCTGACTATATAAGCTGTGTCTTTATGCATTTCTCTACTTCACCTGACGAAGGAGCAGCGCTCCGAAAGCTTGTGATTTCAAATAAAGCTGTTGGACTATAACCTGGTGTTGTGTGACTTCTTACATTTGTCCACCCCAGTCCAACTCTGGCATCTCCACACCACATCTAAACTTTGTTATTCAGAGGTGATTAGAATGTGGAACTTGCTACCACATGGAGTAGTTGAGCGAATAACATTGATGAATTTAAGGGGAAGCTAGATAAGTACATGAGGAAGAAAGGAATAGAAGGATATGTTGATAGGGTGAGATGAAGTAAGGTGAGAGGAAGCTCGTGTGGAGCATAAACACCGGCTTGGACCTGTTGTGCCAAATGGCCTGTTTCTGTGCTGTAAATACTATGTGATATGTTTTTTTTACATTAGATTTGTGGTTTAAGATTTGCAACATTGATCCATTATTTACTTGTGTTTCTATTGCTTCTTACAGTGATATTGGTATTGGTCAGTCCCAGGATGACCGCATAGTAGGGCTGAAGCAGTCTAGAAATATAGCACCTGCACTGCCTGTAAGCAGCACCTCATCGTCCAGTAATTCTAACCTGCTGCAGTCTCATAATTGCATTCTTGATTTTAACACCACACCAGGTGAGTGTTAGTTTAACTCCAAAATGAGATTACTGCTTGTTGTATCAGTTGGACAGATGTTCCATATGCATTCTCTTATGTTATGAGGGGGAAGAAACCTCGTTCTCACTAAATTTATTCTATGTGGTACATAGAAAGTTATTTCAAATCAATGTTTGTGAATTTGAACATAAGAAGTAGGAGCAGGAGTAGGCCATACGGCCCCTCGGGCCTGCTCCGCCATTCAATAGGATCATGGCTGATCCGAATCTAGACTCACGTCCACTTCCCTGCCCTCTCCCCGTAACCCCTAATTCCCTTATCTGCTAGGAAACTGTCTATCTCCATTTTAAATTTATTTAATGTTGCAGCTTCCGCAGCTCTCTGGGGTAGCAAATTCCATAGATTTACTACCCTCTGAGTGAAGAAGTTTCTCCTCATCTCAGTTTTGAAAGGGCAGCCCCTTATTCTAAGATTATGCCCCCTAGTTCTAATCTCACCCATCAGTGGAAACATCCTCACCGCATCCACCCGATCAAGCCCCCTCACAATCTTATATGTTTCGATAAGATCGCCTCTCATTCTTCTGAACTCCAATGAGTAGAGTCCCAACCTACTCAACCTTTCCTCATACGTCAACCCCCTCATCTCCGGAATCAACCGAGTGAACCTTCTCTGAACCGCCTCGAGAGCAAGTATATCTTTTCTTAAATATGGAAACCAAAACTGCATGCAGTATTCCAGGTGTGGCCTCACCAGTACCCTGTATAACTGCAGCAAGACTTCCCTGTTTTTATACTCCATCCCCCTCGCAATAAAAGCCAAGATTCCATTGGCCTTCCTGATCACCTGCTGCACCTGCATACTAACTTTTTGTGTTTCATGCACCAGGACCCCCAGATCCCTTTGTACTGTAGCACTTTGCAGTTTCTCTCCATTTAGATAATAACTTGCTCTTTGATTTTTTCTGCCAAAGTGCATAACCTCACACTTTCCAACATTATATTGCATCTGCCAAATCTCTGCCCACTCACTTAGCCTGTCTATGTCCTTTTGCAGGTTTTTTATGTCCTCCTCACTCACTGCTTTCCCTCCCATCTTTGTATCGTCGGCAAACTTGGATATGTTGCACTCGGTCCCTTCCTCCAAATCGTTAATATAGATTGTAAAGAGTTGGGGTCCCAGCACTGACCCCTACGGAACACCACTAGTTACTGATTGCCAGCCCGAGAATGAACCATTTATCCCAACTCTTTGTTTTCTGTTAGATAGCCAGTCTTCCACCCATGCCAGTATATTACCCCCAATCCTGTGATTTCTTATCTTGATCAGTAATCTTTTGTGTGGAACCTTGTCAAATGCCTTTTGGAAGTCCAAATACACTACATCCACTGGTTCCCCTTTATCCACCCTGTATGTTACATCCTCAAAGAATTCGAGCACATTTGTCAAACATGACTTCCCCTACAGCAAATTCGGCATTGGAGTAATATTGCAATTTTTTAATACTCTCTTACAATAAAAAATGGGCTATTATAACTGAATGATAATATGATTAACTCTTATCCGTAGGGGAAAAAAATCCCTGAGAGTTGTTAGAATTTAAACACTAATGGGAAAAGTGAGGCACCACATGAACCCAAACGGCTACTTGAATTATTAATGTAATTATTCTACTTCTTTTGACCTTGCCGACCAGTAAATTATAATTCAATTGGCAAAAAAAGAGATTAATAGCCTTGAGACAAAAAATGTATAAATATTTACTGGTAAGTACATCAGAGATATAGATTTAGAGTAACATGTAAACTTTGGTTTTACTGAATCGTGATGTTGCCGCAGGTTAGAATGTTGTGTTCTCACTTCATTTTTGAATCCAGTGTAGACTGATGGGGTTAGAATGATCTCTCTTACCTGTATAGGGTTTAAGTGTTTGAACCTGCGCAGGCTATGCTTAGTGGCTGCAAATCGGCAGCACAAAACATTCAAACTGGGCAAGCTCACTAAAATGGAGAAGTATAAGTAGTATCTGAAATAGAAAAACTCACGCTGGTGCAGTAAAGGGTGTTCTCTTGAATAGGGTTACAACATATTTGGGGCTGATTTCTTTTTTGCTATTTGTTGTAAAATCATAATTGCATTTTTTACACTCTTGTTTACAACTTCACAAATAGTGATGTAAGGGGTGGTGTGTATGGTCAGCTTTGCCTCTGACTCGCTGAGCGGTTTGAATCGCTCCCACTCCCTTGGTTCTAGACTTTGGACTTATTTGGGGGTTGTAATGAAATTGCAACAGACAACTGAGTTGGTGAAAAGAACTTGGATTTTAATTTGAGACAGGAAAATATACAATACAATAATCTTATCACTTTAAAAGGGGGAACACTTCGGAATATACGAGGGAGAATGACAATAGACAAAATACTTCACCCCTCCCAATCCCACTACACTAACTAGGTTGGATTCCAGAGGACCAGGGAAATGCTCACCAAACGACTTTCTTGACAGTTGTAGAGGTTCGCGATTTCGGGGTTCTCTTTAGGTGTGGCGGTTGGGGCCTGCCGTACCCCAGACGTGGTGGAAGACTTCACCTGCGTTGGTTTTTCGGTCTTCGCGTGTCCGCTGATGCGGTCGGGTGTGTATTGGATCTATCGGGTAAGTACCCAATTTCCTTTGGTTAGGTATAGGGTTTAGAGTCTTTTTCAACAAATCTTACCCAGGGGTAAGTCAGGATAGCTTGTAGAGTGGAAACAAACTTGCGAATCTTCGGTTTCTTCCAGGTTGGTTTCTTGTTGGTCGCGGTGGCCCAATATTACCTAGTTGTTGGTAATATTGTTAATTGTTGGTTTCTTGGGGCCCTTGGTTGCCGCGATTCCTTTCTCCTTTCCTCAAGCCTCCGATTCTCCGACTGCTGTGATGATGAGGATGAATGTTCGATGATGCTGGATGAACTGTTTTCTGTTTAAAAGCAGGCTTCAATTATACCATTTGAGGCTTTGCTTATCTGCCGCCAAATCTTCTCTGGCCCATTGTTAATTTTGGCGGGCTCGTTAACTTTAATAGTTTTAAATTCTTTACTGAGTTTCGACTTGGTCCCATCTACATTTAATTGATTTTACACTAGTTTCGGGATTGCTTCGAAATCGGTTTAAGTGTGTGAAATGGTTTTGGATGTTTCTCTGAGTGGTTTAAACTGTTGTTCGATTGTCTTCTCCTGCTGGGGCCAGGGTCCCCTTTGTTGATTAGTGGCATGAACTGTATTATTCATATTCTTGATGGTTCTGTCATTTTGGCGGGGACTGTCCTTCCGTAGGCCTATTGTCTTTATGTATGAATGACTGAGACGGTCCAGAACATTCCCAGACAATCTGGCCTATGCCAAATACTCAAACTGTTTGTTTTACAGTGCCTCATCCCAACTCCTTTGTCGCAGCCTTCCACAGGCCTGGACATGCCTTTTTAAAATAGCCAAAATCCTGGGGTTTTGACTTTAAGCCCCTTTTGGCCCATTATTCTTTTAAACAGTCCAAAAATCTCTTCTTGATTTGGGGGAGTCTGTAGAATTTTGTGAACCTTACAGTGAAGAGAGGAAATCTTCCCCAGTGTTGGAGCAGAACAGAAGAATTTTTACTCTACATCTACCACATGCTATATCTGTAAAGGTTGCTGAATGCCTAATTATTTATTCCCTAGTAATCCAATTTCTCACCTTAAGGAGCTTCAAAAATCTGTTTAGCTAGGTTTTGAATAACTCACCATCATTTTATGCTTCTAACCTGTTAAATTGAAGAAGAAATAAATGATTAATTTCACGTACTAACGAACTGAATTGCTTGCAGTCCAGGGTGAGAAGTGTTTGATGTGACCTTAATAAACGGCCTTTTACTGGGTGGGATGTTAGCACACAGAGTAGACATTCAAGATCTCCATATACAATATCTGTGCTCTAAATGCACCCGCGTCACAACAAAATATAGTCATGTTCTGGAAAGAACCACTTTTCCGTAAAAGTAGATGCATTTGTTGCTTAATGTGCATTTAGTCCAGGAATCCATTCTACACGTTATCCTACTAGATAAGAACACTCTGCTTATTACAGAAACACAGTGACATCACCATGTATTTCTTCTACTTTTGTAGTGTAACTAGTGACCTGCTATTTTATAATACAGAAATCCTTCATGGAATTTTTTTGTGGAAACAAAACCCTAATTCTAGAGTTTGATCAAGGATGTTAAAAATAACATAGAGTGGTGTAAGTTAGAAGTAATTGAAAATAAAATCACTGTTGATAATGAATGTTTTTAAATCTTGAAACATAAATATAGTCAAGTGTCGCTTATCTGCATATCGAATTACCATGTGTTGAATTATACGCATAGCATCCCTTCCTGACAATCCCATTCCTTGCCAGACCTGTAAATGTCTCACTCCTGGCAAATATGCCTCGTCCTCTCGACGTGATCAATGTACTGTATAGAAAGCAAATGATTTACACTGTTTTGTGTTTTCACTTTTCCTCAATTGAATTTCATGAACACATGAATAACCCTGATAATCACTATTTCTGCCATGCCAACTACTGCTTCTGCTGTTTTTAATCTACCATTTCTTATGTAGCTAACAAGCCCAAACCTCCAAACTGATCCTGTTGCTGCTCCATCCAGCTGATTACTTTGGCTGCCCTGCTGACTCCATTAGTATATATGGGGGGAGCAGCAATATGACTGAGCAATATTGACGGAGTATGTTTGGGGAGTTTGTCATATATGAAGTAGTAGGTGCCTGTTCTGTTGAAACTGCTAATGGACTGTCATCCATCTTTTTAAAAAAGTTATTCATGGGATGTGGATGTCGCTGGCAAGGCCAGCATTTATTGCCCATCCCTAATTGCCCTTGAGAAGGTGGTGGTGAGCTGCCTTCTTGAACCGCTGCCGTCCGTGCAGTGAAGGTACTCCCACAGTGTTGTTAGGGAGGGAGTTCCAGCGACGATGAAAGAACAACGATATAATTTTAAGTCAGGATGGTGTGTGACTTGGAGGGGAACTTGCAGGTGTGGTGTTCCCATGCGCCTGCTGCCCTTGTCCTTCTAGGTGGAAGAGGCCGCGGGTTTGGGAAGTGCTGTCGAAGAAGCCTTGGGGCAGTTGCTGCAGCATCTTGTAGATGGTACACACTGCAGCCAAGCCTCTTGAGTGTTGTTGTGCTCATTCAGGCAAGTGGAGAATATTTTATCACACTACTGACTTGTGCCTTGTAGATGGTGGAAAGGCTTTGGGGAATCAGGAGGTGAGACACTCGCTGCAGAATACCTAGCATCTGACTTGCTCTTGTTGCCATGGTATTTATGTGGCTGGTCCAGTTAAGTTTCTGGTCAATGGTGACCCCCAGGATGTTGATGGTGGGGGATTCGGCGATGATAATCCCGTTGAATGTCATGGGGATGTGGCGAGACTCTCTCTTGTTGAAGATGGTCATTGCCTGGCACTTATGTGGCGCGAATGTTACTTGCCACTTATCAGCCCAAGCCTGAATGTTGTCTTGGTCTTGCTGCATGTGAGCATGGACTGCTTCATTATCTGAGGAGCTGCGAATGAAAACAGTATGCAATCATCAGCGAACAACCCACTTCTGAGCTCATGCTGGAGGGAAGGTCATTGATAAAGCAGCTGAAGATGGTTGGGCCTAGGACAATGCCCTGAGGAACTCCTGCAGCGATGTCCTTGGGCTGAGATGATTGGCCTCCAACAACCACAATCATCTTCCTTTGTGCTAGATATGACTCTAGCCAGCAGAGCGATTACCCCCTTATTCCCATTGCCTTCAATTTTACTAGGGCTCCTTGATGCCACACTCGGTCAAATGCTGCCTTAATGTCAAGGGCAGTCACTCTCACCGCACCTCTAGAATTCAGCTCTTTTGTCCATGTTTAGACCAAGGCTGTAGTGAGGTCTGGAGCCGAGTGGTCCTGGTGGAACTCAAACTGAGCATCGGTGAGTAAGGTCCGCTTGATAGCACTGTTGAAGACACCTTACATCACTTTGCTGATGATTGAGGGTAGACTGATGGGGCGGTAATTGACCGGGATGGAATTGTCATGTTTATTGTGGACAGGACATACTTGGGCAATTTTTCACTTTGTCAGGTAGATGCCAGTGTTGTAGCTGTACAGGAACAGGATGCAAGTCATGACATATCTGCACATTTACTGTGAGTTGCTGCGCAGTTCTTTTTACCCATCCTAGCCAAAGACAACTGCTACTGGGAAGCATAATACGACTTCTTTAGTAACTCAGGTACTCATGGCTATCTTCCTCTTACTTATTTTCTAATAACCTTTGATTAATATCTATTAAATTCACCTTATTGATATGTCCATAGCTTACAGAGATGAACAATTTTGGGAGATTACCTGATAACCACATTATTCTCACGTCACAAGGGATGTGAAATAAGCAGAGGAATTGCAGGACTCGATTGGAAAATACTAACACAGACAGATCAGGAAAGGGATCTGGGGTCATAGTAGATTGATCTTTTAAAACATCAAGCCAATATCTGGCTGGTATCAAGAAAACAAATGGTACGTTAAGTTGCAACGTTCCCTATAAGCTGTGCGGCTGCGCAGCTCTCTGTCGTTCCCGCACTGCCCAGGACTGGCTTTTGCAATGTTAAAGTTCAGACATGCGCGAATCTGTGAATCCTGTGCATCCAAAAAATGTTACGGGGAACATTGTTAGGTTGTGTAAATATTTGAATAGAATGTCGATCAAAGGCGATTATGCTGTCACTATGTAGAGTGCGAATCAATTCGCACTTGTGGGAGTATTGTGTGCAGTTCCTGAAGCGTTACTACAGGGAGGATGTAACTGACCTTGAAACGGCGCAGAGTAGAGCTGATTAGGAAATCAGAGATAAAACATCTGCATAAATTTGCAGAACTAGGACTTTTCTTGTTGGCGAGGAGACAACTGAGGATGAATATAGTGAAGGTATTCAAATTAATAAGACTCAGGGATATAGAGGATCAGTTAGGACTGTTTGATTTGGTGCAGGATTGCAGTACAAGAGTGCATTAGTATAAGCTGAAAAAGGGAAGACTCAAGTGAGACGTAAGAAAGCATTACTTAACTGTGAAGATGGTCAGTTTTTGGAATAGCTTACCACGGGAGGTTGTAGGGACAAGTAGGTTTGATCTCTAAGCTCAAATTGGACAAGCATCTTGAAGAGAAATCCATCATTGATTACAACTGCAAGGACAGCAGGAAAACTGATTAAATGGAGCTATGGAGGAGTGGATCACCTACCCTTTACAGACACTGTCCAATTTCCATTCTGTTGTTTTCAATGGAATGAAAATCAAGCGGGTGCTCCAACGGGTGGGTGATCCATCCTGCCAGATTACCACTGGGGCAGTGAAAGCAAAAAATGTCCGCGTGGCTTTTGCTGGTCTTGAGGTTTTCTGTTTCTGAGAGCCCAGATCCCATATTACTGACAAGTGATTTTCTGTTGTATCCCATTCAATTATTTTCAGGTCAGTTCATTTATTTTACAGTAACTAAAAAACAAAATACTGCAAATGCTGGAAATCTGAAATAAAAACAGAAAATGCTAGAAATATTTAGCAGGACAGGCAGCATCTATGTAGAGAGAAACAAAGTTAACGTTTCAGGTCGATAACCTGAAACAATTCTAGCGACAGGTCATCGACCTGAAATGTTAACTTTGTTTCTCTCTCCACAGGTGTTGCCTGACCTGGTAAGTATTTCCATCATTTTCTGCATTTATTTCACATATTTAGGAAATCATACCTGTAAAGTCTGTAGGTATTATGGCGAATTAATACACAGACTACAAGAGTAACTTTAACAGGACTTTACTATTCGAAGGTCACGGCGAATCTGCCCAATAAATCCTGACACAGCACTTATATACCGGTGTGGTCACCGTCGGTATTACAGTATACAGCAGCCAAGATAAAGTAGTGCCACACCTAAAATAGTTCTCTTAAAGGTGTACGGTTACATACAATAGTTCTCTTAAAGGTAGAACTGTTACATACACTACAATCCTCCCTTTTTAGCTTACAACATACTTATTCCCCATTAACATAACATCATAACATATATACAACTTTATGCAAAACAGTTCACAGATTCAGTCTCTCTGGAGGCTTCCTGACTCTGTCCGGATAACGCCTCGGTGGTGTAGTAGTTTTCGGCGGGGTAGTAGGTTCTTCTGGCAAGGTCGATTCGGCTTGAAGGACAGTGTCAGGTTCATCTGATTCCAGTATTACCAGATCGGAGGTAGGTGCTCTGGGTATCTCTGCTTCAACATTAGCCGTGTAAGGTTGTGAAGTAGGTTGGCCCTTTGTGGATGACCCTATGATCTGGTCAACATGGCGCCTTATTATGCTGTCACCAATGTCCACGGTATACATCAGCGGCCCTAGCCTTTTCCCAATAGTTCCAGGCTGCCATTTCTCGGTACGGTAGTCCCGGGCCAAAACTTGTTGACCTACCTGAAAGGATCTAGTTGGCCTTTCATTCATGCCCTGAAATTGCCGGTTCTCTACGTCCCTTCTGACGTTTGGCTTAATCAAATCCAGCCGGCATCTTAGTCTTCTATTGAAAAACATCATGGCGGGAGTTTGGTTTGTGACCGCGTGTGTTGCATTCCTGTACGCCAACAAGAAGTTATCTACCTTATGTTGTAGGTTTATGTCTTCATTACCCATGGCCTTTATGGCCTTCTTGAAGGTCTGGACAAACCTTTCAGCTAATCCATTGGTGGCGGGATGGTATGGGGCTGACGTGTAGTGCTTGACCCCATTGCTTTTTAAGAACTTCCTGAATTCTTCGGACACAAATTGCGGTCCACTATCAGAACAGATCTGTTCCGGCAGCCCATTCCTGGCAAATATGGTCCTTAATACTGTGATGGTTTTTTCCGTGGTGGTGGAGGACATCTTTATTACCTCCGGCCACTTGGAGTGTGCATCCACCGCGATTAAAAACATTGAGTCCATAAATGGACCAGCAAAGTCGATGTGTACCCTTTGCCAAGGAGATGAGGGCCACTCCCATGGATGCAGAGGAGCTTGTGGTGGCGCGTTTTGGACCTTCTGGCATCCTAGACAGCTCTTGGTTATTTCTTCGATGTCTCCATCGATACCTGGCCACCACACAAACGCTCTTGCTAGGTTCTTCATTTTCACTCCACCCAGATGCCCCTCGTGAAGCTCCTTTAGCACTTTATCCTGGAGTTTGGGTGGAATCACCACTCTAGCTCCACACATCAAGGTTCCTCGGCACACTGACAGCTGTTCTTTTCTTTGCGAAAATGCTGGCAGCGTTGGTTCGCCATGTGCTGGCCATCCCTCCACTGTTAAATCGTAGACTCGTGAGAGAGTCGGGTCATTCCTTGTTTCATTTTCGATCATCGAACTTGTTACTGGTAGACATTCCACTATGGATGAGTAGACCATCTCTACCGGGTCCACTGTAGCCGCCTCTTCTACTACTGGCAACGGTAGGCGCGATAACCCATCAGCATTTCCATGCTGTTTGGACCTTTTGTATTCGATGTCATATTGGTGTGCCCCAAGTAACACGGACCACCTCTGTAGCCTTTGCACTGTCATAGTGGAAACGGCCTTGTTAGGATTGAATATGGACACCAACGGCTGGTGGTCTGTCAGTAATGTGAACTTCTTGCCCTGCAGGTAATGATTGAATTTCTTTACTCCCCACACAAGGCTGAGGGCCTCCCTATCTATCTGAGCATAATTTCGCTCAGCGGAGGTCAATGATCGGGACGCAAATGCGACTGGCCTTTCCGAGCCATTTGGTAACTTGTGTGAAAGTACTGCTCCAATTCCATAAGGGGAAGCATCACAAGCTAGACGAAGAGGTAACGTTGGGTTGAAATGAGCCAACACTTCCTCAGAGGTAATCAACGCCTTGCTTCTGCGAAAGGCCTTCTTACAGTCCTCGCTCCACTTCCATGGTACTTCTTTCCGCAACAGGGCATTCAGCGGATGCAGCACCGTGGATAGATTTGGCAGAAACTTGTGGTAATAATTAATCAGCCCCAGAAATGATCTCAACTGTGATACATTTTCCGGAGCGGGGGCCTTCACGACAGCTTCTATCTTGTCAGGTGACTTGTGCAACCCCTCTTGGTCAATGACATGACCGCAGTACGAGATCCGTTTCTGGAAGAACTCACATTTCTGGCGATTAACTCGAAGGCCATATTCCTTCAACCTGGTGAGCACCAGTTTCAAATTTGTGAGGTGTTCCTCCTCGTCTTCTCCCGTAATCAGGATATCGTCCAAGTAACACTGCGTGCTTGGAATACCCTGTAAGACCTGCTCCATGGCCCTCTGCCAAATTGCTGGAGCCGAAGCTACTCCAAAAACCAGTCTGTTATAACGATACAGGCCTCTGTGCGTGTTGATTGTGAGATACTGGCGCGACTCTTCCTCGACTTCCATTTGTAAGTATGCTTGTGCCAGGTCTATCTTGGTGAAGTGTTTCCCGCCAGACAATGAAGCAAAGATATCCTCAATCCGTGGAAGCGGGTATTGTACCGTGTGAAGCACCGGATTAACTGTGATCTTGAAGTCTCCGCAGATGCGGACCTTTCCCGGTCCCCCTGGCTTGTTACTTGATGAAGACTTCATGACGGGAACAATGGGCGTGGCCCACTCACTCCAGTCCACCTTAGACAGTACCCCTGAACGTTCAAGCTCTTCCAGTTCTGCCTCCACAGCAGGTCGTATCGCGTAAGGTACCGATGTGGCTTTGAAAAATTTTGGGCTTGCATGCTCTGCAATCTTGATTTTTGCTTTAATTCCTCTCAGTGTTCCCAGTCCTTGCTGGAATACCTCTTTAGCTTCGTCCAATATTCTGGACAACCGTTCAGGTTTGACATCTTCCTTTCCGGAATCTACCGTCATTGTGTTTAGTGAGTGCCAGTCTATCTTTATTTTCCTGATCCACTCCCGTCCCAGAAGTGGTGGACCTCCCTCGGGCAGCACATACATGTCCATCCCTTGGTGATCTTTGCCCTTGTATCTCACCTTGACTTTTATCTTTCCGATGGGGTATACTTTGTGCCCCGTGTATGTCTGCAATACTATCTCCGTATCCCGTAGGGGAATATGTTTGAATAACTTTTTGTAATCTTGCTTATTCATGACCGTCAACGCCGATCCGGTGTCCACTTCCATCTTCACTTGGACTTTTGCAATCTGTAGTGTGACCCAGATAGTTTGTCGGTCAGCTTCTTTACTCACATTGTGAATCCGCAGACTACCCAGTTCCTTGCTGTTGGAGTCTGAGTCCGAATTCTGTTCATCTGGACTCTTCCCAGTCACCTTATGTACCTTTCTGTACTTCTTCTGCGGTGACTTATTATTGCTGGTCTTCTTTCCTGACCGGCATACCTTAGCTATGTGACCAAGCTTGCCACATTTTCTACATTCCTGGTTTTTAAACCAGCATTGGTTCTGTTCGTGTGTTGTCTTCCCACAACGATAACATTTCGTTGTACCTGAAGTCATTTGATCCACACTGAGTACCGCTGTCTTCCGCTGCATTTCCGCCGTGCCTCTCGCTGCGGCTTCGTGCGATGCTGCAATAAGGACAGCCTTATCAAGTGTAAGATCGTTCTCTTTGAGCAGTCGTTTTTGTGTTCCTTCCTTCGACATCCCGCACACGAACTTGTCTCTCAGTGCCTCTGTCAGATTTACCCCAAACTGACAGTATTTTGCTAGCCTACGCAGTTCAACCAGGTACTCCACGTTGCTTTCCTCTTTTCGTTGCGTTCTCACGTAAAATTTAGATCGTTCCGCTAACATCAGCGGTGCGGGGTTAAAATGATCCTTCAGGACAGCAACAATATTAGCGAAAGACTGATCCGCCGGTTTAGCTGGTGATAGCAGATGCTTCAATAACCCGTATGTCTTCGCACCCATTGAGTTTAGTAAGGTTAGAGCTTTGTCATAATTTGCTATCTTATTGACCTTACAATATATCTCGATGCGTTCTACATACGTGGTCCAATCTTCCACATCGGAATCAAAACTGTTCATGTTACCACGCTTAGGCATCTTCACACTCTTCCTGGGAAACAACAACGAAATATTTCTTTAACTTTTTTTTTTCCAAAATGGCGGTTTCCCGCGCTTGTCTTCTTTCCCCACCCACTTTCAAAATGGCGGTTTCCCGCTTCTGTCTTCTTCCCCGCCTACTGGCGGCTTCCCGCGTTTCTTCCCCTGGCGGGAGGGGTAAGCTTTTCCCTCGGGCGACGACCGCTGGCTTTCGGGGTTCGCAGCCTGCGCGTCGGCTTCAGTGCGTTCCATGTGCTGGCCATCCCTCCACTGTTAAATCGTAGACTCGTGAGAGAGTCGGGTCATTCCTTGTTCCCTTTTCTCGGCAGGGCAACCGGCGCTGGGTACAACCCGTTGACGGCGAACAGTTTCAGCCGCTGGGCTGGATCTCGCTCAGTCTCCCTCGCTCGGGCTCTGTCTCTCCCGCTCGCTCGGGCTCTGTCTCTCCCTCAGCGGCTTCCAATCGCGCCTCCCAGCCCTCTCGCAGTCCGGTCCTTTCCTCCCCGGCTGCGGCTGAGTTCTCCGCGGTTTATTTATTTTTATATCTTCCCGCGCCTTACGATCCCGGTCGCAGCGCCTCGTGGCCTCGGTAGCTGCCCGGCCTTTTTCGCCGGTCGCGGTCTAGCTGTCTCACGACGCCGTTGCGTCTCCCAGCCCGCTTGTACCGCGGCTTCCGTGCTCCACGCTGCCCCAGTCTCAGCGCCTCTGGGCCCGACTTCTGTCCGGCTCCTTTCCCCCGACCGTGGTCGAGTTCACCGCCCTTATCCTCCGTTTATTTATTTATTTTTTATGTTCCCTTTACTCACAGTCACCGTGGCCGACTTGCTTCTCGTGCTGATCGGCTCACTCACCACCGTGGCAGAAGGGACAATCAGTGCCTGTTGCTGATGGAAGGCTTCGTGTCTGAATTCTTCCTTCCTTGCTCTGCAGACTCGAGTTTTCTCTCAGCAGAACGACGAGGGCGGGTGCCTCTTCTCGACGCTCGTTAACTGCTTCGGAAGTATTGTTGCCGCAGGGTAAGATCGAACTCGTCGCCACTGTAAAGTCTGTAGGTATTATGGCGAATTAATACACAGACTACAAGAGTAACTTTAACAGGACTTTACTATTCGAAGGTCAGGGCGAATCTGCCCAATAAATCCTGACACAGCACTTATATACCGGTGTGGTCACCGTCGGTATTACAGTATACAGCAGCCAAGATAAAGTAGTGCCACACCTAAAATAGTTCTCTTAAAGGTGTACGGTTACATACAATAGTTCTCTTAAAGGTAGAACAGTTACATACACTACAATACCATTTGCTGCAGAATGCCTATAAAAGTACAGGTTGGAATGGTCTATTTCAGATCTTTAAGAATAATTACTGTGGTGCAGCAGGCAACTTCGAGCAAAAAGAAGCTTGTGCAGTAAATGTATTCTGCAGTTGTGCTGCAAAATTGTTTCACTTGTAGCGAATTAAGTCATAAATAGTCAATTGTTTATAAGCATTTCAATGCATTCTCTACTTTTATGAAAAAATAGCTCTCAACTGTGATGATTCAAATGACTAACTCAATACAGCTAAGCCTACCTCTCTACTGCTGTGGTGATTGAAGATTTGATTGAATTGATAAAAGGAATACTTAATCAACACCACCTTTAAATACCTTTTAATGCTGGTTACTAGTGCTAGTTTGTGTTGAAACAGCAATGTTTTTGTGTGCACCGAGTCTAGGTTTACACTTCATTGCAGTATTGAGGGAGCTCTGCTGCACTGTCGGAGGTGCCATCTTTCAGATGAGATGTTAAACCTCTCTCAGGTGGACGTAAAAGGTCCTACGGCACTATTCCAAAAGAGATGGGGCGTTCTCCCAGTGTCCCGGTCATATTTACCCCTCATTGAACACCTGAGAAACAGACAATCTGATCATTCATTTAATTGTTGTTTGTGGGAGCTTACTGTGCGCTTATTGGGTGCCACGTTTCCTGCATTACAATAGTGACTACACTTCAAAAGTACTTAATTGGCCCTGCCTTCTGTTGCCTAGGCCCTAAGCTCTGGAATTCCCTGCCTAAACCTCTCCGCCTCGCTACCTCTCTTTCTTCCTTTAGTACGCTCCATAAAACCTACCTCTTTGACCAAGCTTTTGGTCACCTGCCCTAATTTATCCTTATGTGGCTCAGTGTCAAATTTTTTGTTTAAAATACTCATGTGCAACGCCTCATGACGTTTTACTACGTTAAAGGTGCTATATAAATACAAGTTGTTGTAAAGTGCTTTGGGACATCCTGAGGTTGTGAAAGGCGCTATGTAAATTCCCCTCTTGTTGGGTCTTTATATGACATTGTGATGACTGCATTTGCTGGATTAAAGTTGAGGCTAGAACATTGACCTTGACCACTTGTGTGAGGTTATTAAACTTCTTGCAGCACTGCATCCAGGTCCTCGGGGCTAGACTCCTGGCATTGACCTCCACGGCTATCTGCTCCCACTGCCTTTTCACTGTGTGTCTGTGGCGCCTCCTTGCCCCTTGCGGATACAGGACATCTCTCCTCCTTTCCATCTCCTCCACCAAGGCCCCCAGAGCAGCATCGCCAAATCTGGGTGCCCGTTCTTTCCCATGTTCAGCCGTTAATTCAGTCTTTCCCAGGTCAGAATGTCTTCCACAATGACTTCCAGTACCTGCTCCAGCCACAATGCACCTCCTCTTTAAGTGGTGCAGGCTAGCTTTAAGCAGTGCAGGTTAGCTTTAAGTAGTGCGAGCAATTATCGATTTTGGGTCCCACGCTGATGCATGCAGCCAATCAACAGCGCGTTTAATGCTGGCTGCACGCAGAAATCGTGTAAATGAGCAGGCAGCATGAAAATGGCATCCTGTCTGCATTACATCCAACAGACATGGGTTAATCGCGCAGCGTGATCCCCGCACACGTTTTTCGGGGCTATCCAATTTAGCCCCCAGTGTTCCTTTTCAGACTGTTTTCCTTTGAGTTTGTATAGCATAGCCCATTTAATGATGAATAGAGGCAACCAATTGTGTGGGATTATTCTTGGCATTTAGATTTATGTCCAGCCAGATTGCTTTATAGATTGATGGTTGATAACCCCATATTTCAAACCAATTTGATTTTTAACATAATGCGTGTAATTTGTTCTGAAATTTTACTCAAATTCTATTGTGTGCTCACCGTATTGGCAACAGAGATTTCACACCTTAAAGTGTGAAACTACTGCTCTCTTATTAGATACTGCCATACATGTATTCAGGCCCTTTGTGGCAGTAACATCACAGTTACTAGCCAGTTGTAGGAAACTGAAGTGATAGGAACAGCTTTTGTTTCTATACATCAGCCAACAATGAATTTTGAAAATAGTTCTCCGTGTTTTTTGTAAGTTTTACTTCGGGTCATGGAGTGATATTTTCACATTGGCTCATTAAGTCACTGAGACATAGAAACGTAGAACATAGAAAAATAGGAGCAGGAGTAGGCCATTCGGCCCTTCAAGCCTGCTCCGCCATTCAATCTGATCATGGCTGATCATCTCAATACCATATTCCCGCTCTCTCCCCATACCCCTTGATGCCTTTTGTGTCTAGAAATCTATCTATCTCCTTCTTAAATATATTCAGTGACTTGGCCTCCACAGCCTTCTGTGGTAGAGAATTCCACAGGTTCACCACCCTCTGAGACAGCACCATTAATATTATTTGCCTGGGGAACTTTAAAGATGGACATCAGAATATCTTGAGGAGAGAAGCAATTAGCATTGAAGTATCCATTTCACATTTTAATGATCCACCTTTAGCACTAAATAAGAAAATGATTATCCCATGAGTGAACTTAATATACAGTAGGAAACAATGGAATACTGTACTCAGTTTATTTTATTCATGAGAAAGAGCTCACTCAAATTCACAGATCTTGCTCAGTCATAGAATGAAGTCGATGACCCACTGGTTTGAGTTGTGTATAGGAACAATTAATGCAGTGAGCAGAATTCGTTTTAATTGATTTTCTGAATTAATTTACGAAGAATTGTACTGGGTTATATTTTTAAATATAAAGCATAAATCTAAATATTTCTTTTCTTTTCTATTCCGCCAGCTGCAAGTTCTTATAGTGAGTATTGTGGCATATGTGTGTATTAATGTTATTCTGGTCTAAGTAATGCAGTGTTTGCTTTTAGCTCGCAGTGGTTTCTGAAATTGTGCATTTAGTCCTTGTATCTGTTTTCTCTGCTTTAGTTACAAAAAAGCTTTTTGGGGAGTAAAGTTGGGAAGATGCGTCCATAACTCCACATAAGTCAACAGAATTCATGTCATTACATGGGCAGTCGCATTTACACTCCTGGAGTTGTAATATCTAATTGCAGGTCAATACCAATTTATTTGGTACGATTATCAACACCATTGATTGCCAAGTAGGGTTGCTGAATCTTAAGTCAAGCTAAGCAAAATCAGCCACTTGGTACCCCAGTACAATTTCTCCAGTTGCTTTGTGCTCCCTACAACAAAAAAGGTTCAGATTTATAGAAAGACTTTCTTGTTATAGTTGTCTCAAGCTGCACACTATTGTTATTCCACCTAATCTATATAAAAAGTACATTTTAGAACAATAAAACAGTTCAAGTGTGTTGTTAGCAATGTAACAGAAGCACATAATGGGGTCGATTTTCCTGGAGCCGTCGGGTGGGGTTTCAGGCGCGTGGGGGGGGAAAATCACAAAAATAGGGGGTCACGACCCCCCCGCCTGATTCCCTGACCCGACCAGAAATATTTAGATTTATGCTTTATATTTTAAAATATAACCCAGTACAATTCTTCGTAAATTAATTCAGAAAATCAATTAAAACTAATTCTGCTCACTGCATTAATTGTTCCTATACACAATTCAAACCAGTGGGTCATCTACTTCATTCTATGACTGAGGCGGGACTGGTCGTCGGGAGCCTAATCACCAATAATTGACATCTTTAATGCCATTTTAAGGGGCCCTTGCTATTTTCAGCCTTATCCCACGCTAAACACGCCTGGTGGGAACCCCGCTGATGAAACCTGGCGTGAACAATGTCGGCTTGCTTACTTTCAGCTGCAGGTCAATCAGGAAAGAAGAGATTTAATCAGACAGCATTTGTAGGTTGCAGGACCTTGTTGTTTCAGGCTTGGGGCAACTTGTTCAAGGCTTAGGCACAGCAGTGGAAGGTTGGAGCCTCACACACTTCTCCAGTGTGAGCTCCTGGGAAGCCCCTCTCGCCACCCTCACTCAGCGCTTCCTCAACTGAGGCACCTACCAGAAGCATGGGAGGCCTTTTTTTCCTTCCCCTCTTGGCATTAGAGGACCTCCAGCCCCAATCGCGAAATGACACAACCCACAACTGCAGAAGTTGCCATCTGAAATTTTATTTACAATAACCAACTGATGGCATTTTTAAAATAAACATAACATTTCACCCAAGTGACTACCCTTGTGATTAGTGGTGCTTTATTTTTCTCTTACGCGTGCTCCTACGTAGTGGATTCCCTGTGGCTTCAGCAGATGTGGAGGCCCCTTGCTCACTTTCCTGCTGCTCCTGTCTCGACACCTTTGGCGGGCATCCTCTGGGGTGGCGAGCCTGTGAGGGTTCACCAGCAGCCTGCTGCTCCTGTGGCTGTGCAGGAGTTGAGACGTCTATCTCCGTTGGGTGTGGACTCCGGCGGGGCTCTGACCGAGGGCTCTGCAGTGGCATGGAAGTGTGAGCGCTTGGAGAGGAGCCCCCACTTCCTTGAGGTCTGCCACCAACCTCCCTCTCATGGGTCAGGTCCCCCTCAGTGCCTGCAAGTGGCTTGAGAGCAGCTTGCTGCACATCAGGGGGGCCATAGGGACCCGTTTCTACAATGGCAGTCCTACTCAGAGGGCCTGCCATGAAGGTCTGCTTTCTCTGCTCAATAGCTGACCATCGCTCCTCCAGAGATGGCAGTCTATTCTGAGCACTCACCATGTTTTCAACACTCTGGCGACTTAGCTCCTCCATAGCCGTAGCCATCCTCTCCTCTACTGTAGCCATCCTTTCCGCGGAGGTTGCCATCCTTTCTGTGGCGATGCGTTCATGCGCCAATGACTTCACAAATGCTCTGCTCATGTTCGCTATGGACTCTTCCATTCGCTCCACACTCGCAGCGACCCTGGAAACAAAACCTGCCAGACACTCCTGCATCTGTGCATGGAGATCCATCACCTCTTCTGTTGCTGATGGACCCAGAGGCAGAGGGTTGACATGCAGCAGAGCTGAGCTGGCAGAGTCCTGCGCCCTCCGACGAGGACTCTCCACTACTGTCCCTGTCTCCACCATCTGCTGATGCTCACTTGTGAGCTGTGATACACCAGGTGACAACACTACTCTATCTCACGAAGGTCCCACCGAGGTGTGAGTGTCTGCGCTGGTGCTGGGTGCACTGAATTCTGCTGACGCTGCGCCCTCAGAGGTCGGAGCTTCCTCTGAGGCGTCTGGCTGCTCAGCCTCTTCCTCCTCCGCAGTGGGGACGGGGGCTTCGGATGGTCCTGTGGGGGAGTAAAGGAAAGAGTTAGAGATGTGATGCCAAGGTTACATGCACATTGGATTTTGCAGATGTTCATAAGTCCAAATGATGTAGCTTCAGAATCATAACAGCGACTCATGCTATGTCAATGAGAGAGATGGAAAACTATTCTGTCACCAGCTTGCGGGCCTGCCCCTGTCTCTCCTTCCCCAGCTTCCACAGCCACATCAGCCCCGACAATTTCCAGGACTCTGTCCTCCCAGGGGGTCAGGTGGGCTATTGAGGGTGGGCCTCCTCCAGTCCTGGCTCGCTCTCTGTTGTTGTGAGCTCTCTTTTCCTGCAATGAGGGAGACAAGTGGAGTTTGAGTGAGAATGAAGAAGTGAGTGTAGAGATTGCATAGCATAGATACTTAGAGGGAGACAAAGATGGTGTGAGGCTGCAAGACCAAGGGCCCTCCCTGTGTGTTGTCAGTTGGGCTCAAAGCATCAGAGTGAGAGGGAGTGTGAGGGCTGCATGGTGGAATAGTTATGTGAACGTTAGCATAGAGAGAGGGGGAATGGGTAAGGGTGCATGGATGTGACTGTGAAGTGGGATGTGGAGGAAGAGAGTGCTAAAGCTGAGTGCTGGTGGGGAAAGGCAATGGGGATCAGTTTGAGGGTGATGGAAACTTCATACTTACTTTTCCTGTACGGTGAAGGTCATGGAATCGCTTCCGACACTGTATCCAGGTTCTTCTGGTGACTCCTAGCGAGTTGACATCTGCTGCCACCTGCATCCATGCAGCCTAGGTCTCAGTGGGAGGCCTCTTCCTCCCTGACCTAGGGAAGAGGACCTCCCTGTGGGCCCTCACCCCATCCAATAATGCCTGCAGTGAAGCCTCATTGAATTTGCTGCCAGCTCGGGGTCTGGCACTGGCCACAGCTGCTGCAGGCTCCTCTGCCATCCTGTGTGGTTCGTATGGAAGCCTGCAGAGGTTGCAATGCTTGCTATAGATTTTAAAAGCACCACGAATGATGACATCATACTGTGGGGCTTTCTGACTGGAAATAGTCAATTAGCAAGGGTTCCCACACGCTGGAAATGAATTGGCCAATTGAGGGAAAATTGCATCAATCTGGCAGACCCATTTACATTCGTGTGGGGACCCTGACATTCGGGGAACCCGACAATTCCCCGCACCTGCGGGAAAATTGACCCCAATATGTTTAGGCAACCCCTCCCTGAGAATATGAAGTGTAAATTTGACTATGAAAAAGTAACACAAACAATATTGCATCTATATTAGTTAATGTTTACTGATATGAAAGGACTTCTGATGAGAAAAACAGAAAATGTTACAAGCACACATCTGGTCAGTTAGTGTCAGAGAAAGAAAGAGAATTCGAATGAAGGGTCTGACTTGGAACGTCGAGCTGTCTTTCTCTTTCTGATGACCTGCATTTTCTACTTTTCTTTCAGGTTTCCAGCATGCACTGTTTTTCTTTTTAACTGAATCTGCCAGTGGTGCTCATGAGTTATTTCCCTTTCGAACACATGATTTAAAAGCTGTAAGGTATAATTAGAGATACAGCAGTAATATCATCTCAAGAAAAAACATCATTGCATTTTAAAAGTTGACTACAGCTGATTGTATAGTAAGAAAAATTCAAAAACTACTTGTAAAACATCCCCTAGCTATTACTAAATAATCACTGCTGCCATCTTGACATACTGGTTTCAAGGGAATGTGATGGCCCAGAAATTCGGGTCAGGGGCTTCCCACAGGTGCAAGTCCCCGACCTGCACTTACCTTGCGCGCCGGCAGTTGAGCTGTAGGGCCCCGTGGAATTCCGCTCCGGGGCTTGGCCCAGCTCCCGGCGCGCTGTACTTGCATGTCCCAGGGGCGTAGTTAGTGCGATGCGTCCCCTGGGATCACGTGAGCCATGGGCAGCCATGAGGAGGGAAAAGCCCATTCATAAGATTGACAGGAAGACCTGTCTAAACTTATGAATACTATGGGCCTCAAAATAGCAGTAAACCTTAAAATAATTTTTTTTTAAATCACACTTTTTCAATAAATTACAAATTACATTAAATAACTATTTTAAACAATAATTTAAATTTTTGAAAAATATAATTTTATAAAAAAAGGGGCTAAAAATAAACTTACCTTGCTTTAAATTATTTAAAAATAATAAACCTGTGGAAAAAATGTTTTAATTTTAATTAATTGACCACTTACCTTGTAAAAAGCAGGCCTTACGCCTGCTTTTTAAATGTGTAAATCCTACAGGCTTAACCTCGCGTGAAAACCTGCAAAAAAAAACTAAGTTCAAAGCGCACGCGCAGCCTCCCCTGTGCGCGCGTTCGACCTCTGAACCCCTTCGTTCAGAGGATCGGAAGTGCCGGTTTCCCGCGCATGCGCACTTCCATTCGGCTTACGGGTGAGTACCCCGTGCGAACTCACCCGTGGAGAGCCGAATTTCTGGGCTGATGTGTTTTTTTATACCTATGACTGACATTTAGTCTTGTTTGCTCCATTGTTAGTCTCAAGTGAAAAGGATTGAGTGGGCTCAATCCAGTTTCCTATGGACATTCCTGCACAGCACTCTGCTACTCTGAATTAGGCATTAATTCAACAATTCTTTTTTAAAGGATAAAAGAAAGACCCAGTGGTAAATGGAAATCTTATACTAACTTAGTAAAATGGTTGCTTTAAGATGCATTTTGAAGAAAGCTGGTAGAAGAGAAGCTGTGCTTTGCACGTGGCCTACAGTGATTGAGGTTGTAATTTTGGTTGAGAAGTATTGTATATTGAACGGTAATGTTCTCCAGTTTCAGCCAGTAAAGTCGATCAATATTAGTTCGGCACTAAATTTATTCTCTGTAAGTAGCTGCCCATATTTTATTCACTATCCCATCCCGCAGACAAAAATAAAAATGAAAAACATACAGAGACAGTAACAAGAATACTATATTTCAATACTTTTCAAAGAATAATACTTTTCAAAGAATAACTCTTGAGATTATAAGTATGATTGCATAATCTGAGACTTCCAACAGGGAACATTGCTCACAGTGAGTGCATTTCAGGAAATCACGGGCGCACAGTGCATGAGTTCCCAAGATGTGCACCCTGTGAGGAGTGCTGAATCATGGAATTAGTCTGTACGGAATCATGGAATTAGCCCGTTCGTTCTTAGGGCAAATGTCAATCACATTTGTGTCAATCACAGATAAGGCCATCTCTGATCACTTCCTTGTATCGCTCTCCACCCACATACCCCTTTCCCCTCCCAACCCTACTTCCTTCTGTGTCAGCCCCTGGAATAAGCTCTCTCCCAATTCACTTACAACTGCAATTTCAAAATCCCAACTGTCTAGTCTTTGGTCCTCCATTCACCATGACATTTCTGCAGCTACCGATCTGATCAACCATACCCCCAGCACCACCTTTGATGCCCTAATCCCCATTAAAACCATTACTCTCTCTCATCCTGGCCTTTCCCCCTGGCATGGCCTGCATCTCCATTCCCTTAAGTCCAAGGGACGCAAACTTGAACAGATATGGCGAACAATTGGGTTAGCAATTCACCGCCAGATCTGGCCGGACCACATAAAGCACTAAAGGGTCCTGCTCTCATCTGCCAAAACTGCTCACTATTCCAGGATCATTCTGGGATTTAAAGATAATCCTGGCTTCTTCTCTCCACGACAAACCATCTTCTTAAACCCCTCTCCCCGTCTCCTCCGCACTCACCTCCAACAAGAAGTGTGAGGAGCTCATGGACTTCTTTGTCACTAAGATTGAGACCATCTGATCAGCTGCCTCTGCCACTTCCCTCTCTTCCACTAGCCCACTGGGCCAAACTTTCTCTAAGGTTCCCCCCTGCACTAGCCCTGAACTCACATCTTTCTCCAGTTTCTCTCCGATCTCCCTTCATGCCCTCTCCGAGCTCATCTTGTCCATGCGACCCACTTAATGCTCCCTCGACCCTATTCCCACTGAACTGCTGACCACCCAACTTCCTTTCCTGGCTCCCATGTTAGCTGATATTGTTAACGGTTCTCTCTCCTCAGGTACTGTCCCCCTCTCCTTCAAATCTGCCGCCATCACCCCTCCCCTCAGAAAACCAACCCTTGACTCGTCCGTCCTTGCAAACTACGCCCCATCTCCAACCTCCCTTTCCTCTCCAAAGTCCTTGAATGTGTTGTCGCCTCCCAAATCCATGCACATCTTTCACGGAACTCCATGTTTGAATCTCTCCAATCAGGTTTCTACCCCTGCCACAACACCGGAGTGGCTCTTATCAACGTCACAACTAACATCCTATGTGACTGTGACAATGGTAAACTACCCCTCCTCATCGTTCACTGCCCATCTGCAGCCTTTGACAAGGTTAACCACACCACCCTGCTCCAACGCCTCTCCACTCGCCTGGTTCCATCCTTATCTATTTAATCGTAGCCAGAGAATCACCTGCAATGGCTTCTCTTCCCGCTCCTGCACCGTTACCTCTGGTGTCGCCCAATGATCTATCCTTGACCCCCTCCTATTTCTCATTTACATGCTGCCCCTTGATGACATCATCCGAAAACACTACGTCAGTTTCCACTTGTACGCTGGCGACACCCAGCTCTACCTCAACAACACCTCTCTCCACCCCTCCACTGTCTCTAAGTTGTCAGACCGCTTCTCCGACATTCAGTACAGTATGAGCAAAAATTTCATCCAATTAAATATTGGGAAGACCGAAGCCATTGTATTCAGTCCCTGCCACAAACTTTGTTCCCTAGCCACTGACTCCATCCCTCTCCCCGACAACTGTCTGAGGCAGAACCAGTTCACAACCTTGTTGTCATATATGACCCCGACATGAGCTTCCGACCACATATCTGCAGCATCACTAAGACCACCTTTTTCCACCTTCGGAACGTCACCTAACTGTGCCCCACCTCAGCTCACCTGCTACTGAAACCCTCATCCATGCCTTTGTTACCTCTAGACTTGACTATTCCAACGCACTCCTTGCCGGCCTCCCACGTTCTACCCTCCGTAAACTTGAGGTCATCCAAAACTCTGCTGCCCATGTCCTGACTCGCACCAAGCCCCGTTCACCCATCACCCCTGTGCTCGCTGACGTACATTGGCTCCCGGTTAAGCAACAACTCGATTTTAAAATTCTTATCCTTGTTTTCAAATCCCTCCATGGCCTCGCCCCTCCCTATGTCTGTAACCTCCTCCAGCCCCGCAAGCCCCCGAGATATCTGCGCTCCTCAAATTCTGGCACCTTGAGCATCCCTGATTTTAATCGCTCAACTATTGGTGGCCGTGCCTTCAGCTGTCAAGGCCCTAAGTTCTGTAATTCCCTCCTTAAACCTCACCGCCTCTCTACCTCTCTTTCCTCCTTGAAGACGCTCCTTAAAACCTACCTCTTTAACCTTATCTGCCCTAACATCTCCTTATGTGGCTCGAAGTCAAGTTTTGGATTTTTAACACTCCTGAGAAGCGCCTTGGGACGTTTTACGATGTTAAAGGTGCTATATAAATACATGTTGTTGAATGTGACTTCATCTCTGCTGCTTGTTATTTTACAAACTTTTTCTGCTTTGTTATCCTTCATCTTCACGAGTGTATATCAAATTTAAATTTAGTGAGAAAATTGCTATTACCTCCTTAAAATTAGATGATTTCTCCAGAGTAATTAAAAATGAGTTTTACTAAATGCAGACCAGAATGTACATGATGCTAAAACTGCAGGAAGGTAGCATAGACAATATGGCTTTTTTTTTTAAAGTCTAGTACCAAATTTTAGATGACCAACAAAGGTTACTTTAACAGCCCAGATTTTGAGGTCAACAGCGAAGGAACGGTGCTTGCCGTTCATTACACTTACAGCTGCCCACAGACTTTTCATGGGCTTTTGAGTGGCAACTTACGGTTACTCGAGATCCTTTTCAATATGGTGCCTTCTAGCGGGGATCTGTAGTGCGTGTGAGTAAAGCAAGCAACAGTGTGTCTCTTCATCCAATCAGATTGAAGAATCCTCACCGAGACACGCAGACTAAACCAGGAAGTATAAATGAGAAGATTCAATATAAAATCATGTACAGAAAGTACATGAACGATTTGGAGGAGGGGACCGAGTGTAACACATCAAAGTTTGCAGATCATACTAAGATGGGAGGGAAAGTAGTGAGTGAGGAGGACATAAAAAACCTGCAAGGGGACATAGACAGGCTAAGTAAGTGGGCAGAGATTTGGCAGATGGAATACAATACTGGAAAGTGTGAGGTTATGCACTTTGGCAGGAAAAATCGTAGAGCAAGTTATTATCTTAATGGCAAGAAACTGGAAAGTACTGAAGTACAAAGGGATCTGGGGGTCCTGGTGCACGAAACTCAAAAGGTTAGTATGCAGGTGCAGCAGGTGATTAAGAAGGCCAATGGAATGTTGGCTTTCATTGCTAGGGGGATAGAATATAAAAATAGGGAGGTATTGCTTCAGTTGTACAAGGTATTGGTGAGACCGCACCTGGAATACTGCATACAGTTTTGGTGTCCATACTTAAGAAAGGACATACTTGCTCTCGAGTCAGTACAAAGAAGGTTCACTCGATTAATCCCGGGGATGAGGGGATGGACATATGAGGAGAGGTTGAGTAGATTGGGACTCTACTCATTGGAGTTCAGAAGAATGAGAGGTGATCTTATTGAAACATATAAGATTGTGAAGGGGTTGGATCGGGTGGATGCAGGGAGGATGTTCCAGATGATGGGTGAAACTAGAACTAGGGGGCATAGTCTTAGAATAAGGGGCTGCTCTTTCAAAACTGAGATGAGGAGGAACTACTTCACTCAGAGGGTGGTAGGTCCATGGAATATGCTGCCCCAAAAAGCTGTCGAAGCTACATCATTACATAAATTTAAAACAGAAATAGACAGTTTCCTAGAAGAAAAGGGAATTAAGGGTTACGGGGAGCGGGCAGGAATTTGGACATGAGTCTAGGTTCGGATAGGTCATGGCCCTGTGGGTAGCGGAGCGGGCCCAGGGGCCGTGTAGCCTGATCCTGCTCCTGTTTCGTGTGTCTAATTCTGTTAGATTCAGGAGATAGTCCTGTCATAGTGGATTGGCGGTTAGGATCAGATCAGCCATGATCTTATTGAATGGCGGAGCAGGCTCGAGGGGCCAATTGGCCTACTCCTGCTCCTATTTCTTATGTTCTTATAAGTGAAACAAAGTGAGGGAAAGAGAGATGGGATTGAGAGAGAAAGATAAAAGAGACAGAGGGAAAAAAAAAAATTTTTAATTCTAAAATCTGATGGAATGAGACTCTACACTTGTAAAAGTACGTTTTCAGTGCCAGAGAGGTTGTTCAGCAGTAACTAAGATTTATCATGCTGTTAAAATTTTACTTGCACCTGAATGCACAGGCCCTGACTCTTTCTGGCATGTTTAGTGGGTAACTGGTGGGCACATACGGAAACTTCATGCCCTTCATGTATTTTAATGCCGAATCTATCTGTGAGGTACTGGTGTAGTGAAGCTTGTGGAGGAGTGGAGCAAATCGGACAGCAGCTTCTGGATTTCTGCGTTTAATTGCGCATGTGTGGATGCCAGAACTTGCTGTCCGATTTACTCCATCATAGCGGTGAACGCTGATAGTCTTAATGGAAAATCCGGGCCATGATGTATTGGAAATTGGATCTTTAAGAAAATAATTTTATGTAAAGAATGGGTTTACAAAAATAAATTGTTCTGTTGCGAACAAAAAATCGTCTATAACAACATAGTTTTATTTGCAGCAATATAGTCAGATATAGAAGTAGCACCTAAATGATGGATTCGTTATTGAAGGTTATCAGCATCTGAATAGAGTTCAAATGGAATATTCAGCCCCATGACCTCACTGTGCCATTAACTGACAAACTGATGTAGTCTTTGTCCTGTTTGTAACTGCGTACTAATGAACAAAAAGAAAATAATATTGTTGTATAATATAGTGTGGGGCAGGCTTGATAAACCAGCTGGTCTTTTCCTGCCCGTTGATTGCACATGTTTGTATAATAATCTTAATAAAGCGGTCTTTCTTTATGCTTCTCACATATTCAGTTTATTTTGTTTTTCGAACAGAGCTACCAGATCAAGTTTTAAGAGTTTTCAAGGCAGACCAACAAAGTCGCTACATAATGATCAGCAGAGATACCACCGCAAAGGAAGTGGTAATTCAGGCACTTCGAGAATTTGCAATGACTGCTGCTCCTGAATCATACTCGCTATGTGAAGTCTCCGTTACTCCTGAAGGTGTTATCAAGCAAAAACGACTTCCGGATCAGCTATCAAAGCTCGCCGACCGAATCCAACTTAGTGGCAGGTAAGGATGACTAAAATGCCAGAATCAATGTTCCTGCAAGGAAACCAATTAAAATAAACTTTTATTTACATTGGATTTGGATGGGGAAACACCAAGTTTGAAGATATATTTAGAGCATTATCTATAGGTGTAATGCATACAAGCATATAAGAACATAAGAAGTAGGAGCAGGAGTAGGCCATACGGCCCCTCGGGCCTGCTCCGCCATTCAATAGGATCATGGCTGATCTGAATCTAGACTCACGTCCACTTCCCTGCCCTCTCCCCGTAACCCCTAATTCCCTTATCTGCTAGGAAACTGTCGATCTCCATTTTAAATTTATTTAATGTTGCAGCTTCCGCAGCTCTCTGGGGTAGCAAATTCCATAGATTTACTACCCTCTGAGTGAAGAAGTTTCTCCTCATCTCAGTTTTGAAAGGGCAGCCCCTTATTCTTAGATTATGCCCCCTAGTTCTAATCTCACCCATCAGTGGAAACATCTTCACCGCATCCACCCGATCAAGCCCCCTCACAATCTTATATGTTTCGATAAGATCGCCTCTCATTCTTCTGAACTCCAATGAGTAGAGTCCCAACCTACTCAACCTTTCCTCATACGTCAACCCCCTCATCTCTGGAATCAACCGAGTGAACCTTCTCTGAACCGCCTCGAGAGCAAGTATATCTTTTCTTAAATATGGAAACCAAAACTGCACGCAGTATTCCAGGTGTGGCCTCACCAGTACCCTGTATAACTGCAGCAAGACTTCCCTGTTTTTATACTCCATCCCCCTCGCAATAAAAGCCAAGATTCCATTGGCCTTCCTGATCACCTGCTGCACCTGCATACTAACTTTTTGTGTTTCATGCACCAGGACCCCCAGATCCCTTTGTACTGTAGCACTTTGCAGTTTCTCTCCATTTAGATAATAACTTGCTCTTTGATTTTTTCTGCCAAAGTGCATAACCTCACACTTTCCAACATTATATTGCATCTGCCAAATCTCTGCCCACTCACTTAGCCTGTCTATGTCCTTTTGCAGGTTTTTTATGTCCTCCTCACTCACTGCTTTCCCTCCCATCTTTGTATCATCGGCAAACTTGGATATGTTGCACTCGGTCCCTCCCTCCAAATCGTTAATATAGATTGTAAAGAGTTGGGGCCCCAGCACTGACCCCTGCGGAACACCTGACAGCATGTCAACCTCTGAATCAAATCGGTCACTACTTTGGGTGAATTATTTTTTGTCTCATTTTGTAAAGTGTTCTTTTCCCCCTCCGATTGCTCCCAACCCAATGTTCCCAGTCCTCTTTTCAGGGGCTGGCCACTGGGAGGTGCATAGAGGCACCTGAGTTCATTTACTGCTTGATGTTTTTTTCAGGGCCTGCCCCTCATGGAATTCAAACTCAGTTTGGCAAATCATCAAGAAGAAGGTTGCAGACATCAGGCAAGCTGTTGCTGCCGATGTTGCATAAGAAAATGTATGGCTGCAAATCCAGTTTGAGGATAGCATAGTGGGTGATGTGAGAGATTTCTAAAAAGTTGTGAGAATGTTAGAGCATCATAGGAAGTTCTGTTTCTGCTCGACTATTGATCTGAATGCAGTGCAAAAAAAGTTGGGACGGGGAGGATGACAGTTAATTGCTCGCTGGTATAAAATAAATTGAAAAGAGAAACGATTTACACACCTGGAATAAGTCTGATCAAAGTGTTGTTGCTGTATTGTTTTCCTTTCAGTTAATGTAACGTTGATTATTTTTGCCTCCCTAAGGTACTACCTGAAGAACAACATGGAGACAGGGATACTCTGCTCAGATAAAGATGCTCAGGAATTGCTCCGGAAGAGTCATATCATGCTGCTACAACTAAGCACTATTGAAGTTGCCACCCAGCTCTCCATGAGAAACTTTGAACTATTTTGTAACATTGAACCCACCGAGTACATGGATGACTTGTTCAAACTTAAGTCAGAAACTGAATGTGTCAATCTGAAGAAATTTGAGAACATTATCAATCAGGAAACATTTTGGGTTGCAACAGAGATTCTTCGAGAACCAAACCAACTGAAAAGGATGAAGATAATTAAACACTTTATCAAGATGGCACTGCGCTGCAAGAACTTTAACTCCATGTTTGCAATTATCAGGTAAAAAATATATATACCAGTAAGAGAAACTTTTACTTCTAAAAAATGTTTTTTTTAAATCACGTTTAATTCTTGTATTCACAGAACAGAATCACAGATACCCCACAGTGCAGATAGAGGCCATTTCGGCCCATCGAGCCTGCACCGACACATATCCCACCCGATCCCCGTAACCCCTACACCAACACATATCCCACCCTATCTCCGTAACCCCACGTATTTAGTCCCCCTAACACTAAGGGTCAATTTATCATAGCCAATCAACCAAACCCGCACATCTTTGTAGGAAGGACTAAACTCTGATAATGGTACAAGTTTCTAATCACCTTTTGCTGTAAATAGAATGCAAGTAGCATAAATGTTCGATTTTAGTACACAATCCAACTCTATCATTAAGTTCAGCGAAAATGTACCCCTACCCCAACTACCTTTGGGTTTAGAGCTGTTAACTAAGGCCTAGAAATTCGAGTAGGCCGAAAACGTGCCGGTAACCGCGCAGGCCAAAGCTAATGGCCGCCCGCTGAAAGAACGCAGACAGGTATTTTGGTGCTGCCTGCTAATTGACATGAGCAGAGTGGAGAAGTTGTTGTGCAACGTGCTCTTTCCGGCGCTAACATCAGCAGGAGGCTGAAGATCGCGTCTGAAGGATCGGTGCGGGGTTTTGACTGCTCCTGGGTTTTGCTATCGAGTCTGCTGATGGTGCTGGAGAGGGATGGTGATGCACCAGCTTGCAGCTAGCAGTGACAATGCACTAGCCTGCATACCACATAGGTGATTCACTCCCTGGTGAGTGGGTCTTATAGCACAGGCTCAGATCTGGAGTGACCGTGACTGGAAACACCACATAAAGACTGTGATACAGATGTCCTTAAATCGTTGCATGAGGCATCAATGGAAATAAATTTTAAAATGGGGAACATGAACTCTTGGTCAGGAGTTTACTGGTGTAAATAGTGCAGAAGAGAGTTCAATTAAATTTTTAACAACAGCAGACTTTTGAGAAACTCTTGGTGAGAATATGCTGTCAAGCTTTTTAAAAGCAGACTTCCAAACTTTGCATCTCATTTTATCAGTTCCTACACTAGAAAAACCCAATGTTTAAAATTTAAGGAAATGCAGCTTTGATTTTTCTTGATATTATTACAATTGTAGTACAGTGGAGTTTATTTTAAAAGTATTTATCTCCGATACTGTTTGACTGACATGGGGGGAGATTTGATGCATCTCATTGGAAGCAATTTTCACTCCAATAGCGCTGCATAGTTAACAGTTATCCAGCAGCAGCTGTTTACTGTGTGGATTGTAGCACACAGCCGCTTTCTCCCGCCTCTACTCGCTGTCAACGTCTTCACACACTGGCGTGCTTTGGAGAGGGCTGTAAGAAGAGTGGCAAGCTCCAAAATGAATAGCGTGCGTCAATTCAGTGTTGCACGGCAATTGACGTCACAGTTCCGCTAATTAAAATACTTGCCTGAGCACAGGCAACGGCAGTGCTGCTGACCTGCTGAAAATGGCATCCGCCGTGGGATCCGCCAGAAGTGGGGTGGCCGCCAATTTTTTCAACAAAACAGGCCTTAACGGCCAGCGCTAACACCTGCAATTTCTAGGCTTAAGTATTCAGCCATGTGGCATTGCAATATCTGTCAACAGAGAAGCTTAAGATGGTTGAAATATGGTGAGGTGTCTGGCAATAGGTACTTTGGAGACAAGTTCAACAGCAACAGCACAACAACTTGCATTTATATAGCAGCTTTAATATAGAAAAACATCCCAGGGTATAAAACTGAGCGAAGGCTTCATTGGCTTGAACTGAAAACTGTAACAGTCTCAAAGTAGCACTTAATGAGGTGGGTGTTGAGCTGGAGCACAAGGCCTCTTTGTACCGTATTCAGAGCACTAACATTTTTCTCTAAAGCCCTTTTTAGTGTTTTACTGGCATGTATGAATGTTTATTTTCAATTTCACCAGGTACTTTGTGTGATAATTTGTAAACCTTGCAAGGCTTTATTGAATTTAATGGGCAGCAGATTATGAAAGGACAGTGGAATGGTGCAGTTGGCCCAGTAAAGAACCAACTAATACAACTATAAGGATGGAAACAAGAGCAGAAGGGGATTAGGGAGAATGTAAAAATGATGGCGAGAGAGGTAGCAAATGGAAACTGAGCCATGCTTGATATATGACTCAGGCTGAAATTAAACATCTACTACCTGCTACCACAACACAAAAGCAAAGCACTGCGGGTGCTGGAAATCTGAAGTAAAAACAGAAAATGTTGGAAATACTCAGCAGGTCAGGCAGCAGCATCAACATCTACCTCTACACATATGTAGGAGAAGCCTGCAGAGAGAGCTGTAAATTTAAAATACCTTCTTTTGTAGTTCACTTTGCCACGCTGGGATCCTTGAACCACAACACAGTGCTGGGAGCACTTGCATAAAAATGAATTTTCATCAAAATTGTATTATGTAGAAGTTGCAACCGAAATCTATCGTTATTCTGTGTGTTGTATTAAAAAAAACGAATCATATGTTAGTGGAAATATCACAGAAGATGGAAAGACGTTGCGGTACTGTAGACTTTAATAGCAGTCCTATATTGGTTTGAAATTACTCTGTTGACAAAAATTTAAATGCATCACTATCCTTTCCAAATGACTCTAATGTGAAGCTTGACTTGATGAGCATCATATTTTCCTTCAAATGATGACTTACTAGAGTAATCTGAAGGAGTTGTAATTCTTCACTTACAAAGCTGTAGTAAAGCTTGATTCGGCAAATGTGTTTCTTTCTATTGGAAATGGAATAATGGCAATGATGAGCTTCTAAATGGAGGGACACAAATGTATCCTTTGCTTTTACTATTGTAAGAAAAGGGAATTAGTGTTAAATAGAGCATTTTCAAATGTGAAATGTTACGCCTTTTTATAAGTTTCAAAATTGTATTGAAAAGTAACAAAAGCTGAAAAACATTAAAAAAAACAAGATTTATTGTTAACACTAAAAGTTGTTCAAGTGCATGTTGTGCAAAGATTGCAACCCTACTTAAGGATGTTTAGTGTACAAAATTTTAATGAGTTATATAAATAGTAAATCTCTGACATAAGTTAAAATATTTGCTTGGAATATATCTTTTATTATGATTGAAATATTTAGATTATGTAACTAGTTTCAGTTGCAAGAAAAAAGTTTGTAAATTGTAGTCCCAGTGCTAGAATATTGTAGGGGCAAAGGATAAGTGGGTTAGACCAGCAAAGGAAGTCTCCTGTGTAGGGTTCTCAAAATTCCCACATTCCCCCAAAATTATGGATCAAGGGACCCTGTTTGGACAAGTTATTAAAAACAGGGTCCCCAAAATGGCTTCTGTAACCTCGTGACCAAAACCGACAGGATTTTTGAAAGCAAGGCCCTGCAGACAGGCAGGCCCCGAAACGAAACTTAAAATGCAGGAATCTGTGAAAAGGACACTCTGGAGCCAGACAGCTAAAGTATACACAGAATATGCATTCATTCGCCTTGAAATAGATCAAGCTAGAATGGGCCTAGAATCGAGGCCATTAGGTTTCTGCATATTTAATCAGTAACAGCTCACAGTAGCCATCAAGTCAGGATGGGGACAATTAAGCTTCATCCATGACAAACAACCAGGACATCGGGGCCATTAGACCTGGAGACAACTGCTCCAGTAGTCGTTAAAATAAATGGCTGTAATCATTTAAACAAGCCCGCCAAAAGTTAGACAAAAGGACTGACCTGATTTGGCGCGCAGATAAGGAGTTGAAGAACGGGTATAATTGTAGGCCCATCAGTGGTGATCGCTCTCTTGCTCTGCCCTCTTATCGTTTGGCTTTTGGCCTGCTGCCGCTCCTTCTCGTACCCTGGCCTCATGGCGGGCTCTCTTCTCGCTCCCCGCGCTGCTCAACAACCAAGGACGCCCATTACACCGGGGCCAAACGTGGGAGAACAAAATCCGATTCGAAATCGCACAGAACACACAGGCCACAAACGGGCAGACGAGACGAGACGAAGAAGAAGGTGAACCGGTAAAGGCAGAGAAGGGCAGCGGAAAGACGCATTGGGGGACAAACGCCCAGTTATAAGCTGGCGTTTGGTGAATAAGTTGGTATTGTGTGTATGGACAGTAAAAAACCCAGTGTAAGAGCCCAGTTTTATGAATAAGCTGGTATTTTAAGCATGGGTAGTGAAATCATCTAGACGGTAAAAACCGCTGACCGACCCCCAACCGCAACGTTACCGCTGACGGCCGCCCAGGGAAGAAGAAGACCCATCGCGACTCGACGACGACGGTAGCTGAGGAAAAAGGAGGGTGCTACGCATCAACAACTTCAGCGCCGCGCCCTGAGACCACGTGGTGACGGGATACCCCAAAGGACAGCAAGAGCAGACCTCAAAATCAACCCATTTAAAGCAACAGGTTTTGGATTGGTGAGCATGAATTCCTGGCCCCTCATAGCTTAATCTAGTTAGGTATAGGGGGTGGGGTAAGGATAAGGGGATTGTTAATGTAGTTGTTTTCCCTCGATGTGCCGTGTGTTCCCCATTCCCATATAAGTGTAATTGTTTATGCCTGTATTTCATACCAGTAATTTTCATAAGATTGTTTTATTCTGCTTTTAATAAAATGTTGGTTTTCTTGCACCAAACCACTTGTCTACTCGATTTTCTGTATCGCCGCCTGTACCTAAGTCCGGTGTCTGGAACCCAGGGGTGTGGGAGCGATTCGAACCGCTCCAAGGCAGTCCGAGGTGAAGCTGACTGGGTGCACGCCACCCCCTACACTGGCAATCCCCAGTGCTTGCTGAAAATGACAGTGAGCCAAGGACTCCTCATTAACCAGCATTACTGACTTTCGCAATGAATTCGAGGTGGAAATGGAAAGTGGGGTGTAGCGATTGTTACATTTTTTCTGTTCATTGTTAGCAATATTAAAGCTAGAGCTGAATAATACAAACAGAGAATATATTTCTGCTTTAAACTCAGAAAAATGTAAAGTTTATTTGAATCGATCGTGGAAAATATGAAATTCTAATGGTCTAAGTTGTGCTGTGGATCTTATTGTCTTATAAAGATGCTGTGTTTACAAATGAGAAATGTTTCTGCAGGACGTGTTCACCGGTTATGTTGCTAAATGTGTGCTGCACCCTTGCTGAATGGTTTTGGCTACTGATATTGTGAATTGAAACCTACCCACAATCTTCATTTCAACCCATAATGGCAAACATTCAATGGTTCATATAAAAAAGGGGATACACATCATTTCTGTCTAGTGTTTTAGAGATTGAAACACTGCGGTTTAAAAATTTTTTTTAAAGGTGGCTAAATTTTAAGTTAAGTTGGCGGTTTACTTCTTAAAAGACCTGTTTAGATTTTGTTGTAAGTAATACATATTGTAATTTTGTTTTGTCTTCTCTCAAAACCTAGTGGTCTACAACTTGCACCGGTGGCACGACTGCGGAATACATGGGAAAAACTTCCACGCAAATATGAGAAGTTATTTCAGGATCTTCAGGATTTCTTGGACCCTTCCAGAAATATGGCTGAATACTGCAATGTTCTCAATAACCAGAACCTGCAGTCTCCCATTATTCCTCTCTTCCCTATGATCAAGAAATATCTGACATTCCTGCATGAAGGTAGCTCTATTTAAAAAAAAAATTGTGACTGTGGTTTCATTTTTGCAGTTTTCTCTACTTTAAATATCAGTACTTTTTTCACACCATGCTCATGATTTGTCAATTATCTTGTTACGGTAGCACATCTTGCATTACCATTTAATTACTTTGTGGGGAATTTTAACCTGAAAAAACTTGGGGCGAGGGGGAAGTTAAAGTGTTAAAAGTCTAAATCCTGACCCCAACCCGCCTCCGACCCGCCCACTTCTGAGTTTAACTGAGGGGTCACGGGCAGTCAACCCACTGCCAGGAGGCGGTTTGGCACTTTAACTATGATAATGAGGTCTGGAAGCCTCATGATTTAAGCTGGTGTGTAGGTTTGACTGTGGTTGGCCGGGAATCCCAGGCCTCAGGACTCCCGGTAGCTGCAGTGAGGCGAGGACCGCCATGACTGTTGCACTGACCCCTATTTATGCCACGCTATTGCGTGTTCAGCAGTAATTCCAATTTCATCTCGGGCCTTAGGTGACTAATATAAATAACTCGAGCTTTATGAATTTATCTGAACCACTCAATTAAATTACTGTGTTATGATCATTTCTAGTTATATCCTATTCTCCACTAGATGAAGCTATGTCACCACAGGTCAATTTATTTGTTTCCCAATAAAGGTATACTTGTGTATATTGTATCTTGTATACATCGGCATGCTAAACAAGGGAAATATTGAAAACAAAGTTTTACTCTTGTCATTGAGCTTGTGCAAGCCCATCACTCTTCAAGTATGAGGAAATTATGTAGTCACGATATGACTTGGAATTTATCAATAACAGTCTGTGATATGGGGACTGAAAATAAGAAGAATTTGAGGATCTTTCTTCTATTGGGTGAAGGGGTTCCAGGCCACTACTGATGGGGCCCACATCCACCGATGTGGAAGCCAGTACTCCTCACCTCACTGGGCGTACAACTCTCCACAGATGCACCGGATCCCAACTGAGCCAAAGGTGTAGGTACTGCCGGTGTAGGAATCCCTGCCCCTGGCTTTGTCCCATTGCAGTCAATTGCCTGGTAAGTGTGAAGGAAGGTTTTGCCCCTAACAAGGCCTGGACACTCTGCACTCCACAGAAGAAAATGCCACAAATTCTTATTTTTTTAAGTAAGTGATCAGCCTCCTAACACAGCATATGGCTGCAGTCGGGTGCTTGGGTAACCCCTCCCCCCAGGATGGACAGGCACTGGTGCTTCCAGCCACCATCGTGGTCTTTGTTTTCTGGTAGATTCTGCTGGTCTCCTAGCAGAGTTGCAGCAGCAGACTCACAAACCCCCCAAAAGATTTCTGTATTGTTCTTTATCCTTTATAACAGTTAACTTTCAAAGAATACCAAAATATAGACTGAAAGATCAATGACTGTTAAGGTGACTTTTATTTGTCAAGCTGAGAAATGCTGATGGTACTGGAAACTGCACGCCATTGGGCCTAGGTTTTTAAAAAACTAGGTCAACATCCCTGGGCCGCCTAGTTGAGAGGTGATGATAGAACTGAGCTCTGGAGGTTACAAACCCATTAGTTTCTTATGTTTATTTATGATGCCCTGCTTTTGAAATGCATGAATAGTAGAAATGGAAGTGAGCCCAACAAAGCTTTCTGTCCTCAGTGACATTCACTTCTACCATTCTGAGCTGGGTGCAAAACACATGAAAATCATGACTTGAAAGTAGAATTGGTTAATCTTTGCATTCAGCAAGGCAAGGGATGTTAGTGCTGGGAAATGGCTTCTTTCCTGCTTTGTGTATCGTCTCAGCATCAATTAATCCCACATTAGATGCACCACATTCAACTGCACAGTAAAGCTTCCTCTATTTTTTGGTTAACTCAAATCTTTGAAGAGAACTTTCGACTGCACTTCATACATTTTTTCCAGCATTCTCACCAAACATCCTTATGTCCCTTCAGACTGAGCTTTGTTGAGTTGAGGTTGCTAAAGCTCATTTTACATAAGAATGTTATAAAGTTGAAGAAAGCTTTCATCCCGTCAGTCTCGGCTGAGCTCAGACCAAGGTTCCTTAGCTGAAATGACTCTATGCTGGTCCATGCTGCTACCAAATCCACTATCAAAACAATTTTTTAACTTTACATTTTTATAGTGTTTGCAGGCATTTGGATGATGTAAAATCCTGGGAAAGAAATTGAGTTTAAGAAAGTAAAACACAGGAGAATCATAGGTCTAACTACACAGTCTAATCTTTCAGAATGCCATGTATTTATAATTACGGTGTGATTTCCCTTTAACCTTCCATTTTCACTAATTAATTTGCAACGTCTACGTTAGCATAGCTGCTAACCATTAATAGCTCTATCCTGATTTACGGTCGGTGCCGTCCTCCTACCAACATCCCTATTATTGAAAGCAATACTCATCATGCAGCCTCATACTCTGACTCATTCCTTCACTGTTATAAAACTTTGGAATTCCTTATTTCACTCAGTCTTTCCTTCCTCCTACAATTTTCAGACATTTAAAACTCAAGCTTGCTGTCATCCATTCCCTACTTCCTGATTTACCTTTTCAACCTTGATGGGGTCTCAGTCCTTCGCATGGGGTTCTCTGGATGTTAAATAGACATTTTAATGTGTAAAATTGAAATCTGTTTAGCTGTCCTCGTCAGGAATCATTTTATTTTTTCTTCCCTTAGGGAATGACTCCAAAGTGGAAGGTTTGGTGAATTTTGAAAAGCTACGGATGATTGCTAAAGAAATCCGTAATGTTGGCTGTATGGCTTCAGTTAATATCAATCCTGCTTTTATGTTCAGAACAAGGTTAGTGCTATCTGTTCACAGAATAATGGAATCCATAGTGATGTAAATTGAGCCAATGAAAATTATTCATTGTACAGAATTAAATACCTCCTCAGAAAGGCTGGATGTGGATAAAATTGCTTTTTGTTCTTAAAAGAATAAGCACAATTCAGATTGTTTCAATCCAGAAAACACAGCAGCATTGGTGCTCTGAGGACACAAACACCTTGCTTTCCATTGAAGTAACCTGCCTGATACCTAAGTGCTAAGAATTGCATAATCAGCAAAAAAAGAAGTGTAATTATGTTACAGTTATTTAATCATAGTTATTTTGGCGCTGTATGTTTTTGGTGTTTCATCCAGGTGTACAGTGTTTCACAAATTTTTTTGAAATGTCTCTTTCTTCTGCAGTGCAATGCAGGTCTTACATTAGCAGTCTGTAGACGACAATTCAGAAGTGTCTTATATTTTATACTATTGAACAGGAGCTAAATGAATGCATCAAATAGCTCCTATTTGTTACTATAACTGACAAAATTGTGTACAGTCCCATATTTTGCATATGCACTGTTTTGATTTTCCAAAATCAAAAGTATTAAATCAGTTCAAGTTTGTAAACCCATGATGGTGAAAAATTGAAAGTACTGACCAAAGAACAGCTGTAGTAACTTGAATAACAAAAGCCCTCCCATAGCGTCCTTGCACTCATTTTACTAGTTCCTCTTGGAACTCTCTTTAAAAAAAAGATCGTGGTAAAGTACATACATGTGTATCAGCAAGGACTTGCATGCAGCAAGCTAGCATGTGCACCGTTTTCAAAAAAATTAGATTCCGATCCTGGGCCTCCTCCAACTGCCGGCGCGCAGTGCTTGCGTAACCCAGGGGCGCAGTTAGTTCGATGTATCCCCTGGGATCACGTGGGCCATGGAGAACCAATGGTAGCAGGGAATGCCCATTCATAAATTTGACAGGAAGAGCTGTCAAAAGTATAAATACTATAAGCCCCCAAAACATAACTAAAACTTCAAATAATTTTTTTTTTAATCACATTTTAAAAATCACTATAAATTACATAAAATAACTATTTTAAACAATATTTTAAATTTTTGAAAAATTAATTACAGTTTCTAACGGGGCTAAAAATAAACTTACCTTTCTTTAAAGTATTTAAAAATAATAAACCTGTGGAAAAAATGTTTTAATTTTCATTAATTCACCACTTACCTTGTTAAAAGCAGGCCTTGCGCCTGCTTTTTAAAAGTGTAACTGCTGGAGACTTAGGCCTAGAAATTCAGTTGCTTGCGCCACCAGTTTGCGCCCAAAGAGGCCACTCAGAGGCTTTAGCGCCACTGGCCACAACCACCGCGATATTTAGCGGGGCGCTAATGGCGGTGTTAGCCTGTAGCGCTGCGCCGCCACCGATGACGTCATCGGTGTGCGCAGCGCCCCGCTACAGCCCCGAACGCCATATTAGGTTGCGCCCGCCTCTTCCGCGCCGGCCGCAAATAGCGACCGGTACACAGGGGCCAACCTGTGGCGGTAGTGGAGTGAGTTAAGGTGGAGGTGCGGCCGGCCGCTTTTCAGCGGCCGCCTGCCCGCACCTCCGTCCCCGGCCTCCTACACCCCCCCCCCCCACCCGCGGCATTGCCGGCTGTTTCCCGAGAGCCCGGCACTTCTCCTTGGTGCCGGGCTCATTTGCCGGCACTCGCGAGCGGGGATCGCGCTGTTGCAGCCACCTCCCCCTTAACAGTGGGAGGAAGGCCTGCAGTACCGCTGCGTGCCGTGCCGCAGCGGGTGGTGCTGCGGCACTTTGCGCGCCGATATTCAGTTTCAGCGCCCCAAGCGGGGCGCGGGAAGCCTCGTTTAGCGGCCGGCTTCCATTTGGGGCGCAGAAACTGAATATCCCGATGGCGCAAGTGGCTCCGCGCGCAGTGGTAATTCCGGCGCCCAGGCGAGCTTGGCGCCCCAAACTGAATTTTTAGCCCTTAGACTCCCGGAAAAACCTGAAAAAAACCCCGAAAGTTCCATGCGCACGCGCTGCCTCTCCGGCGCACGTGTTCGACCTCTGAACCCCTTCAGTTAAGGGAACGGAAGTTCTGGTTTCCCACGCATGCGCTGTGCATGCACGAAACTGGCACTTCCGTTGGGCCTACGCGTGAGTACCCAGCGCGTACTCACCCGTGGGGACCCGAATTTCTGGGCCAATATATATGATAAATTGTCAGATTTTTAGCCCTGAAAAACAGTAACTGTTTAAAAAGTCTTTTTAAAGATAGACATTTAAAAAAATTGACAGTCATAATTATGTGGACAATTAAGTATTATAATTACAATATACTTCCCCTTTCCTACAGCATTAGGGATTGAGTTTGACTTCTGGTTTCATCAGTGGTTCAGCTTAATGTTGGGTTTGTATCTCCCTTGACAGTAGTTGATAGAGATACATTTTAATAAACTTTAGGTACTTATAAATGGAAAATTGGATTTTATTTTTTTAACTTAATTTACTTTTACAGGGAAAATAACCACATATTTATACATAATTTGTTAACTACTTCCACTGTAGTGGAAAAGTTTTATTCTAAATATTTATCTGTATTTATTGGCATCCTGGTAGCTCAGATGGTGGGAGTGATTTTTGAAGTCTCAGCATTCAGTGATTTTTGGGCTAAGCTGCTGATGGATTGCAGTCCCAGTATCTGTTTATCGATCTTATGTAGAGGGAAAAGTTCCATTCTTTGTGAGTGGAAGAGATTGGCTGCTTAAATTGTACCTTCCTTCTGATCATAAAGTGGTGTAGAGAAATATTGAGTTAATTTTGTTTTTAATATTGTCAGGATTTATTATAACTGCTATTTAACATCAGCCCTGCATAAGCTTCAACTCCTGCTCCAACTGTTCTGCCGGAGTAGTAGCTTCTTTTAAACCAGTGGGCAGAGATGCTTATAGTGCTGTAAAGTTTGATTGCCAAGTTGAAGCAGGATAGGGCTATCTGCAGAGTAGTTGCTGGTTTTTATTTCCCTTTCACTCTTCATTCCGTTTCCTTCATTTTTGTCTGTCTGACTTACTGGAATGAGGCAGTGTTATTTTGAGCTTGAACAAGACTGACCTCAATCTGACTTTTGCATGTCCCAGTCATTGACCTTCCATGCTGAAACCAGCGGCATCTCTCTTTCCCCTGCAGCAGGTTGTTGAGCTACGGCAATACAAATGCTGCAATGCTGGACGAGAAACGGGTACGTCGCAGCTTGTTTCTCAATGCAAAGGAACTCTACGAAGATGCAAAGATGGCTCGGAAAGTAAAACAGTACCTTGCAAACCTTAACCTTGACATGGATGAAGAAAGCCTGCAGGCCTTGTCACTGCAGTGTGAGCCAAGTACTAAAAGATGTAAGTCACGGAACTTTTTTATATTCTTTGAGAAAACATTAATTAATTTGCATTGTATCAACAAATGAAGCAACCAGTAGTTCAGATTTCATTAGGCTGTGGGTTAAAGGAAACATTCAATTTCCTTCCAGCTGTGAAAAACAATAAATAACAATTTTGAAATGGTTTATTAAAATACTAGTAGTCTTGACTTTAAATATGATGTTTTGTTACAAAAGAAATAATTTATAATATGGTTCTTCTGTATAATTAAAATGAGATAATCCATTATGAAGTTAGGATTTTAAATTCTTTTTGTGATAGAACATCTGGAGCAATCTATAACATTCTTTCACATGCAGTGTTTTAACTAAAAATAATGCCTGAATGTTTACTTAAAACTTCAACCTTTAAGTATCAATTGAGTGCTCCCGATTCACGACTAATATGCCAATCCCATTCAGCAGGTTGAAGCTGCTGTCATTGCTGTTCAATTTGCAGGTCCAGTGAAATGACAATCACCTTGGGTGAACTGGTTTAAGTATTTAGCACTGAAATATGCACTAATATTACAGTTTAAACACTAGAAAGACTGCAATAAACCAACACTTAATTAAAAACATACTATGTTAAATATTTAATTCTTATTTATGGTATTAATGAGAAGTATTCCCATGGGGACCAATTTTGAAGTAAAACCAAAAAATGTTTTTTGGACGATTTTAAGAGATATGATAAAGCAATATCTTCCTATAAAAAGCATGATGAGGACTCGGATTTTGCAGTCAGCGGCGAAGGAACAGCACTTGCCGTTCACCTTGCTGACACCTGCCCACAAAGTTTTGACCAGCTTTAGATTGCAGATTTGCTCTAATGCGACGTTTTTTCCAGAGCACCGCCCACTACAGGGGATCTGTGGCATCTGTGAGCAGGTCAAGTAACAGCAAGGCTATTCAACCAATCAGATTGAAGAATCCTCACTGAGACACGCAGGGCTGGATTTTCAATGGGGCCTGGAGGCGTGATTGGAGGCATTGGGGGGGGGGTTAAAATCGCGAAAACTGGCGGGCGGGACCCCGCCGCCTGGTTCCCAACTCCGAGCAACTTTAAATCAGTGGAAGCCCTTGCGGTTGACAAAAATATCTGGATTGCGATGGGGTGCCTTAAGGGCCATATGTGTGCAGTCAACGACGCCCTGCACCCTTGGAAAGCCTGCCAGATGAGCTATTCCAACCGCACGTGCCGTGACACTTGCTTGATCATTGGTGAAATGGATGTGATTGTGTGCGATGGCAAAGTGGGCATCGGTTACCTGCGTGATGCAAGTGTGTGCGGCCGCCTGGGAGATGCCGCTGATGTCTGCTGCTGATCCCTGGAATGAGCCTGAGGCAAAAAAGTTGAGTGCGGTGGTGACTTTGACGGCCACTGCTAAGGGTTGTCCACTTGGTCCTCTGGCCTGCAGGTCTTTTTGCAGCATTGCACAGATGTCACCCACTACCTCTCGTGAAAGTCGGAGCCGCCTTTGGCACTGCTGCTCAGACATGTTGAGATAGCTGACCCTGTGTCTGTAGACCCTGTTTGGGTGGTATCTCCTGCGCCGACAGGCTTCCATGCGCTGGCCCCTTCTGGCCTGTGCATCTTCAGGTGAGTGAGCAGAAGCTTGGCGCTCCTGTTGTTGCTGCTGCTGTTGGTGCTGCTGTTGTTCCTGGTTCTGCTGGTGCTGCGGCTGGTCTTCGTCCTCATCTAATGTCCAGAAGGGAAGGAAATAAATGGCTCCCATGCTTCTGGTATATGCCTCAGTTGATGAAGCGCTCAGTGAAGGTGGCGAGAGGGGTTTCCCAGGAGGTCACACTGGAGATGGGTGTCAGGCTCCAAACTTCCACAGCTGTGGTTATGCCTTCTAAAAGCTCCCCCAGACCTGAGACTACAAAGTCCTGCCACCTGCAAATGATGGCTGGTCAAATCTCCACTTAAATGGTTGAGCTGCAGCTGATAGTCAGCAATCCAATTGTACTCCCACCAGGTTTCGCTGTCGTGTTTCAGAACAGGCGTGTTTCACGTGGGGAAAAAGGTTAAAATCGCAAAGGCCTTTCAAAATGGCATTATAGAGGCAATTTAGTGCTTGGTAAGGGCCTTAACGGCCTATCCCGCATCTTGGAGGCGGGACGGAGACTTGACCATTAGACACGAATTAATGAAAATTGCTTGGAGGCGGGTTTGGCCCGCACGCCAGTTTTTGCAATTTAACCCCCCCCCCCCCCATACGCCTCCAATCCCGCCTCCACGGCTCAATGAAAATCCTGCCCATAGTGTATAGCATCGGATGTAAGATTACATCGGTGTTCTGGTGTTTTTCTCTTTACCTTTGGATGAAACTTTGCAGGACATTCCTCTGGGGAGTTGCATGGGTTGGGTTGAGTCCACAGTAGTGCAGATTTGACATGGTTTTAGAAAGGAATGGGCGAAATGGGACGTATTACCTTTCCTTGTTCCATGTTTTATCTTCTTGTGAGCATTGATCATTAATGAGGCTGCGATAATCTCATTTACATGTGCAGGTTCAACAACTCCAAGTCAGATCCCTTGACTATTTCAACAAAATGTCCATAATACCTACAGATAGATTTGAAATATGCAAAAATGTGTTAATGAGAAATCCTTTAAAGTTTTTCTTTTCGAAAGGTCCTGAGAGTGATACTTTTCCAAATTGGTGAGGACCAATATAATGACAAGGGTAGAAACTATCTAATGTAATTATCTTCATGGGCTCTGAATATGGTTACACTAACCATTTTGTTAATTATTTAATTTTTTTGTAAGTATTACAATTAACAAGTAATATAGAGACAGGTTATATTGTAATTGTAGATGCTATACTGCCAAAAGTACATGTTTAAAATCTCAATTTCTGGATTATTTGATAGTTAAATGGTTAAGATAATGCTTACAGAGCAGATTCATTGACTGTCTTGTACTGTAGCTGCATTAATTATGTGGAATTTTGTTTCAGCCATGGAATTTATATAAAAAATTAATAGAAACACATTTGAGTATATTATACATTGCTGATGGTGTTTCAATTGGCAAGCTGTAAACCTAAGGGATCGGGTAACAGATGTCTTAAATCATGGAGAAGTGCGGTCAATATTTCAAATGGGATTATGCAGTAAAATGAAAACGTGTTTCATCTGTATCCATAAAATGTGACTTGCAAAGAGGAGAAAAAAATGAGTTACTTGGATTAGCAATACACATCCACATTAATTCTCGAGCCAACTGGATTTGCAGTTTGGAGAACCATAAAAGAGATTTTATATTGTAAATAAAGCATGATTCATTTTTTCAGTAAATTGTTATATAAAGGCTGAATAGTACACACAAAAAGGCAGAATGCTTACTTCCATGGAACAAATAGGCACAGCGAATGTTTGCAATGGAATCTTTATTTCATGAAAAGGTTATAACCAGACTTGAAAATAACAGAAATGCTGTATTGGGACTAAGTTGGAAAAAATGGCCCTTGGTAAAGTTTTTCTTGTGTCAATAATTTGCAGGCCTCTAGTTCACATTTCCATTGATGTGACTGAAAAATAATGCCCCATAGCATTTGGACACAAATAGCACTTTAAAGCTCTATTTCCTTTAAACCATTAGCATCTACCAGAATATGTGTATCTTGAAAACAGTACAAATCAGTATAGTTAATAAGTTCTATTGCTGCACTCATTAATTCAGTAAAATTTGCTCATGAGACCTGGAGGTGGTTGACACATATTATGGTGGCTTCACAAAAGTGCCAGACAGTGAAATATATGGCCCAGTATTTGATTTTTAACAGTTAACTACTGATTTCCAATGGTGTTGTTTATGGGTAGTCCAAGGTCTGGCACACAGTTGTAATGTGTAGATTCTTATATGGAACTGTGTTCAACGTCCTTTTAAGGCCACTGCTCAGACACATCCTCTGAGGAAGTGTTTAGAATAGTCACATCCTCAGATCAATTAAAGGCTAATTATTGGTTGCAGTTGCTTAAAATTGACCGTGTTTGTAAATCCCTGATTCTTGCACTGACGGTAGGCCGTGTTAGGAAAAAAAGAGCAGGATTTGGCTAGCTTTCTTTTGCCTTTTTTAAAATACTTTTGACACTTTTGAAGTGCGACCTTTTAACGATGATACATTCTCACTGGATGTAAGACGTCCATGGCAAAGCACACGGGATATTGGACATGAAAACGGGTCGGCTAAAAACCCCACAAAGATCAGCATTGAAAACAGAAAAAGGTGCATAAAATAGAAAAGAAAAATATACCAGCAAAAATATACAATAAGTGCAAGAAATAAATGTAAAATAATTTATTTAAAATAATTTATTCCTTGCACACTATTTTTAGGTATATTTTTGCTGTTTCAAAAAAAATTATTCAATGTTTATGTACTTTGCTGTTTTCTGTGCTGGTCTTTGTGGAGTTTGTTTTGCCCATCCCTTTTCCTGGCTACTTGGCTCTCTGCATGCCATAGAAACAAATTGCATATAATCCATTGCAGACTTGCACAATTGTAAAGACTGCAGTGAAAAAACATTTTGAAACTGCTGTGAAAAGAAAGAAACAATGAAAGGTTGCATGTAAAGTAAGACTAACTCCAGATGTGCCAAGAATAAAATCAGGTTTGATTTCTCATCGGTGGTCGCTGGCCGACAGCTGTGTGACCCCCCTTGGCCCACAGCTGCATGACCCACCTTGGCCCACAGCTGCGTGACCCCTTGGCCCACAGCTACATGACACCCCTGGCCCACAGCTGCGTGATCCCCCTTGGCCCACAGCTGCGTGACCCCCCTTGGCCCACAGCTGCGTGACCCACTTTGCCCACAGCTGCGTGACCCCCCTTGGCCCACAGCTGCGTGACCCACTTTGCCCACAGCTGCATGACCCACCTTGGCCCACAGCTGCATGACCCCTTGGCCCACAGCTGCGTGACCCCCCTTGGCCCACAGCTGCGTCACCCCTTGGCCCACAGCTGCGTGACCCCCCTTGGCCCACAGCTGCGTGACCTCCCCTGGCCCACAGCTGCATGACCCCCCTTGGCCCACAGCTGCGTGACCCCCCCTTGGCCCACAGCTGTGTGACCCCCCTTGGCCCACAGCTGCATGACCTCCCCTGGCCCACAGCTGCGTGACCCCCCCTTGGCCCACAGCTGCGTGACCCCCCCTTGGCCCACAGCTGCGTGACCTCCCCTGGCCCACAGCTGCATGACCCCCCTTGGCCCACAGCTGCGTGACCCCCCCTTGGCCCACAGCTGTGTGACCCCCCTTGGCCCACAGCTGCATGACCTCCCCTGGCCCACAGCTGCGTGACCCCCCCTTGGCCCACAGCTGCGTGACCCCCCCTTGGCCCACAGCTGCGTGACCCCCACTTGGCCCACAGCTGCGTGACCCCCCTTGGCCCACAGCTGCGTGACCCCCCCTTGGCCCACAGCTGTGTGACCCCCCGGCCCACAGCTGCGTGATCCCCCTTGGCCCACAGCTGTGTGACCTCCCCTGGCCCACAGCTGCGTGACCCCCCTGGCCCACAGCTGTGTGACCCCCCGGCCCACAGCTGCGTGATCCCCCTTAGCCCACAGCTGCATGACCCCCCCCTTGGACCACAGCTGCGTGACCCCCCTGGCCCACAGCTGCGTGACCCCACTGGCCCACAGCTGCGTCATCCTTCTGGGCCACAGCTGCGTGACCCCCCTGGCCCACAGCTGCGTGACCCCCCTTGGCCCACAGCTGCATGACCCCCCTTGGCCCACAGCTGCGTGACCCCCCTTGGCCCACAGCTGCGTCATCCCTCTGGCCCACAGCTGCGTGACCCCCCTTGGTCCACAGCTGTGTGACCCCCCTTGGCCCACACGCATGTTCCCTACAGAGAAAAAAGATGGAGACACAAAGAGAAAAATAAGTAAGGCTAAAACAGCAAATCGAAAAACTTTAAAATCGACCATAATATATGAATATGAAATTTAAGCCAATCAGGTGCAATTGTGACACCCAAGATATGAGGACAGGGGCATGTGCGATATGCACTATTTCTTATATATTTTGATGCAAAAGTATGGCGAATAGGTAGTTCACTGGGTTAGAAAACTGTCTTCACTCTGCTCAGGACGTATCTCTGAAGCGAGTACATGGCTGGAATTAAAAGCTCACTCTGGTACAGCTCACTGGGGCTCCAGTTCATTGCACCAGTCTCAATAATGTTTTAAAAAGTAAAACTGAAAACTATATATTTTTTATTCCCCCTCAGCTGGAAGAAAAGATTTTTCAACCTTTTTTGTGTTTATTCCTTTCCACAACTTGTAAAACTAAAGGGCAACTATTGTTTTACAAACTGTCCTTTGCAGCTGTGAGTCTTGTGACCTGCACCAGGATGACATTGTTGCACGATATGTTACACTTCTGAAACAAAAACAGCAGGGACCAAAAATAAAAATCAAATCAACTAATACCAAAGCATTTGAAACAAAGCTGAATTGCAGCATGTTTCATTCCCCCATTCCAAGAAATACATCTATATATATAAAGCGGCTCTTCTGTCTGTCCCGATGTCTGTCTGTCCGCCTGGTCTCTATACGTTTGGAAGTTACAGAGCGTACCGACGCGCGTGTCGCCTCAAAAGAAAGCTTGCGATTCCGGACCGGTCATAGGCGCATTTACGTTTCGGCCGGACAAAAATCCCACCCGCGGTATCCCAAAAACGTTCAGCGTTCCGCTCATTAGCATCTCATTAGCGACCGTGTGACGTCGAGGTCTTCCTACAGTTGAGTGTCGAGTGACTCGACGATTGACCAATCCTACGCTTCGGTGACCTGACCGGTCGACCAATCAGTGCGTGTGTGGGCGGGCCTTATCCTCTGAACTGAGGTGAGTGGCCACCATCTTGATTTTTCCCAATTTTTTCCCCCACACTTTCTCTGTGTTAGGGAACTAAGGTAAATATTTTAATGATGTGTTAGGGAATTAAATAACAATTTAATGGGGGGGGGGGGGAGAGCCTCGGGAAATCGCGGGGGGGGGGAGAGCCTCGGGAAATCGCGGGGGGGGAGAGCCTCGGGAAATCGCGGGGGGGGGCGGGAGAGCCTCGGGAAATCGCAGGGGGGGGGAGAGCCTCGGGAAATCGCGGGGGGGGGAGAGCCTCGGGAAATCGCGGGAGGGGGGGGGAGAGCCTCGGGAAATCGCGGGGGGGGGGAGAGCCTCGGGAAATCGCGGGCGGGGGGGGGGAGAGCCTCGGGAAATCGCGGGGGCGGGCGAGCCTCTGGAAATCGCGGGGCGCTCGCGCCGGCCGCACTGACCGCACATGCGCCGCCCGCGAGAGCCCGCTCCCGGCGCCGGCCGCCGCTCAGCATTCCCGCTCTGGCAGCTGCACCGGACCTCAGGTAGGCAGGGGGAGGGGCCGGAGAGAGGGACAGAGGGGAGCGGGGGAGGGGAGGGAGGGACACAGACAGGGGAGAGGGGAGGGAGGGAGAGGAGGGGAGCGGGGGGGGGAGGGGAGCGGGTGGGCGAGGGGAGGGAGGGAGGGAGACAGGGGAGGGAGGGAGGGATAGGACAGGGAGAGGACATGACAGGGAGAGGGGGGACATACAGGGGCAGGGAGACCAAGCGCCCCAAAATTGCCCTCACGCCCCAAAATTGCCCTCGCGCCCCAAAATTGCCCTCGCAACGCGGGGCTCCCCAGCTTGTATCTTTATAAGTGACAGCAAGTTAAGTGATTTAAAAATTGTCAGTTGGAATCTTGCTTTTTCAATGAAATCTGTACATATGTAATTTCTTTCTTCATTGGTATCTAGTAGCCAAGAGCAGAGGAGAAAAGAAAGCAGGGAAACTTTCAGATACATCTCCAGTTGCTCCCAGATCAGGGGCACAGCATCAGAAGCAGCAGCAGAAAGTAAATCAGGCCCTCCAGGTCCCAGCTGTATCACTGTATCCATCACACAAGAACGTGCAATTTAAAGACCTCCCTCCATTTGGTAATAACATTTTAAAGAATAATTTGCTGCTCTGCTTTTGAACTAAGCGTTTGCTATTTCCCTTCCACAAAGTGTGCTTGAAAAATAACCTGTCTGCAGAGCCATTTCAGTAAAATATCAAGTGCTTTTGTTCCAAAGACTTGTGAATTTGAATATCTTTTCTTTACAATTGTATATTTGTTCAGCATTATTTTGCTTTGTATGTGTTGAAATGAACAGGGTTACTTTAACTGCATTGCTATTCCAATTTCTGTCCTTCAGGTACCCATTCTCCTCAAGCTTTGAAGAAAATTCTGTCCTTGTCTGACGAAGCAAATTTGGATCAAAATAAAAAGCAGGCAGAAGATACTATATCAAACACATCATCCCAGCTGTCGTCTCCTCCTACATCTCCTCAGACCTCGCCAAGGAAAGGTAGCACCTTGGAAAGAAAATGCACCAGATCCAAAGATGTGCCCTTCCCAACCCTATGACAAAGCAGTGTATTTGCTAATGTGCTGTGGTACAAATACTGATAGGATTTGAGATTTCCAATCTGCTACAAGCAAATATTTTCATCTGCTTAGCCCATATGCCCAAATCTGTCGCATCACTCCCCTCTAATGGTTATTCATATGTTATGTGCATTACCATGTCAATGGAAGAAGTGTGGTGTTTGCTAGTTTTAAGCAGCCCGATGCCTATCTTGCTCAAAACAGAAAGGAGCTCTGTTAAGTCCATGAATGATTGAGACACGGACTAGCAGGAGAGAGAGAAACAAGTCTTTACTGGTGAAAGGCATAAACGAAACAACCAACAGAGGCTCTCTAGCGCCTTTTATACAGGGGTGGTCACTGCCGGTATTGCAGTCTGAGACCAGTTATTCTCTTAAAGGTACATACACAACAATTCCTCCCCTTTTAGATAAACAGTACATAACATTCATTTAACACTAATGATAACGAATTACAATCACAATTACTGTTGCTAGATACATTGGTTAAGTTTAAGCAATTATAAGTTCAGTCTTTGAGGAGGCTTCCTGATTCTGTCTGGGTAACGCCTCTTTGGAGTATCAGGTTCTTCTGGCAATGTTGAGTCGGAATCAATGTCGTCGTTTGGTTCATCTGCTTCCAATATTACCGGTTCTGCGGTAGCTGCAATTGGAACGTCGATTTCATTACCAGGTGTATCAGATCGTGGTGTGGAGTTGACGTTGGTCAGCATGGCGTCTTACAATGCTCTCCCCAACGTCCACGGTATACATGAGAGGTCCTTGTCGTGTACAAATCGTTCCTGGCTGCCATTTCTCAGTGCGGTAGTCCCGGGCCAAAACTGGTTGACCTATCTTAAAACTCCTGGTCGGCCTTTCATTCATATTCTGAAACTGCCTGTTCTCCACATCTCTTCGGACGTTTGGCTTAACCAAATCCAAGCGGCATCATAGTCTTCGATTGAAGAACATCATGGCTGGAGTTTGGTTGGTAACCGCATGTGTCGCATTCCGGTAGGCAAACAAGAAGTTGTCCACCTTGTGTTGTAGGGGTATATCTTCATTACACATTGCCTTGATAGCCTTCTTGAATGTTTGGACAAACCTCTCGGCCAATCCATTAGTTGCTGGATGATATGGGGCAGATGTGTAATGCTTAACACCATTGTTCTTTAAGAACCTCCGGAACTCTTCAGACACAAACTGTGGTCCATTGTCAGAGCAAATCTGTTCAGGCAGCCCATTCCTAGCGAATATGGTTCGTAAAACTGCGATAGCTTTTTCCGTGGTGGTTGAGGACATTTTTATTACCTCTGGCCACTTTGAATGTGCATCCACCGCAATTAAAAACATCGAGTCCATGAAGGGACCAGCAAAATCAATGTGCACCCTTTGCCATGGAGATGAGGGCCACTCCCATGGATGCAGAGGAGCTTGTGGTGGGGCGTTTTGGACCTACTGGCATCCTGCACAGCTCTTGGTCATCTCTTCGATTTCTCTATCGATTCCCGGCCACCACACAAACGCTCTGGCTAAGCTCTTCATTTTTACCCCACCCAGATGACCCTCATGAAGCTCATTGAGCACTCTATCCGTCAACTTAGGTGGAATTACTACTCTGGATCCACACATCAAGGTTCCTCTGCACACTGACAGCTGTTCTCTTCTGGACGAAAATGCTGGCAGCAGTGGTTCGCCATGTGCTGGCCATCCCTTCACCATTAAATCATAGACCCGTGATAGTGTTGGGTCATTCCGTGTTTCCTTTTCTATGTTTGCATTCGTCACAGGGAGACATTCGACTATGGTCGAGTGGAATAACTCCATTGGATCCACTGCAAGGTCTTCTTCTTCCACCGTCGGCAACGGTAGACGTGACAATCCATCAGCATTTCCATGCTGTTTAGTTCCTTTGTACTCGATGTCATATTGGTGTGCCCCTAGGAAAAGGGACCATCTCTGCAGCCGTTGTGCTGTCATTATCGGTACGCCCTTCTGAGGGTTGAAAATGGAGACAAGAGGTTGATGATCGGTTAGTAGAGTAAATTTTTGACCGTGCAGATAGTGATTGAACTTCTTCACCCCCCACACTAGGCTGAGGGCCTCTCTGTCAATCTGGGCATAGTTACGCTCGGCAGAAGTTAACGAGCGTGACACAAAAGCTATCGGCCTCTCCAAACCATCAAGGAATTTATGTGACAGTACCGCCCCAATGCCGTAGGGAGACGCATCACATGCCAGCCTGATTGGCAGTGCTGGGTTGTAGTGAGCCAATACTTCCTTCGAAGGGATTAAGTCCTTACTCTTCTGAAAAGCACGTTTACAATCATCGCTCCATTTCCATGCTACCCCCGTTCGTAGCAGGGCGTTCAGTGGATGCAGAATTGTCGACAAATTCGGCAAAAACTTATGATAGTAATTCACCAACCCGAGGAATGACCTCAGTTGCGACACATTTTCAGGCGCTGGGGCCTTAACAACCGCTTCAATTTTGTCAGGGGACTTATGTAACCCCTCTTCATCAATCACGTGGCCACAATACGATATCTGTTTCTTAAAAAATTCGCACTTGGGGCGGTTGGCTCGCAGCCCATGTTCCCGTAGTCTAGTGAGCACCTGTTCTAGGTTGTTAAGGTGTTCACTGTCATCTTCACCTGTTACAAGGATGTCGTCCAAGTAACACTGAGTCCCCGGAATCCCTTGCAGGACTTGTTCCATCGCTCTTTGCCATATCGCCGGAGCCGATGCTACTCCGAATACCAATCGATGATATTGGTAAAGACCTTTGTGAGTGTTTATCGTGAGATACTTCCTAGAGGACTCTTCAACCTCCATCTGCAAATATGCTTGTGCTAGGTCAATTTTTGTAAAACGCTTCCCTCCAGACAGTGAGGCGAAGATGTCTTCTATCCTTGGAAGAGGATATTGTACTGTGTGAAGGACAGGGTTCACCGTCACCTTGAAATCCCCACAGATGCGAATCTTCCTTGGCTCTCCGGACTTATTGCTTAACGTTTTTTTCATGACAGGAACGATGGGTGTCGCCCACTCGCTCCAGTCGACCTTAGACAACACGCCCGCCTTCTCCAGATTCTCTAGCTCTGCCTCGACGGCTGGACGAATTGCATATGGTACCGGTCGCGCTTTGAAAAACTTGGGAACTGCATTCTCTTCTATTTTTAACGAGGCGGTTACGCCTTTAAGCGTGCCCAGTTCTTGTTGAAATACCTCTTTGGCTTTAGCTAAGATTGTTGACAATCGTCCAGGAGTGACGTCTTCATCTTTTTTACCGCCCACCGTCATTGCATGAATGGAATGCCAATCTAAGTTTATCTTCCTGATCCATTCCCGTCCCAATAACGGTGGTCCACCATTTAGCAGTATGTAGAGATACAATTTCCGTATTTTCTTGCCATTGTATTCGACAGGCACCCTTATTTTTCCTCTGGGGTATACTTTTTGCCCCGTATACGTCGTCAAGACGATGGATGTCTCGCTCAAGGGTATGTGTGAAAATAGCTGCTCATAGTCTCGTCGATTCATGACGGTTAGCGCTGATCCTGTATCCAATTCCATTTTAACTTGGGACCCTGCTATTGTGAGGGTGACCCAAATGGTTCGGTGATCCTCTTTTGCGATTACATTGTGAAGTTTGAGACAGCTTAATCTCCTGTTCTCGGATTCACTATCGCTCATCTGGTCTTCGGAACTACTGTCCGTCATCTTTTGTACTTTCTTGTACGGTTCCTTAGTAGCCTTTTTGTTGTCGCTGGTCTTCTTCCCAGACCTACAAACTCGTGCAATGTGTCCAATCTTCCCGCATTGTCTGCATATTTTGTCTTTGGACCAGCAGTCCTTCTGGTCATGGTTAGTTCTGCCGCAGCGATAACATTTTGCAAATCCCCGTGTCATTTTGTGGGTGCTGTATTCCTGTGGTTTTTGCTGAATTTCTGCAGCTCCCCTGGCTGCTGCTTCATACGATACTGCCACGCTGAAAGCCTTATCTAGCGTCAGCTCTTTTTCTGCGAGTAACTTCTTCTGTGTTCCTTCACTCAGGAGTCCACAGACAAATTTGTCCCGTAGGGTATCTGCCAGTCCTGCTCCGAACTGGCAGTGCTTTGATAGCTTGTGTAGTTCCGTAAGATACTCAGCATTGCTCTCATCTTTGTGCTGAGTTCTCCTGTGGAATTTAAATCTTTCTGCTATCAACAGCGGTGCAGGGTTTAAGTGCTCCTGTAGAACAGCAACAATTTCGTTAAAACTCTTCGCCTTCGGTTTGGCTGGAGTAATCAGATCCCGCAATAGACCGTACGTTCTAGCGCCCATTACGTTTAGCAATATTGATGCCTTTTTCCCCTCCGCTATTTAATTTGCCTCGAAATATACCTCGACTCTTTCCACATACGTGGTCCAGTCCTCTAATGTATTATCAAAAGCAGTGATACAGCCAGTCTTCGGCATCTTGCAAATCTAAAATGGCGCCTCCCGCGCTTTGCCTTCTTCTCTGATTTAACAAAATGGCACCTCCCGTGCTTTTCCTTCTTCCCCGCTGTTGTTAGCGCTGCTTTCCACGGTTTCTTGCGCGTATTCTTTTTCTTTTATTATTTTCCCGTCGTGGAGCGGGCCCTCTGGAACACTTCCCTCCCTCTTCTGAGGTCCGAACACTGCCCAGCTTCGAAACACCGGCCGCGCCCTGTATGCTCCACCCTCTCTCTCTCCTTGCTTCCCGACTTGCTGCCCGGCCCCGCTGCAGCCCAGGAAGGATCAGAGCACTACCTGCCACCAGCCCGATTAGCTGGGAAACCACGGACCAAGGAACCCAGCCTGGCTCTGGAAAGTCGCTCCTGCAAAGCCTTGAACCCGATGATTGACGGTCGACGCCCGTTCCTCGAGTTTCAATGGACTCTTTTTTTTCTTCCGACCTTCAACGTCGTCGGAGCTGCTGCTGAGTTGCAGGTAAGTTCTTTCTAACTCGTCGCCAGTGTTAAGTCCGTGAGTGGTTGAGACACGGACTAGCAGGAGAGAAACAAACAGGTCTTTACTGGTGAAAGGCATAAACGAAACTAACCAACAGAGGCTCTCTAGCGCCTTTTATACAGGGGTGGTCACTGCCGGTATTGCAGTCTGAGACCAGTTATTCTCTTAAAGGTACATACACAACAAGCTCCTCATAGTAGAGTATGATGATAAACATGGCTGTACTGACAAATAGCAAAACTGTTTTACAATAACGTTTTACATTAAACACACTATTATTCTTAATTATTGCAGTATTAAAAATACCATAACATCCATTTACACACATCCAATAATATTATCTCTAATACAGCTGACTCCAGGTGCTTTGTAAATTTAATTCGTTGGAATGGTGTAAATAATTCAGCTGTTTTTTTGCCTCGTAGAAATAGTTTAAATTGCCACAGATACATTTACTACATGTTGAAAATTTGCACCTCTTCATTTCAAACTGCAACTGACCAGCATGGCACTTAACTCCCATTGTAAATTGGGAAAAAGTCCTGTTTCTGCTGTTGCTATTTGTTGGCTCAGGTCTTGTACTGCATAATTACATGACCTTGGGATAGCATTAATGTTGAAATATTTTGCCACCATCGCTGCATTGACTAATAGCTGCTTAGCTAACTAATGTAGCACGATAGAATCTAGTGTTTCACCAGTGAGTTAGACGATCTTTTAGTTCAGTCTGTATGTTTCTGTATGGAAGGATTCAATATGTACTTGAATGAAACCATCATCTCACCAGTAACATGGAACACATTATCAATAGGAATTAGACTGAATCTCCACAAGAACACAATGGAAAGCTGTCCAGTGCTGCTTTCAGGATGTTGAAAAACATTAGATGAATGACTTTTTCCATTTTTAAGAATTCTGACCTCTCCCAAGCTGTGTACCTCATTCAATAAGCAGTGCTTATATTTTTCACTGTTATGTAATTAAAGATTACTCTTGAACTACAGACTGACTCCAGATATTCACCAGAGTACATGACTGTGAAAATGAGCACTCTCCTTTCAGTAATATTTACTTCATACCTTTTGATGAATATTATATCCTTTTTCATATTTTTCATTTGTTGCTTTTAATACAAGTGTTAAAAATTGGTAGTATACAGATAACATCCAGTATGAGGGCATGTCATTTAACAGTGTAGGCCTTAACCCATGCCAGGATATGGCTGTATCTGATGCCAGTGTTGTAGCTGTACTGGAACAGCTTGGCTAGAAGTGCAGCTAGTTCTGGAGCACAAGTCTTCAGCACGACAGCCGGGATGTTGTCGGGGCCCATAGCCTTTGCTGTATCCAGTGCGCTCAGTCATTTCTTGATATCACGTGGAGTGAATCAAATTGGCTGAAGACTGGCTTCTGTGATGGTGGGGACCTCAGGAGGAGGCCGATATGGATCATCCACTCGGCACTTCTGGCTGAAGATGGTTGCAAATGCTTCAGCCATGTCTTTTGCACTCACATGCTGGGCTCCACCATCATTGAGGATGGGGATATTCATGGAGCCTCCTACTCCCGTTAGTTGTTTAATGGTCCACCATATTTACGACTGGATGTGGCAGGACAGCAGAGCTTTGACCTGATCCGTTGTTTGTGGGATCGCTTAGCCCTGTCTATGGCATTCTGCTTCTGCTTTTTGGCATGCAGTCCTGTGTTGCAGCCTCCCCAGGTTGGCACCTCATTTTTAGGTATGCCTGGTGCTGCTCCTGCACTCCTCATTGAACCAGGGTTGGTCCCCCGGCTTGATGGTAATGGTAGAGTGAGGAATATGCCGGGCCATGAGTTTACAGTTTGTGGTGGAATACAATTCTGCTGCTGCCCCACAGCGCCTGGCTCACAGCTGCGTGACCCCCCCGGCCCACAGCTGCGTGACCCCCCGGCCCACAGCTGCGTCATCCCCCCTTGGCCCACAGCTGCATGACCCCCCTGGCCCACAGCTGCGTCATCCCTCTGGCCCACAGCTGTGTGACCCCCCTTGACCCACAGCTGCGTGACCTCCCTGGCCTACAGCTGCGTCATCCCTCTGGCCCACAGCTGCGTGACCCCCCTTGACCCACAGCTGTGTGACCCCCCTTGGCCCACAGCTGTGTGACCCCCCTTGGCCCACAGCTGCGTCATCCCCCCTTGGCCCACAGCTGCATGACCCCCCTGGCCCACAGCTGCGTCATCCCTCTGGCCCACAGCTGTGTGACCCCCCTTGACCCACAGCTGCGTGACCTCCCTGGCCTACAGCTGCGTCATCCCTCTGGCCCACAGCTGCGTGACCCCCCTTGACCCACAGCTGTGTGACCCCCCTTGGCCCACAGCTGTGTGACCCCCCTTGGCCCACAGCTGCGTGACCTCCCTGGCCTACAGCTGCGTGGCCCCCCTTGGTCCACAGCTGCGTGACCCCCCCTTGGCCCACAGCTACGTGACCCCCCCGGCCCACAGCTGTGTGACCCCCTTGGTCCACAGCTGCGTGACCCCCCTTGGCCCACAGCTGCGTGACCCCCCCCGGCCCACAGCTGCGTGACCCCCCCCTTGGCCCACAGCTGCGTGACCCCCCCTTGGCCCACAGCTGCGTGACCCCCCTTGGCCCACAGCTGCGTGACCCCCCTGGCACACAGCTGTGTGACCCCCCTTGGCCCACAGCTGCGTGACCCCCCTTGGCCCACAGCTGCGTGACCCCCCTTGGCCCACAGCTGCGTGACCCCCCTTGGCCCACAGCTGCGTGACCCCCCTGGCACACAGCTGTGCGACCCCCCCTTGGCCTACAGCTGCATGACCCCCCTTGGCCCACAGCTGCGTGACCCCCCTTGGCCCACAGCTGCATGACCCCCCTTGGCCCACAGCTGTGTGACACTCCTGGCCCACACGCATGTTCCCTACAGAGAAAAAAGATGGAAACACAAAGAGAAAAATAAGTAAGGCTAAAACAGTAAATTGAAAAACTTTAAAATCGACCATAATATATGAATATGAAATTTAAGCCAATCAGGTGCAATTGTGACACCCAAGATATGAGGACAGGGGCATGTGCGATATGCACTATTTCTTATATATTTTGATGCAAAAGTATGGCGAATAGGTAGTTCACTGGGTTAGAAAACTGTCTTCACTCTGCTCAGGACGTATCTCTGAAGCGAGTACATGGCTGGAATTAAAAGCTCACTCTGGTACAGCTCACTGGTGCTCCAGTTCATTGTACCAGTTCAACAATGTTTTAAAAAGTAAAACTGAAAACTATATATTTTTTATTCCCCCTCAGGTGGAAGAAAAGATTTTTCAACCTTTTTTGTGTTAATTCCTTTCCACAACTTGTAAAACTAAAGGACAACTATTGTTTCACAAACTGTCCTTTGCAGCTGTGAGTCTTGTGACCTGCAGCATGATGACATTGTTGCACGAGATGTTGCACTTCTGAAACAAAAACAGCAGGGACCAAAAATAAAAATCAAATCAACTAATACCAAAGCATTTGAAACAAAGGTGAATTGCAGCATGTTTCATTCCCCCATTCCAAGAAATACATATCTTTATAAGTGACAGCAAGTTAAGTGATTTAAAAATTGTCAGTTGGAATCTTGCTTTTTCAATGAAATCTGTACATATGTAATTTCTTGTCTTCATTGGTATCTGGTAGCCAAGAGCAGAGGAGAAAAGAAAGCAGGGAAACTTTCAGATACATCTCCAGTTGCTCCCAGATCAGGGGCACAGCATCAGAAGCAGCAGCAGAAAGTAAATCAGGCCCTCCAGGTCCCAGCTGTATCACTGTATCCATCACACAAGAACGTGCAATTTAAAGACCTCCCTCCATTTGGTAATAACATTTTAAAGAATAATTTGCTGCTCTGCTTTTGAACTAAGCGTTTGCTATTTCCCTTCCACAAAGTGTGCTTGAAAAATAACCTGTCTGCAGAGCCATTTCAGTAAAATATCAAGTGATTTTGTTCCAAAGACTTGTGAATTTGAATATCTTTTCTTTACAATTGTATATTTGTTCAGCATTATTTTGCTTTGTATGTGTTGAAATGAACAGGGTTACTTTAACTGCATTGCTACTCCAATTTCTGTCCTTCAGGTACCCATTCTCCTCAAGCTTTGAAGAAAATTCTGTCCTTGTCTGAAGAAGCAAATTTGGATCGAAATAAAAAGCAAGCAGAAGATACTATATCAAACACATCATCCCAGCTGTCGTCTCCTCCTACATCTCCTCAGACCTCACCAAGGAAAGGTAGCATCTTAGAAAGAAAATGCACCAGACCCAAAGATGTGCCCTTCCCAAACCTATGAAAAAGCAGTGTATTTGCTAATGTGCTGTGGTACAAATACTGATAGTATTTGAGATTTCCAATCTGCTACAAGCAAATATTTTTGTCTGCTTAGCCCATATGCCCAAATCTGTCGCATCACTCCCCTCTAGTGGTTATTCATATGAAATTTGGGTCCCCACGGGTGAGTACGGGCTGGGTACTCACGCGTAGGGTCAACAGAAGTGCCGGTTTCGTGCATGCACTGCGCATTCGCGGGAAACCAGTGTAATGATATCAGCAAATAGTGATGGTATTTGCCTGTTTGATTATGATGCCTTACCAGCATATTTGCCTGTGTGATTACTTATGCCTTACCAGCAGAGGGCATGTGAGAGAGAAGCAGTTTAGTTTTAGTTTCGTTTTAGATAGATCTCTAAGATGGTGTCTCCTGTAATGCTGTTAAGATAGTTAAACAAACTTTAGATTAAAATAGAATCTCTTTCATCAATGTGTCGTCATTGAACCCACAAAGAAATCAATACAACCAGAACTTCCGTTCCCTTGAAAGAAGGGGTTCACAGATCGAACGCATGCGCCGGAGAGGCAGCACGTATGGCTGGAACTTAGAGTCATAGGCCTAGAAATTAGCTATAGCCCCGCCAGCTCGCTGGCGGCCAGAATTTACCGCTGGGCGCGGAGCCACTCGCGCCCAGCCGATATTCAGTTTCAGCGCCCAAAGTCGAGGACGGCCGCTGTTCAAGGGTGTGGCCGCCCCTGCTTGGGGCGCTGAAACTGAATATCGGCGCGCTAGTGGCCGCAGCGCCACCCGCAGCGGAGCGGCAGGCTGCGGTACTGCAGGCCTTCCTCCCTCTCTTAAGGGGGAGGTGCCTGCAGCAGCCGGAGTCCCGATCGCGAGTGCCGGCAAAAGAGCCCGGCACAACGGAGAAGTGCCGGGCTCCCGGAAACCAGCCGGCAATGCCGCAGGGGGGGGGCGGTGGAGGAGGCCGGGGAAGGAGGTGCGGGCAGGCGGCCGCCAAAAAAGCGGCCGGCCGCACCTTCACCTTAAAGCGCCCCACTAAGGCTGCTGTACGGACCCGGTCTCCGAATGTTATTAGCGGCTGCCACGGAAGAGGCGGCCGCTACTGAAGATGGGGATCGGGCCAGTGTCGGGGCGGAACCGGGGCGCTGCGCACACCAATGACGTCATCGGTGGTGGCGCAGCGCTAACGGCTAATGCCGCAATTAGTGCGTCAATGAAGTTCGCCCGCAGTTTGCAGACTGGCGCAGAAGCCCTCTTTGGGCGGTAACTGGGCGCAAAACCCACTGAATTTCTAGGCCAAGAGTCATAGAGTTATACAGCACAGAAAGAGGCCCTTCGGCCCATCGTGTCTGCGCCGTCCATCAATCCCTGTCCAGTCTAATCCCATTTTCCAGCATTTGGTCCGTAGCCTTGTATGCAATGGCATTTCAAGTGCTCATCCAAACGCTTCTTGAATGTTATGAGGGTTCCTGCCTCTACCACCCTTTCAGGCAGTGAGTTCCAGATTCCAACCACCCTCTGGGTGAAAAAGCTCCTCCTCAAATCCCCTCTAAACCTCCTGCCCCTTACCTTGAATCTATGCCCCCTTGTTATTGACCCCCCTACTAAGGGGAAAAGTTCCTCTTTATCTACCCTATCTATGCCCCTCATCATTTTGTACACCTCAATCAGGTCCCCCCTCAGCCTTCTTTGCTCCAAGGAAAACAACCCCAGCCTGTTTAGTCTTTCTTCGTAGCTGAGGCGCTCCATCCCAGGTAACATCCTGGTGAATCTTCTCTGCACCCTCTCCAAAGCAATCACATCCTTCCTATAGTGAGGCGACCAGAACTGCACACAGTACTCCAGCTGTGGCCTCACCAGCGTTTTGTACAGCTCCATCATAACCTCCCTGCTCTTATATTCTATGCCTCGGCTAATGAAGGCAAGTATCCCATATGCCTTTTTAACCACCTTATCTACCTGTTCCGCTGCCTTCAGGGATCTGTGTACATGTACACCAAGGTCCCTCTGACCCTCTGTACTTCCTAGGGTCCTACCACTCATTGTGTATTCCCTTGCCTTATTTGTCCGTCCAAAATGCATCACCTCGCACTTTTCAGGGTTAAATTCCATTTGCCACTTTTCCGCCCATCTGACCAACCCGTTTATATCGTCCTGTAGCCTGAGGCTTTCCTCCTCGCAATTTACCACCCCACCAATTTTCGTGTCATCTGCGAACTTACTGATCATACCTTTTTACATTCTCATCCAAATCATTTATGTAGATCACAAACAGCAAGGGACCCAGCACCGATCCCTGAGGTACCCCACTGGACACAGGCTTCCAGTCACAAAAGCAACCTTCGACCATCACCCTCTGCCTCCTGCCACTCAGCCAGTTTAGGATCCAACGCGCCAAGGCACCCTGGATCCCATGGGCTCTTACCTTCTTGACCAGTCTCCTATGCGGGACTTTGTCAAAAGCTTTACTGAAATCCATGTAAACCACATCCACAGCATTTCCCTCATCCACACACCTAGTCACCCCCTCGAAAAATTCAATCAGATTGGTCAGACATGATTTACCCTTGACAAAGCCATGCTGACTATCCCCGATTAATCCTTGCCTCTCCAAGTGGAGATTAATTTTGTCCCTCAGAATTTTTTCCAATAATTTCCCTACCACAGATGTTAGGCTCACCGGCCTGTAATTCCCTGGTTTATCCCTGCTACCCTTCTTGAATAATGGTACTACGTTAGCTGTTCTCCAGTCCTCTGGCACATCCCCTGTGGCCAGAGAGGTTCTGAAAAATTGTGTCAGAGCCCCTGCAATCTCCTCCTTTGCCTCACACAACAGCCTGGGATACATCTCGTCCGGGCCTGGGGATTTATCCACTTTTTGGCCTGCTAAAACCGCTAGTACCTCCTCCCTCTCGATGCTAACATGTTCAAGTATGTCACAGTCCCCTTGCCCAATTTCTATGTCTATATCGTCTTTCTCCATAGTGAACACAGATGCAAAAAATTCATTTAAAACCCCGCCTACATCATCTGGCTCTACACACAGATTGCCACTTTGGTCCCTAGTGGGCCCTACCCTTTCCCTGGTTATCCTCTTGCCCTTAATATACTTATAAAACATCTTAGGATTTTCCTTTATTTTGCTCGCCAGTGTTATTTCATGGCCCCTCCTCGCCCTCCTAATTTCTTTTTTAAGTATGCCCCTGCACTTTTTATACTCCTCTAGGGCTTCCTCCGTCTTTAGTCTTTTGTAACTGCCAAAAGCCCCCCTTTTTTTTCCTAATGCATTTTTGTATATCCCTTGTCATCCAAGGTTCCCTTTGCTTGTTGGTCCCACCCTTGACCTTTACAGGAACATGTTGGCGTTGTACTCTCTCTATTTCCCTTCTGAAAGTCTCCCACTGCTTTGATGTGGATTTTCCTATAAGTAGCTGCTCCCAGTCCACTTTGGCCAGATCCTGCCTTATCATATTAAAATCGGCCTTCCCCCAATTTAGAACCCTTATTTCCGGGCCGTCTTTGTCTTTTTCCATGACCACCTTAAATCTCACCGAATTATGGTCACTGTCGCCAAAATGCTCTCCTACTGACACTTCCACCACTTGCCCGGCTACATTCCCTAGAATTAGGTCCAGTACCGCCCCCTCTCTTGTAGGACTTTCTACATGTTGGCTCAAAAAGCTCTCCTGGATGCACTTTAAGAATTCTGCACCCTCTAAGCCTTTCACACTCTGACTATCCCAATTAATATTGGGGAAGTTGAAATCCCCCACTATTATTACCCTATTATTTTCGCACTTCTCTGAGATTTGCCTACATAGCTGTTCCTCTATCTCCCCCTGACTGTTTGGGGGCCTATAGTACACTCCCAGCAAAGTGCTTGCCCCATTTTTGTTTTTAAGTTTTACCCATATGGCCTCATTAGAGGAACCCGCTAATATATCATCCCTCCTTACAGCAGTAATTGATTCCTTAATTAATATTGCAACGTCCCCTCCCCTTTTACACCCCCCTCTGTCTCGCCTGAAGATTCTATACCCCGGAATATTGAGCTGCCAGTCCTGACCCTCCCTCAACCATGTCTCCGTGATAGCAACAATATCGTACTCCCATGTGTTCAACAACAACTTCAGTTCATCCACCTTATTTGCAAGACTCCTTGCATTAAAATAAATGCCTTCCAGCCTTGCCACATTCCCTTTTGCCTTCACATATTTGCTCTGCCTTCCCAGCTGACTTGTTTTTTCCTCCGTATTTGGCTGTAAATCACCCCCTACTATAGTTCCACTCTGTATCCCATCCCCCTGCCAAGTTAGTTTAAACCCCCCCCAGCAGTTCCCCGCAAGGATATTGGTCCCCCTCTGGCTCAGGTGTAAACCGTCCGACTTGTACAAGTCCCACCTTTCCCAGAAGCAGACCCAGTGATCCAGGAAACTAAAGCCCTCCCTCCTGCACCATCCCTTTAGCCACGCATTCATCTGTTCTATCTTCCTATTCCTATACTCACTAGCACGTGGCACCGGGAGTAATCCAGAGATTACAACCTTTGAGGTCCTGCTCTTTAATCTTCCACCTAGCTCCCTAAATTCTTGCTGCAGGACCTCATCCCTCTTTTTACCTATGTCGTTGGTACCAATGTGGACCACGACCTCTGGCTGTTCACCCTCCCCCTCCAGAATGCCCTGCAGCCGCTCCGTGACATCCTTGACCCTGGCATCAGGGAGGCAACAAACCATCCTGGATTCACGTCTACGGCCACAGAAACGCCTATCTGTTCCCCTTACTATAGAACCCCTACCACTATTGCTCTCCCACTCTTTTTCCTCCCTTCCTGGGCAGCAGGAGCACCCCCAGTGCCAGGAAGTTGGCTGCTGCTGCCTTCCCCTGGTGAGTCATCCCCCTCAACAGTATCCAAATCGGTATACCTGTTTCATCTTTCTTCTTTTTTACAGGTTTCTCCAGGAGGGTAAGTCTCCAGCAGCTACGCTTTTAAAAAGCAGTCGCAAGGCCTGCTTTTAACAAGGTAAGTGGTGTATTAAGTAAAATTCAAACATTTTTTCCACAGGTTTTTTATTTTTAAATACTTTAAAGAAAGGTAAGTTTGTTTTTAGCCCCGTTAAAAAGTGTAATTAATTTTTTCAAAAATTTAAGTTATTGTTTAAAATAGTTATTTTATGTAATTTATAGTTATTTTTAAAATGTGATTTAAAAAAAAATGTATTTGAAGTTTTAGTTATGTTTTGGGGCCGATCTCTAATTCATAGATTTGACAAGTCTTCCTGTCAAATCTATGAATAGAGATTCCCTGCTACGATTGGCTCTCCATGGCCCACATGATCCCAGGGGACACTTCGAACTAACTGCGCCCCTGGGATACACAAGCACTGCGTGCCGGCAGTTGAAGGAGGCCCAGGATCGGAATCCGATGCGGGCCCACAGCACAACGGCCGACGCGCTAGGTAAGTGCAGGTCGGGAGCTTGCACCCGCGGAAAGCCTCCGACCCAAATTTCTGGCCCATTATGTGCATTACCATGTCAATGGAAGAAGTGTGGTGTTTGCTAGTTTTAAGCAGCCCAATGTCTATCTTGCTTGAAACAGAAAGGAGCTCCTCAGAGTATGATGATAAACATGGCTGTACTGACAAATAGCAAAACTAGGTCCTTTGCAGTCAGAATCAGGGGAATTTATAATGGGGAACAAAGACATGGCAGACCAATTAAGTACATACTTTGGTTCTGTCTTCACAAAGGAGGGCACAAATAAACTCCCAGAGATGTCGGGAAACATAGGGTCTAATGAGAGGGAGGAACTGAATGAAATCAGCATTTGTAGGGAAATGGTGTTAGGGAAATTGACGGGATTGAAGGCCAATAAATCCCCAGGGCCTGATAATCTACATCCTAGGGTACTTAAGGAAGTGGCCCTAGAAATAGTAGATGCATTGCTGGTCATCTTCCAAAATTCTATAGACTCTGGAACAGTTCCCATGGATTGGAAGGTAGCTAATGTAACTCCACTATTTAAAAACGGTGGGAGAGAAAAAAGGGGAATTACAGACTGGTAAGCCTGACATCGGTAGTGGGGAAAATGCTAGAGTCCATTATAAAAGATGTAATAGCAGAGCACTTGGAAAACAATGACAGGATCGGACAAAGTCAACATGGATTTACAAAAGGTAAATCATGCTTGACTAATCTACTGGAATTTTTTGAGGATGTAACTGCTAGGATAGATAAGGGAGAACCAGTGGATGTGGTGTATTTGGACTTTCAGAAGGCTTTCGATAAGGTCCCGCATAAGAGACTAGCATGCAAAGTTAAAGCACATGGGATTGGGGGTAAGGTACTGACTTGGATAGAAAACTGGTTGGCAGACAGGAAGCAAAGAGTTGGAATAAACGGGTCTTTTTCCGAGTGGAAGGCAGTGACTAGTGGGGTACCGCAGGGATCGGTGCTAGGACCCCAGTTATTCACAATATATATTAATGATCTAGACAAGGGAACTAGATGTAATATCTCCAAGTTTGCAGACGACACAAAGCTGGATGGGCGTGTGTGCTGTGAGGAGGATGCAGAGAAACTCCAGTATGATTTGGACAGGTTGGGCGATTGGGCAGATGCATGGCAGATGTAGTATAATGTGGATAAATGCGAGGTTATCCACTTTGGTGGCAAAAACAGGAAGGCAGATTATTATCTGAACAGCAATAGATTGGGAAAAGGGGAAGTGCAATGAGACCTGGGTGTCCTTGTGCAGCAGTTGCTGAAGGTAAGCATGCAGGTGCAGCAGGCGGTTAAGAAGGCAAATGGTATGCTGGCCTTCATAGCGAGGGGATTCGAGTACAGGAGCAAGGATGTCTTGCTGCAGTTGTTCAGGGCCTTGGTGAGACCACACCTTGGGCTAGAAATTCGGTATCGCCCCATTTGGGGCGCTAGTCCTGGCGAAGCGCAAAGTTTAGCGCCAGGCGCAATTTAGTGCCACCTAGAGCGATATTGGGTTGCAGCACCCCTGAAGGTGATTGCGGCGCTAAATCAAGCGCTGCACGAGACTCCTAAGGCGCTAACCCGGCGGCGCAACCCAATTTCGCGGCGGCGGGGCGCAGCGCAGGTGCTGTCAATAATCACTTTCCCTGAGACACACTGGCGCCGGCCAGCTCTTAAAGGGGCAGGTCAATTGGCATCACCAGACACACTCACTGCCTTGTAGGCCTTCAAATCAGTGGGAGCCTACCTGTGGCGCACCAGCCTAGCATGACATGGAAAGGGTGAGGCAGAGGGCGGAATGCCTCACTGATGGGGCATTGGATGCTTTGGTTGGCGCGGTGGAATCAAGGCCAAGGAAGATGGTCGGAATGTGATGTATGTTTTAGACAGTCTCCCGGGTGTGAGAGGCAGTTATGTGTCAGTGTATTAGTTTTGCTTTCTGTTGCCATAGCTTTCTCATGTTTGAAGGAACCACATTTTGTGTAATGAAACACTTTCTTCATTTACAATGGCCATGTCTGCAATTTACATGCATCTTGCCCTTCACAGGCTTGGGGGTATCAGACCGGTTCCATTCCTGTTCTTGGAATGGCAGCAAGCATTCCGTGAGAGGGGCCTAGAAGCTACTTCTGATCAGCTTCTGACGCGCAGCCTGAGAAGAGCCGCTCGCGTAGAAGTTCAGGCCAGCAGGCATCTTCTCAGCCACCGACAGAGATGTCCTGCACCTTATCTGAGGCTGCAGATCTGGCTGAAGCAGCTGGCACAGCTCAGTCACCACCTCCTTTCTAAATCACAGCCTTCTGACACACTGCTCCTCCGACATGTTCATGTAGGAAAACTGCTGTTGGAAAACCCTGCCAGCGTAAGGTCTGCTGTGGCGACGTCTGTTGGCCCTCCTCCGTCTGGCCATGCCCGTCCCCCTCTCCCAGCGTCTCAGTGCGCTATCCAGATGATTCAGCAGCAGGACGTTCCCCTCCAATGCAGCCCCCATAATAAGTGCCCACAGGAAGGTTCCCCGTTGGTAAGGCTCACCAACAGCAAGGTGATGGTCAGAAGGCTGAAGTTCGTCTGCCTGCGCTGGCTCAGTGGTCAAATGGCTCGCAGTGTGCAGCTCAGCATCTCTTTGTAGCTCTTGAGGAAGTTGTGCTCCAAAAATGGCTGCCGGTTTTGAACCACACCAGTCCCCTTTAATAACGCTCCTCCAGCCCAAGAGCGACTTGGTAAGGTTCCAGGTAAGCTGTCACTATTAGCGCCAGGCGCTACGGAGGGGGGCGCCACTGAATTTCCGGTCCGGGGCGCCCAAAATGCGTTGCACACTCAAATGACGTCATAATCTGCCTGCGCCCATGAGCGGGCGCTAAGATTTAGCGCCGGCGCTAAATGCATGCTCAATACGGAAATTGGTTAGCGCCCCACTTTTCGGCCTCTTTAGGCGCTAATCGGTGGCGCTACCAACCGAATTTCTAGCCCCTTGAGTATTGTGTGCAGTTTTGGTCGCCTTATCTGAGGAAGGATGTTCTTGCCATGGAGGGAGTGCAGCGAAGATTCACCAGACTGATACCTGGGATGGCAGGAACGACATATGAAGAGAGATTGGGTCGATTAGGCTTATATTCGCTTGAGTTTAGAAGAATGAGAGGGGATCTCATTGAAACTTATAAAATTCTAACAGGACTAGACAGACTAGATGCAGGAAGGCTGTTCCCGATGGTGGGGGAGTCCAGAACCAGGGGTCACAGTCTAAGGATAAGGGGTAAGCCATTTAGGACAGAGATGAGGAGGAATTTCTTCACCCAGGGAGCAGTGAACCTGTGAAATTCTCTACCACAGAAGACAGTTGAGGCCAATTCATTAAATATATTCAAGAAGGAGTTAGAAATATTTCTTAAGGCTAAGGGGATCAAGGGATACGGGGAGAAAGCAGGACAGGGTACTGAATTTGGATGATCAGCCATGGTCACATTGAATGCCGGAGCAGGCTCGAGGGGCCGAATGGCCTACTCCTGCCCCTATCTTCTATGTTTCTATATTTTACCATAACTTTTTACATTAAACACACTATTATTCTTAATTATTGCAGTATTAAACATACCATAACATCCATTTACACACATCCAATAATATTATCTCCAATACAGCTGACTCCCGGTGCTTTGTAAATTTAATTTATTGGAATGGTGTAAATAATTCAGCTGTTTTTTTTCCCTCGTAGAAATAGTTTAAATTGCCACAGATACATTTACTACATGTTGAAAATGTTCACCTCTTCATTTCAAACTGCAACTGACCAGCATGGCACTCAACTCCCATTGTAAATTGGGAAAAAGTCCTGTTTCTCCTGTTGCTATTTGTTGGCTCAGGTCTTGTACTGCATAATTACATGACCTTGGGATACCATTAATGTTGAAATATTTTGCCACCATCGCTGCATTGACTAATAGCTGCTTAGCTAACTAATGTAGCACGATAGAATCTAGTGTTTCCCCAGTGAGTTAGACGATCTTTTAGTTCAGTCTGTATGTTTCTGTATGGAAGGATTCAATATGTACTTGAATGAAACCATCATCTCACCAGTAACATGGAACACATTATCAATAGGAATTAGACTGAATCTCCACAAGAACACAATGGAAAGCTGTCCAGTGCTGCTTTCAGGATGTTGAAAAACATTAGATAAATGACTTTTTCCAATTTTAAGAATTCTGACCTCTCCCAAGCTGTACCTCATTCAATAAGCAGTGCTTATATTTTTCACTGTTATGTAATTAAAGATTACTCTTAAACTACAGACTGACTCCAGATATTCACCAGAGTACATGACTGTGAAAATGAGCACTCTCCTTTCAGTAATGTTTTTATGAATATTATATCCTTTTTCATATTTTTCATTTGTTACTTTTAATACAAGTGTTAAAAATTGGTAGTGTACAGATAATGTCCAGTATGAGGGCATGTCATTTAACAGTGTAGGCCTTAACCCATGCCAGGATATGGCAGTATCTGATGCACTGTGAATTTGTTGGTTAGAGTACATGGCATAGTTATTGTGTAAAAGTGTGGAATGGTTGCCTTTGTATGTACCGGTATTTCATGTCATAGACAATCTTGTAGCTATTATTTTTAATGGGTGGGAGAAAAATTGGGCTTTCTGCTAACTAATTATTTCTGGTTAAAAGTCCCGAAGAACTTCCTCTGAATTAGTCAGACTAACTTCACCACTGAAAAAGTTGTCTGGATAAATGAGAGCCTGCTTCTGTTCAAGGGAGATACAGCAAGCGTCAGATTTGGTTTCTAAATTGGTTTTCTCATCCTGTTTGTCAGGTGCCAGTAAGCTGAGATCTCATTGGCTCCAGACAGTCGGACCTATCAGGCTCTTCATCCTCTCTTGGAAGTGAAAACAGGAACAAGAATAACAATGCCCCATGGACCTATGGGATAAGTGGGGTTGCTGTGCAAAGCCAGATTGGCGAGGGGATTCAGCAACCTTTTACAGTATTCAACTGAAACATGACAGAACAGGAATCTAATTAGCCAAGATAAGTATGACTAGATGACAGTATAATACATAAGAAAATAAGAAATAGGAGCAGGAATAGGACACTTGGCATTTCAACTGTCTTACCCTTTAACTGGCTAAAGTGGACTGGAAAAATAAATTAGTCACAGAGTGATAGAGTTTTACAGCACAGAAAGAGGCCCTTCGGCCCATCGTGTCTGCGCTGGGCATCAAGCCCTGTCTATTCTAATCCCATTTTCCAGCACTTGGTCCGTAGCCTTGTATGCTATGGCATTTCAAGTGCTCATCTAAATGCTTCTTGAGTGTTGTGAGGGTTCCTGCCTCTACCACCCTTTCAGGCAGTGAGTTCCAGATTCCAACCATCCAGGGTGAAAACATTTTTCTTCAAATCCCCTCTAAACCTCCTGCCCCTTATCTTGAAACTATGTCCCCTGGTTATTGACCCCTCTACTAAGGGGAAAAGTTATTTTCTATCTACCCTATCTATGCCCCTCATAATTTTGTACACCTCAATCAGGTCCCCCCTCAGTCTTCTCTGCTCTAAGGAAAACAATCCAGTCTCTCTTCATAGCTGAAACGCTCCAGCCCAGGTAACACCCTGGTGAATCTCCTCCGAACCCTCTCTAATGCAATCACATCCTTCCTGTAGTGTGGTGACCAGAACTGCACACAGTATTCCAGCTGTGGCCTAACAGCTCCAGCATAACCTCCCTGCTCTTATATTCTATGCCTCGGCTAATGAAGGCAAGTATCCCATATGCCTTCTTAACCACCTTATCTACCTGTCCTGCTGCCTTCAGGGATTTATGTACATGCACACCAAGGTCCCTCTGATCCTCTGTCCTTCCTAAGGTCCTACCATTCATTGCGTATTCCCTTGCCTTGTTAGTCCTCCCAAAATGCATCACCGGACAGTTTTCAGGGTTAAATTCCATTTTAACATTGAAACAGATGTTTCAGGACCATCAGTTTTTTACACCCTCTGCCTCAGTTCGGGTATCAGTTTTCCTTGTGGCCTTATTGCCTTTGTATACCCTTCTCATATAGTGTCCGTCACTGCCCCATTAATGGTTTCTTCTTTTAATTCAGGATATATGATAATACCCGTTTATATGTGTCTCTTCTTGTGGGGTAAAGCAGAAGTCAATATCCGTGATGGCACAGGAGGTGAGGGCGGGAAATTCAGTTGACTTGTGCCTCCTGCAAAGCAACTAGCGCCTGCGTGCGGCGCCACCAACGCCCCCTGCGAAATTCAGCAGGAGGTTTGCGGCGGTGATGACCGTTAGCGTGGCGCTGCGCTGCCGGCAATGACGTCATCGCCTTGCACAACGCCCCACTTACGCCCTGGCCGCGCTCTTCGATAGCGCCCCCTGACTTACCACCGGACATTATGTCCGACAGGGTCAGGGGGGCCTACCTGCTGCTGGGGCAGCACAAGTTAAAAGGGAGGTGCCAGGCAGCCATTTTTGTTGCTTGCCGTCTGACAGCACCTGCCCCCGCTGCTGTCCCCAGCCTTCTATGTAGCCCCCCCGCAGGGTGCCGGCTGCATTCCGTGAGTCCGGCACTTCTCTTGAGCGCCGGGCTCTTTTGCCGGCATTCCAATCCCTGGTTGCCCAGCTGGGCCCCGGGTCGCGCTGCACTAGGCCCCCCCCTTTTAATAAAGGGAGGAAGTCCTGCAGTACTGCTGCACGTAGCGCTGTGATATTCACCCGCAGCGCCCCAAGAGGGAGGCGGGGCACTTCCAGTAGCACCCCGCTCCCCTCTTGGGGCACTACCAGTGAATTTCGGGCTCGGGGGCGCTAATTTTTTCGGGGCGCGACCCAATTTTACCCCCTCGGTGTCTATAGATGTGTTTGGACCTGAATGGCATTGTTTTTGTTCGGTGGAGATCCTTTATTCGGGTGGCTTCCTCCAGTATACTGATTTTATAACAGTCCAGGTTTAATGAATAAGTTAATTAGTGCGATGGATATGAAGCAATACTTTAATACTAATGAAATTCAGATTATTTCTCTTCCCCAGCTCTTCCATGTACATAACTGGTATTAAAATTTGGCTACTGTCTAATTTGAACCTTTCTATTTCCCAGGTTTTGCTTTGGCACCAAGTACTCCTGCGGATAATTTTTCAGCCTCTGGTCACAGTGAAATTTCCTCCCACTCCAGCATTGTCAGCAATTCCTCCTTCGACTCAGGATCTGTCAGCCTCCATGATGACCGGCGACAGCGACAGTGTGTCAGTGTTAGAGATTCACATTTAGGCTTGGGTATAGAAAGAAGACTGGAAAGGCCATCAGCAGTTGACCCAGATCAATACTGTATCAGGTTGGAGCAAGTTTTTGTTGTTTTTCAAACACTTAGCTATGGTTTGAAGTGCTGCAATGATAAAAAGTTTGCTATTCTAGTGTTTGCTGCATTCGAGTCTAAGGTGACGGCTAATTCGGCCTCATTTAGTTTCCAACTAGCTCATTAAGTAGGTGGTTTGCTGGAGGTGAAAACATGCACTCTGTCCTGTACTTGTAGCCTTTAGCCAAGCATATGAGGAACATTGCCACTGCAAACAGTGGCAGCTTCTGCAGAACAACTCACTGGCTATTATCTTAATTATGAGGGGTAGGAGCCAACTTTGGCATTCACTGTTATAAACGGTAGCGTAGTGGTAGTGTCAGTAGTAATCCGGAGGCCTGGACTAATGACGTGAGTTCAAATCCCACCACGGCAGCTCGGGAATTTAAATTCAGTTAATTAAAACAATCTGGAATAAAAAGCTAGTATCAGTAATGGTGACCATGAAACTATCAGATTGTCGTAAAAACCCATCTGGTTCACTAATGTCCTTGAAAGAAATCTGCCGTCCTTACCTGCTCTGGCCGATATGCGACTCCAGATCCACAGCAATGTGGATGACTCTTAACTGCCCTCTGAAATGGCCGAGCAAGCCACTCAGTTGTAACAAACCGCTACGGCACACAATAATAATTCTTTCTCTCCCCTCCCCCCCCCCCCCCCAATAATTTGACTGAAGATCAGGAAATCAGTGATTTTGGAATTGTGATGTGAACACATGCCTGCACTCCATGGTGCTGATGCTCCGATAGTAATTTAAATTTAAGGGGTCCAATCGGGAGCAATGTGATCATTATACTTTTTTCCTTTAATGAATATTGTAACGGTTGAGCTAACTTTCAATCTGTGGAATATCATTTAAATGTGAGACTGTAATTTTCATTATTTTTTCCCAACATTTAAATCAGTGCTTTCTCTTATTTAGTTCCTGTACATCAACAAGCACAGAGGGCAGAGGAAGTCTGTCTGCAGGAGCGGCAGTACTGTCTTCACCGAGTATGGAGGAGTTAACCCAGGACCAGGGAGATCGAACTTCTCTTGATGCAGCAGACAGTGGTCGAGGAAGTTGGACTTCTTGTTCAAGCGGATCTCATGATAATATCCAAACAATTCAGCACCAGAAAAGCTGGGAGATGCTCAGTAGTTTGGGGAATCTTCATTATGAGAGCTCTGCTGAAGGAACAGGACTAACAAACATGTGGGCTACAGGTGTCGAGAATTCCAAAGATTCACGACCCTCTGAGAGAAGAAATTCCTCATCTCCGTTTTAACTGCTTTCTCAACCTGCCCTGCCACCTTCAACGATTTGTGCACGTATACCCCCAGCTCTCTCTGTTCATACACCCCCTTTGGGATTGTACCCTTTAGTTTAGATTGCCTCTCCTCGTTCTTCCTACCAAAATATCACTTCGCACTTTTCTGCGTTAAATTTCATCTGCCACGTGTCCGCCCATTTCACCAGCCTAGCTATGTCTTCTTGAAGTCTATCACTAGCCTCCTCACTGTTCGCTATACTTCCAAGTTTTGTCAATAACCAGTGGTCATAGATTTAAAATCATTGGCAAAAGATTTTGACAGGACATGAGAAATGTTTTCACTCCGGGTGTTGTCGGGATCAGTAACGCTCCACCTGAAAAGATGGTGGAAGCTGATTCCATAACTAATTTGAAAAGGGAGTTGGACAGGTACTTGAGAATGGGGAACTTACAGGGTTCTGGATATAAAGCAGGGGTGTGGGACTAAGCACGGCTGACCTTTCAAAGAGCCAGTATAGGCACGATGTGCCAAATGGCGGCCTCCTGTGAGGCAAGTTTCTGTGATACTATGAAACCAGAGAACTGAGCGGAATGGATAATGTAGATCAAGCAGGTTATTCATTTAACTTGTGAGCATATAACTAGGCCACGCTATCCTCCTTCCCCTCCCCGTATCCAGGAAAATATCCTGATCCTATCAGCTGTCAACACTTAAGTGCTAACAAAATTCTAAACTCTTTAAGATCCTGACTGTATTTACCCTGTACTGTGCCATACTTGGAACTACTATGTAATGCAGCCTGTAATAAGCCAAAGTCAAGAAAGTGTATGAACTTTACTGAATTTCGTTTTTCAAAACTTTAAAAATAGCCTTAAATAAGACTTTAAACAGAAAGGGTTTTCCCTGCACAGTTGTAGATTTGTATCAGTATATCAGTTAACATTAAAAAAAACTGGCTAATTATCTGGTTAGGAATGGAATTAAGGGCTCCAAGTACAGATTGAGATGATCAAATGTTCTGTGGATCATTTTGACCATGTGAAAAAAGACTAGTAATCTAATATGGGATGTAAGATTAGGTAAGTAGTTAGAAATATTATGGGGGTGGTGGGGTGGGATTAAACGGGTAGGATAAGGTATGTGACACAATGAATTGTACATGGACTGTAGAGGAATTGGACTTGGTGGGTTGAATAGCCATTTTTGTCCCATAGTCTCTTGTTTTTGTTTTGTGTGTCACCAGTTCTCCATTGTGTCTTCTAAGATTTTTCCAAATAAAAGGATGTGATCTTAAAATCTGAGTCTGTATCACCAGATCATTTAAAGATTTTAAAATGTTAAGATTAAATAAAATAGTGAGCCAGTGCCAAGGAATTGAAAAGATATGGAAATGGGCTGCCAGAAACCAGATTGTGACAACAGATGTCCAGTAATATTGTTCTGAAATAATGGCAAACTTACTTCGAAAATTAATAACTTAGTGGCCCAGAATTTGCTGTCAGCAGCAAATGACCAGTGCCAGCTGTTCATTACAATTACACCTGCCCACAGGCTTTCTATGGGATTCAATGGTGGTCGGGGGCGGGTGGCGAGGTCCGATGGTGGGGGTGGGGGGCTGCTGGGGAATGTCCAATGGTGGTCGGGGGTGGGTGGCGAGGTCCGATGTGGGGGGTGGGGGGCTGCTGGGGAATGTCCAATCGGGGGCGGGTGGCGAGGTCCGATGGTGGGGGTGGGGGGTGGAGGAGCTGCTGGGGAATGTCCAATGGTGGTCGGGGGCGGGTGGCGAGGTCCGATGGTGGGGGTGGGGGGGCTGCTGGGGAAGGTCCAATGGTTCGGGGCGGGTGGCGAGGTCCGATGGTGGGGGTGCTGCTGGGGAATGTACAATGGTGGTCGGGGGCGGGTGGCGAGGTCCGGGGGTGGGGGGTGGAGGAGCTGCTGGGGAATGTCCAATGGTGGTCGGGGGCGGGTGGCGAGGTCCGATGGTGGGGGGGCTGCTGGGGAAGGTCCAATGGTTCAGGGCGGGTGGCGAAGTCCGATGGGGGGGGTGGGGGGGCTGCTGGGGAATGTCCAATGGTGGTCGGGGGCGAGTGGCGAGGTCCGATGGTGGGGGTGGGGTTGGGGGAGCTGCTGGGGAAGATCCAATGGTGGTCGGGGGTGGGTGGCGAGGTCCGATGGGGGGGTGGGGGGGCAGCTGGGGAAGGTCCAATGGTGGTCGGGGGCGGGTGGCGAGGTCCGATGGGGGGGGTGGGGGGGGTTGCTGGGGAAGGTCCAATGGTGGTCGGGGGCGGGTGGCGCGGTCCGATGGTGGGGGTGGGGGGTGGGGGAGCTGCTGGGGAATGTCCAATGGAGGTCGGGGGCGGGTGGCGAGGTCCGATGGTGGTCGTGGGGGGTGGGGGGGCTGCTGGGGAATGTCCAGTGGTGATCGGGGGCGGGTGGCGAGGTCCGATGGTGGGGGTAGGGGTGGGGGGGCTGCTGGGGAATGTCCAATGGTGGTCGGGGGCGGGTGGCGAAGTCCGATGGTGGGGGGTGGGGGGGCAGCTGGGGAATGCCCAATGTTGGTCGGGGGTGGGTGGCGGGGTCCGTAGGTGGGGGTGGGGGGGCTGCTGGGGAATGTCCAATGGTGGTCGGGGGTGGGTGGCGAGGTCCGATGGTGGTCGGGGGTGGGTGGCGGGGTCCGTAGGTGGGGGTGGGGGTGGGGGGGCTGCTGGGGAATGTCCAATGGTGGTCGGGGGTGGGTGGCGAGGTCCGATGGTGGTCTTGGGGGATGGGGGGGGGGCTGCTGGGGAAGGTCCAATGGTGGTCGGGGGCGGGTGGCGAGGTCGGATGGTGGGGTTGGGGGGTAGGGGGGCAGCTGGGGAAGGTCCAATGGTGGTCGGGGGCGGGTGGCGAGGTCCGATGGTGGGGGTGGGGGTGGGGGGGCTGCTGGGGAATGTCCAATGGTGGTCGGGGGCGGGTGGCGAGGTCCGATGGTGGGGGTGGCTGGGGAATGTCCAATGGTGGTCGGGGGCAGGTGGCAAGGTCCAATGGTGGTGGTGGCGGAGCTGCTGGGAAAGTCCAATGGTGGTCGGGGGCGGGTGGCGAGGTCCGATGGTGGGGGTGGGGGGTGGCGGAGCTGCTGGGGAATGTCCAATGGTGGTCGGGGGCGGGTGGCGAGGTCCGATGGGGGGGGTGGGGGGGTGAGGGGGCTGCTGGGGAATGTCCATTGGTGGTCGGGGGCGGGTGGCGAGGTCCAATGGTGGGGGCTGCTGGGGAATGTCCAATGGTGGTCGGGGGCGGGTGGCGAGGTCTGATGGTGGTCGTGGGGGGTGGGGGGGGCTGCTGGGGAAGTTCCAATGGTGGTCGTGGGCGGGTAGCGAGGTCCGATGGTGGTGGCGGGGGTTGGGGGAGCTGCTGGGGAATGTCCAATGGTGGTCGGGGGCAGGTGGCGAGGTCCGATGGTGGGGGGTGGGGGGGCTGCTGGGGAATGTCCAATGGTGGTCGGGGGTGGGTGGCGAGGTCCGATGGTGGGGGTGGGGGGGCTGCTGGGGAATGTCCAATGGTGGTCGGGGTGGGTGGCGGGGTCTGTAGGTAGGGGTGGGGGGGCTGCTGGGGAATGTCCACTGGTGGTCGGGTTGGGTGGCGGGGTCTGTAGGTGGGGGTGGGGCGGCTGCTGGGGAATGTCCAATGGTGGTTGGGGGTGGGTGGCGAGGTCCAATGGTGGTCTTGGGGGATGGAGGGCTGCTGGGGATGGTCCAATGGGGGGCGGGTGGCGAGGTCCGATGGTGGGGTTGGGGGGTGGGGGAGCTGCTGGGGAATGTCCAATGGTGGTCGGGGGCGTGTGGGGAGGTCCGATGGTGGGGGTGGGGGGTGGCGGAGCTGCTGGGAAAGTCCAATGGTGGTCGGGGGCGGGTGGCGAGGTCTGATGGTGGGGGTGGGGGTGAGGGGGCTGCAGGGGAATGTCCATTGGTGGTCGGCGGCGGGTGGCGAGGTCCGATGGTGGGAGCTGCTGGGGAATGTCCAATGGTGGTCGGGGGCGGGTGGCCCGGTCTGATGGTGGTCGTAGGGGGCGGGGGGTGGGGGGGCTGCTGGGGAAGTTCCAATGGTGGTCGGGGGCGTGTAGCGAGGTCCGATGGTGGTGGCGGGGTGTCGGGGAGCTGCTGGGGAAGGTCCAATGGTGGTCGGGGGCAGGTGGCGAGGTCCGATGGTGGGGGTGGGGGGCTGCTGGGGAATGTCCAATGGAGGTCGGGGGCGGGTGGCGAGGTCCGATGGTGGTCTTGGGGGGTGTGGGGGCTGCTGGGGAATGTCCAATGGTGGTCGGGGGCTGGTGGCGAGGTCCGATGGTGGTCGTGGGGGGTGGGGGAGCTGCTGGGGAATGTCCAATGGTGGTCGGGGGCAGGTGGCGAGGTCTGATGGTGGGGCTGGGTGGTGGGGGGGCTACTGGGGAAGGTCCAATGGTGGTCGGGGGCGGGTGGCGAGGTCCGATGGTGGGGGTGGGGTGGCTGCTGGGGAATGTCCAATGGTGGTCGGGGCGGGTGGCGAGGTCCGATGGTGGGGGTGGGGGGTGGGAGGGCAGCTGGGGAATGCCCAATGGTGGCCGGGGGCAGGTGGCGAGGTCCGATGGTCGGGGTGGGGGATGGGGGGGCTGCTGGGGAATGTCCAATGTTGGTCGGGGGTGGGTGGCGGGGTCCATAGGTGGGGGTGGGGGTGGTGGCGCTGCTGGGGAATGTCCAATGTGGGTCGGGGGTGGGTGGCGAGGTCCGATGGTGGTCGGGGGTGGGTGGCGGTGTCCGTAGGTGGGGGTGGGGGTGGGGGGGCTGCTGGGGAATGTCCAATGGTGGCCGGGGGCGGGTGGCGAGGTCCGATGTTGGTCTTGGGGGATGGCGGGGGGGCTGCTGGGGAAGGTCCAATGGTGGTCGGGGGCGGGTGGCGAGGTCCAATGGTGGGGGTGGGTGGTGGGGGAGCTGCTGGGGAATTTCCAATGGCGGTCGGGGGCAGGTGGCGAGGTCGGATGGTGGGGGTGGGGGGTGGGGGGGCAGCTGGGGAAGGTCCAATGGTGGTCGGGGGCAGGTGGCGAGGTCCGATGGTGGGGGTGGGGGTGGGGGGGCTGCTGGGGAATGTCCAATGGTGGTCGGGGGCGGGTGGCGAGGTCCGATGGTGGGGGTGGGGAGGCGGCTGGGGAATGTCCAATGGTGGTCGGGGGCAGGTGGCAAGGTTCGATGGTGGGGGTGGCGGAGCTGCTGGGAAAGTACAATGGTGGTCGGGGGCGAGTGGCGAGCTCCGATGGTGGGGGTGGGGGCTGGGGAGGCTGCTGGGGAATGTCCAATGGTGGTCGGGGGCGTGTGGCGACGTCCGATGGTGGGGGTGGGGGGTGGGGGTGCTGCTGGGGAATGTCCAATGGTGGTCGGGGGCGGGTAGCGAGGTCCGATGGTGTTGGCGGGGGTTGGTGGAGCTGCTGGGGAATGTCCAATGGTGGTCGGGGGCAGGTGGCGAGGTCCGATGGTGGGAGGTGAGGGGGCTGCTGGGGAATGTCCAATGTTGGTCGGGGGTGGGTGGCGGGGTCCGTAGGTGGGGGTGGGTGTGGTGGGGCTGCTGGGGAATGTCAAATGGGGGTCGGGGGTGGGTGGCGAGGTCCGATGGTGGGGGTGGCGGAGCTGCTGGGAAAGTCCAATGGTGGCCGGGGGCGAGTGGCGAGGTCCGATGGTGGGGGTGGGGGGTGGCGGAGCTGCTGGGGAATGTCCAATGGTGGTCGGGGGCGGCTGGCGAGGTCCGATGGTGGTGGCGGGGTTTGGGGGAGCTGCTGGGTAATGTCCAATGGTGGTCGGGGGCAGGCGGCGAGGTCCGATGGTGGGGGTGGGGGCTGGGGAGGCTGCTGGGGAATGTCCAATGGTGGTCGGGGGCGTGTGGCGACGTCCGATGGTGGGGGTGGGGGATGGGGGTGCTGCTGGGGAATGTCCAATGGTGGTCGGGGGTGGGTAGCGAGGTCCGATGGTGTTGGCGGGGGTTGGTGGAGCTGCTGGGGAATGTCCAATGGTGGTCGGGGGCAGGTGGCGAGGACCGATGGTGGGGGTGGGGGGGCTGCTGGGGAATGTCCAATGGTGGTCGGGGGCGGGTGGCGAGGTCCGTTGGTGGGGGTGGGGGGTGGCGGGGCTGCTGGGGAATGTCCAATGGTGGTCGGGGGTGGGTGGCGGGGTCTGTAGGTGGCAGTGGGGGTGGGGGGGTTGCTGGGGAATGTCCAATGGTGGTCGGGGGTGGGTGGCGGGGTCCGTAGGTGGGGGTGGGGGGGCTGCTGGGGAATGTCCAATGGTGGTTGGGGGTGGGTGGCGAGGTCCGGTGGTGGTCTTGGGGGATGGGAGGGCTGCTGGGGATGGTCCAATGGTGGTCGGGGGCGGGTGGCGAGGTCCGATGGTGGGGTTGGGGAGTGGGGGAGCTGCTGGGGAATGTCCAATGGTGGTAGGGGGCGGGTGGCGAGGTCCGATGGTGGGGGTGGGGGGTGGCGGAGCTGCTGGGAAAGTCCAATGGTGGTCGAGGGCGGGTGGCGAGGTCCGATGGTGGGGGTGGGGGGTGGTGGAGCTGCTGGGGACTGTCCAATGGTGGTCGGGGGCGGGTGGCGAGGTCCGATGGTGGGGGTGGGGGGTGAGGGGGCTGCTGGGGAATGTCCATTGGTGGCCGGGGGCGGGTGGCGAGGTCCGATGGTGGGGGCTGCTGGGGAATGTCCAATGGTGGTCGGGGGCGGGTGGCGAGGTCTGATGGTGGTCATGGGGGGCGGGGGGTTGGGGGGCTGCTGGGGAAGTTCCAATGGTGGTCGGGGGCGGGTAGCGAGGTCCGATGGTGGTGGCGGGCGTTGGGGCAGCTGCTGGGGAATGTCCAATGGTGGTCGGGGTCGGGTGGCGAGGTCCGATGGTGGTCTTGGGGGGTGGGGGGGCTGCTGGGGAAGGTCCAATGGTGGTCGGAGGTGGGTGGCGATGTCCGATTGTGGTCTTGGGGGGTGGGGGGGCTGCTGGGGAATGTCCAATGGTGGTCGGGGGCGGGTGGCGAGGTCCGATGGTGGTCGTGGGGGGTGGGGGAGCTGCTGGGGAATGTCCAATGGTGGTCGGGGGCTGGTGGCGAGGTCCGATGGTGGTCGTGGGGGGTGGGGGAGCTGCTGGGGAAGGTACAATGGTGGTCGGGGGCGGGTGGCGATGTCCGATGGTGGGGGGTGGGGTGGCTGCTGGGGAATGTCCAATGGTGGTCGGCGCGGTTGGCGAGGTCCGATGGTGGGGGGTGGCGGAGCTGCTGGGGAATGTCCAATGGTGGTCGGGGGCGGGTGGCGAGGTCCGATGGTGGGGGTGGGGGGGCTGCTGGGGAATGTCCAATGGTGGTCGGGGGCGGGTGGTGAGGTCCGATGGTGGGGGCGGGGTGTGGGGGACCTGCTGGGGAATGTCCAATGGTGGTCGGGGGCAGGTGGCGAGGTCCGATGGTGGGGGTGGGGGGGCTGCCGAGGAATGTCCAATGGTGGTCGGGGGCAGGTGGCGAGGTCCGATGGTGGGGGTGGGGGGTGGCGGGGGCTGCTGGGGAATGTCCTATTGTGGTCGGGGGTGGGTGGTGAGGTCCGATGGTGGTCGGGCGTGGATGGCGGGGTCCGTAGGTGGGGGTGTGGGTGGGGTGGGCTGCTGGGGAATGTCCAATGGTGGTCGGGGGCGGGTGGCGAGGTCCGATGGTGGTCTTGGGGGATGGGGGGGCTGCTGGGGAAGGTTCAATGGTGGTTGGGGGCGGGTGACCAGGTCTGATGGTGGTCTTGGGGGATGGGGGGGCTGTTGGGGAAGGTGCAATGGTGGTCGGGGGTGGGTGGCGAGGTCCGATGGTGGGGGTGGGGGAGCTGCTGGGGAATTTCCATTGGTGGTCGGGGGCGTGTGGCGAGGTCCGATGGTGGGGTGGGCGGTGGGGGGGCAGCTGGGCAAGGTCCAATGGTGGTCGGGGGCGGGTGGCGAGGTCCGATGGTCTGGACAATGCATGCAGGGCGGAACTAGGCCAATACCCATTAATAATCACTATCCAAAAAAGAGCCACCAAATTTTGGAATCACCTACAAATGAGCAACCCCCAATGCTATCACTACGACGCCCTGAAATGCCAAGAGCTGACCATAAAGAAGAATACCCTCAGTCAACTAGTCCTGGGACTCAATAAAGTAACTAATAACAATACTAACAATAACTAGCCCCAGGACAGTGACAGGGTAACACAAAGAATTCGACCCAACACAATCGTCGCTAAGCAAAAGGAAAAATATCTGTCATATTGGGCAGAAACAACAAAAACCCAAAGCAAACTCAATTGCTACTTGGCCCTAAACAGACAATACAACATAGCTGATTACCTGACCATGGTAAAGGATAACAAACTGAGAAGAACCTTGACAAGGTACAGACTTAGCGAACATAGCCTAGCGATCGAAAAAGGCAGACACAGGCAGACCAGGCTGCCAAGAGAAGACAGGATATGCTCTCACTGCAGTCAGGGAGTAGTTGAGACAGAGATGCACTTCCTCACAGCCTGTGGAAAATATCAGGGCATCAGAGAGAATTTCTATCAAAAATTCTCACAAATATGCCCTGAATTCAGAAATCTGACTGACAACCAAAAACTCCCATTCCTACTGGGGGAGGAGAGAAGCTGTGTAACACTGGCGGCACACTATGTTACAGCTTGCCATGAACAGAGGGACAACCAGTAAACTAAGACAAGAATATATATAAACAAGGCGAAAATATATTTATAAACTCAGGGATATACCTGTTTATACACTGTATGAATGGAACCGCGTTTATGTGTTCAACCATAAATGTATTTTGATGCTTTGGCAACATAAGATGTACCTTATCATGCCAATAAAGCGATTTGTATTGTATTGTATTATTGTATTGGGTGGGGGTGGGGGGGCTGCTGGGGAATGTCCAATGGTGGTCGGGGGGGGGTGGCGAGGTCCGATGGTGGGGGTGGGGGGGGCGGCTGAGGAATGTCCAATGGTGGTCGGGGGCAGGTTGCAAGGTCCGATGGTGGGGGTGGGGGAGCTGCTGGGGAATGTCCAATGGTGGTCGGGGGCAGTTGGCGAAGTCCGATGGTGGGGGCGGGGGGTGGGGGAGCTGCTGGGGAAGGTCCAATGGTGGTCGGGGGCGGTTGGCGAGGACCGATGGTGGGGGTGGGGGGGCCGCTGGGGAATGTCCAATGGTGGTCGGGGGCGGGTGGCGAGGTCCGATGGTGGGGGTGGGGGAGCTGCTGGGGAATGTCCAATGGTGGTCGGGGGTGGGTGGTGGGGTCTGTAGGTGGGGGTGGGGGTGGGGGGGCTGCTGGGGAATGTCCAATGGTGGTCGGGGGTGGGTGGCGGCGTCCGTAGTTGGGGGTGGGGGGGCTGCTGGGGAATGGCCAATGGTGGTCGGGGGCGGGTGGCGAGGTACGATGGTGGGGCTGGGTGGTGGGGGGGCTACTGGGGAAGGTCCAATGGTGGGCGGGTGGCGAGGTCCGATGGTGGGGGTGGGGGTTGGGGGGGGCTGCTGGGGAATGCCCAATGGTGGTCGGGGGCGGGTGGCGAGGTCCGATGGTGGCGGTGGGGGGTGGCGGAGCTGCTGAGGAATGTCCAATGGTGGCCGGGGGCGGGTGCCGAGGTCCAATGGTGGGGGTAGGGGTGGGGGCGCTTCTGGGGAATGTCCAATGGTGGTCGATGGCGGGTGGCGAGGTCTGATGGTGGGGGTGGGGTTGGGGGTGGGGGGGCTGCTGGGGAATGTCCAATGGTGGTCGGGGGCGGTTGGCAAGGTCCGATGGTGGGGGCGGGGTGTGGTGGAGCTGCTGGGGAATGTCGAATGGTGGTCGGGGGCAGGTGGCGAGGTCTGTTGGTGGGGCTGGGGGGTGGGGCAGCTGCTGGTGAATGTCCAATGCTGGTTGGGGGCGGGTGGCGAGGTCTGATGGTGTGGGTGCGGGGTGGGGGGGCTGCTGGGGAATTTCCAATGGTGGCCGGGGGCAGGTGGCGAGGTCCGATGGTGGTCTTGTGGTGTGGGGGGGCTGCTGGGGAAGGTCCAATGGTGGTCGGAGGCGGGTGGCGAGGTCCAATGGTGGTCTTGGGGGGTGGTGGTCTGCTGGGGAATGTCCAGTCGTGGTCGGGGGCTGGTGGCGAGGTCTGATGGTGGTCGTGGGGGGTGGGGGAGCTGCTGGGGAAGGTCCAATTGTGGTCGGGGGCGGGTGGCGAGGTCCAATGTTGGGGGTGGTGGGTGAGGGATCTGCTGCTGGGGAATGTCCAATGGTGGTCGGGGGCAGATGGCAAGGTCCGATGGTGGCGGTGGGGGGTGGCGGAGCTGCTGAGGAATGTCCAATGGTGGCCGGGGGCGGGTGCCGAGGTCCGATGGTGGGGGTGGGGGGGCTGCTGGGGAATGTCAAATGTTGGTCGGGGGCGGGTGGCGAGGTCCGATGGTGGTCTTGGGGGGTGGGGGGGCTGCTGGGGAAGGTCCAATGGTGGTCGGGGTTGGGTGGCGCGGTCCGATGGTGCGGGCGGGGGGTGGGGGAGTGTGGTAAACCACTTCTATCGTTCACTATCGTTACACTATAGTTATCATTGTTATATCGTTACTCTATGGTTATCACTGTTCACACTGTTGTATCACTATACGAGGTCGCCTCTTGTCACGCTGTTATACCTGGGCTGACCACTGCTGACTCCGCCCATGGCTCCACCTACCTGCCCAGGTATAAAGGTGGTCGACTGGCTGGTATTCCTCCTTGTTGGATCCGATCACCCACGAGGGTGGGCTCTGTTATATAGCCAATAAAAACCTATAGTTACTTTCTTAACTCGTCGCTTTTCATTGGATGAATTGATAGGTATATCAGGGAGCTGCTGGGGAATGTCCAATGGAGGTCGGGGGCGGGTGGCGAGGTCCGATGGTGGTCGTGGGGGGTGGGGGGCTGCTGGGGAATGTCCAGTGGTGATCGGGGGCGGGTGGCGAGGTCCAATGGTGGGGGTAGGGGTGGGGGCGCTGCTGGGGAATGTCCAATGGTGGTCGGGGGCGGGTGACGAGCTCTGATGGTGGGGGTGGGGTTGGGGGTGGGGGGGCTGCTGGGGAATGTCCAATGGTGGTCGGGGGCGGGTGGCAAGGTCCGATGGTGGGGGCGGGGTGTGGGGGAGCTGCTGGGGAATGTCGAATGGTGGTCGGGGGCAGGTGGCGAGGTCCGATGGTGGGGTTGGGGGGGCTGCTGGGGAATGTCCAATGGTGGTCGGGGGCAGGTGGCGAGGTCCGATGGTGGGGGTGGGGGAGCTTCTGGGGAATGTCCAGTGGTGATCGGGGGCAGGTGGCGAGGTCCAATGGTGGGGGTAGGGGTGGGGTTGCTGCTGGGGAATGTCCAATGGTGGTCGGGGGCGGGTGGCGAGGTCCGATGGTGGGGGGGCTGCTGGGGAATGTCCAATGGTGGTCGGGTGCGGGTGGCGGGGTCCGTAGGTGGGCGTGGGGGTGGGTGGCGGGGTCCGTAGGTGGGGGTGGGGGTGGGGGGGGCTGCTGGGGAATGTCCAATGGTGGTCGGGGGCGTGTGGCGAGGTCCGATGGTGGTCTTGGGGGATGGGGGGGCTGCTGGGGAAGGTCCAATGGTGGTTGGGTCGGGTGGCGAGGTCCGATGGTGGTCTTGGGGGATGAGGGTGCTGCTGGGGAAGGCCCAATGGTGGTCGGGGGCGGGTGGCGAGGTCCGATGGTGGAGCTGGGGGTTGGGGGAGCTGCTGGGGAATTTCCAATGGTGGTCGGGGGCGTGTGGCGAGGTCGGATGGTGGGGGTGGGGGTTGGGGGGGCAGCTGGGGAAGGTCCAATGGTGGTCGGGGGCGGGTGGCGATGTCCGATGGTGGTCTTGGGGGATGGGGGGGCTGCTGGGGAAGGTCCAATGGTGGTCGGGGGTGGGTGGCTGATGTGCTATCAATTCTAATAAAAGGCTCGGCAGAGTTCAGAACAACAGGCTTTTATTAACTACTGAATTGCACTTCAGACAGATCAGGACTATGCCTCTTGTGGACGACCGAATGCCAGGAGCTGCCATGCGGCCGCTCTTATACTCGGTAGCCCAGGGGCGGAGTCAGCTGAGGCATAGTCAGGCACAACAGTGAAACAAGAGTGAACGACAACAACAACAACAACAACAGTGAACACAGTGAACTACAGTGGTTTACCACATTCACCCCTCGTTTAAAATTAAGTCCGGCGGGGTGAAGTGTATCAAAAGTTCGAGTAAGCGAGTCTGTCGGGCGGCCTCGTTTGCCGTCGAGATCTTCGTGGCGACGGTTGCGATGGTACAGCTTCCCACGACGCGTCTTGAGCGGGGTCCAGCACCGGCGCATCGTCCCCTTTGGTGTTGGGTGGGCGAGTGGGCTCCAGCTGGTCCTGGGGGCGCGGCATGCCGTCTACTGGGGTGGAATGGACAGGGGTGAGAATTGGGTCTACTGAATTTTGGGCCGTGTCGGAGGGGGTCGTGGTGGGGGGCAATGGTGGCGGGTCAGTGGACCCCGAGGGTGCCAGATCTCTAATGGAGACTGTGTCCTCCCGCCTGTCCGGGTATGCCACGTAGGCGTACTGGGGGTTGGCCTGGAGGAGGTGAACCTTCTCTACCAGGGGAGCCGTTTTGTGGGACCTTACATGCTTCCTCAGCAGGACGGGCCCTGGGGACGTCAGCCAGTGTGGTAGTGAGTTACCGGATGTGGACCTCCGGGGAAAAACAAACATTCGCTCATGGGGGGTTGCGTTGGTGGCTGTACACAGCAGTGACCGGATGGAGTGGAGCGCATCGGGTAGGACATCCTGCCAACGGGAGGTCGGAAGGCCCCTAGATTTTAAGGCTAGGAGGGCCGCCTTCCAGACCGTCGCGTTCTCTCTTTCAACCTGTCCGTTCCCCCGGGGGTTGTAGCTGGTGGTCCGGCTTGAGGCAATACCTCTCATGAGCAGGTACTGACGGAGTTCGTCGCTCATGAAGGACGAGCCCCGGTCGCTATGAATATAGCTGGGAAAACCGAACAGAGCAAAGAGGTTGTGCAGGCATTTAATGACCGTAGCGGTGGTCGTGTCCGGGCAGGGGATGGCAAAAGGGAAACGGGAGTACTCATCAACTATGTTGAGGAAGTACACATTGTGGTCAGAGGAGGGGAGGGGCCCTTTAAAGTCGATACTCAGGCGCTCAAAAGGGTGGGTGGCCTTGATCAGGTTTGCTCTGTCAGGCCTATAGAAGCGCGGCTTGCACTCTGCACAGACTGGGCAGCTCCTGGTCATGGTCCTGACCTCCTCGATGGAGTAAGGCAAGTTGCGGCCCTTAATGAAATGGAAGAACCTGGTGACCCCCGGGTGGCAGAGGTCGTTGTGGAGGCCCCGTAGTCTATCGATCTGCGCGGTGGCGCATGTGCCTCGCGATAGAGCGTCTGAGGGTTCGTTGAGTTTCCCTGGCCGGTACAAGATGTCGTAATTGTAGGTGGAAAGTTCGATTCTCCACCTCAAAATCTTGTCATTTTTGATTTTACCCCTCTGCTTGTTGTTGAACATGAAAGCAACTGAACGCTGGTCAGTAAGCAGGGTAAATCGTTTTCCAGCCAGGTAGTGCCGCCAGTGGCGCACCGCCTCCACAATGGCCTGTGCCTCTTTTTCCACAGAGGAGTGTCTGAGTTCGGAGCCCTGGAGGGTTCGTGAAAAGAAGGCCACGGGTCTTCCCGCCTGGTTAAGGGTAGCGGCCAGGGCGAAGTCGGATGCATCGCTCTCCACCTGGAAGGGGATGGACTCGTCTACCGAGTGCATGGTGGCCTTGGCAATGTCATCTTTTATACGGTGAAAGGCTAAGTGGGCCTCCGCCGTCAGGGGGAAGGAAGTGGACTTGATAAGTGGACGGGCTTTGTCCGCATAATGAGGGACCCACTGGGCGTAATAGGAAAAGAAGCCCAGGCACCTTTTGAGGGCCTTGAGACAGTGGGGCAGGGGAAGTTCCATCAACGGGCGCATCCGGTCAGGGTCAGGACTGATGACTCCGTGTTTCACCACGCAACCAAGGATAGCGAGGCGGGCTGTGCGGAATATGCACTTTTCCTTGTTGTACGTGAGGTTTAGGAGTTGGGCCGTGCGGAGGAACTTATCAAGATTGGCGTCATGGTCCTGCAGGTCATGGCCGCAGATGGTCACGTTGTCTAGGTAGGGAAACGTGGCCTGTAACGCATTCTCGTCGACCATCCGGTCCATCTCCCTCTGGAAGACGGAGACACCGTTGGTGACGCCAAAAGGAACCCTGAGGAAGTGAAAAAGGCGGCCGTTTGCCTCGAAAGCTGTGTACTGGCGGTCCTCAGGGCGGATAGGGATTTGGTGGTATGCTGCCTTGAGGTCAATGGTCGAGAAAACGCGGTATTGCGCTATCTTATTAACCATGTCGGCTATGCGGGGGAGGGGGTATGCGTCCAACTGGGTGTACTTGTTGATAGTCTGGCTGTAGTCGATGACTAGGCGCTGCTTGTTGCCAGTCTTAACGACTACCACCTGGGCTCGCCAGGGGCTGGTACTATCCTCAATAATCCCCTCTTTCAGGAGCCGCGTCACCTCAGATCTTATGAAGGATCTGTCCCCGGTGCTGTATCGCCTGCTCTTTGTGGCGATAGGCTTGCAGTTGCGGGTGAGGTTGGCGAACAGAGGGGGGGGTTGATTTTGAGGGTGGAGAGACTACAGGTGGGGCGTGGCGGGCAATTTAAAAACTGCTGGTTGCAGACAGTGAGCGGGGGAAGAGGTCCACCGTATGTCAAGGTGACACTCTTAAAGTGACAATGAAAGTCCAACCCCAGCAGAACGGCAGCGCAGAGATGTGGCAGGACGAATAGCTTTACATTTTTATATACGGAGCCCTTCACCGAGAGGGTCACTACGCAGTAGCCGCCGACGTCTGCTGAGTGGGATTTCGAGGCCATGGAGATCCGATGGCGCGTTGGCCGGACCGAGAGAGAATAGTGCCGTACTGTATCAGGGTGTATGAAGCTCTCCGTGCTCCCGGAATCAAAAAGGCAAGTTGTGGCGCGGCCATTTACCTGGATGTCCATCGTGGACCTGGCTAGCTGATGGGGTCTGGATTGATCCAGCGTGATGGAGGCCGCTGTGGAGTCGGTAGCGTCGCTGTAGAACCCCGGTGAGGCGGCGGTGGGTGAGTCGGGGGCCCGTTGGCAGAATGGCAGACAAGATGGCGGCGTCGGAGAGGAAGGACAAAATGGCGGCGCCCATGACGATCCCGATCCCCACGAGGCTGGAGGGAGGCAAGATGGCCGCTCCCACGAATCGCACGTGGCGCTGCTGGAGGTAGGGGTCTTCTGGCTTCTGCAGACGCCAGCGTAGTGTCCCTTCTTACCGCAGGCAGAGCAGACCGCGTTTTTCGCCGGGCAGCGCGCCCTGGGGTGTTTGGTTTGGCCACAGAAATAACATTTCTGGCTCGGGCGGGACATCGCTGCAGCAGTTGAGGCCAGGGCCTTTGGCGGCACTGCGTCCCAAGGTGGCGGCGGCTGCGGCATCCATGAGGCGGCCGCACGGTCCGGGGAGTAGGCCTCCATGTTCCAGTGGGCTACGTCCAACGAGAGGGTGAGTGAAATCGCCTTCTTCAGGTCGAGCTCGCTACTTTCCAGCAGTCGCTGCCGTGTGTGAGTGGACCTGAGGCCCGCCACGAGGGCGTCCCGGATGAGCTCCTCCGTATGTTCCGTGGCTGTTACTTGCTTGCATTCGCAGGCTCGGCCGAGTTCCTTCAGCGCCCGTATGTATGCTTCTGTGGGTTCCCCGGGCTGTTGTTTGCGAGACCCCAGGAGATGTCTTGCGTAAACATAGTTGACCGGGCGTGCGTATTGCTCCTTCAAGATGTCGATAGCCCCCTGGTAGCTCGTAGCGTCCCGGATAAGGGCAAAAGCTCGGTGGTTTACTTTAGAGTTCAGCACCCTGAGCTTGTCGGCATCGGCGGCGACGGTCTCGCCGGATGCAGTCAGAAAGGACTCAAAACAGTGCAGCCAGTGCGAGAACTTAGCAGTCGAGTCCGGTTCTTGCGGGTCGAGTTCCAGGCACTTGATCTTAAGAATCTGCAGCATCGTTTTTTTTTTTCAGTAGTTAATAAAATTGATGCGCTATCAACTCTAATAAAAGGCTAGGCAGAGTTCAGAACAACAGGCTTTTATTAACTACTGAATTGCACTTCAGACAGATCAGGACTATGCCTCTTGTGGACGACCGAATGCCAGGAGCTGCCATGCGGCCGCTCTTATACTCGGTAGCCCAGGGGCGGAGTCAGCTGAGGCATAGTCAGGCACAACAGTGAAACAAGAGTGAACGACAACAACAACAACAACAACAGTGAACACAGTGAACTACAGTGGTTTACCACAGTGGCGAGGTCCGATGGTGGTCTTGGGGGATGGGGGAGCTGCTGGGGGTGGTCCAATGGTGGTCGGGGGCGGGTGGCGAGGTCCAATGGTGGGGTTGAGGGGTGGAGGAGCTGCTGGGGAATGTCCAGCGGTGGTCGGGGGCGGGTGGCGAGGTCCGATGGTGGGGGTGGGGGGTGGCGTAGCTGCTGGGAAATGTCCAATGGTGGCCGGGGGCGGGTGCCGAGGTCCGATGGTGGCGGTGGGGGGGCTGCTGGGGAATGTCCAATGGTGGTTGGGGGTGGGTGGCGGCGTCCGTGGTTGGGGGTGGGGGGGCTGCTGGGGAATGGCCAATGGTAGTCGGGGGCGGGTGGCGAGGTACGATGGTGCGGCTGGGTGGTGGGGGGGCTACTGGGGAAGGTCCAATGGTGGTTGGGGGCGGGTGGCGAGGTCCGATGGTGGGGGTGGGGGTTGGGGGGGCTGCTGGGGAATGTCCAATGGTGGTCGGAGGCGGGTGGCGAGGTCCAATGGTGGCGGTGGGGGGTGGCGGAGCTGCTGAGGAATGTCCAATGGTGGCCGGGGGCGGGTGCCGAGGTCCGATGGTGGGGGTGGGGGGGCTGCTGGGGAATGTCCAATGTTGGTCGGGGGCGGGTGGCGAGGTCCGATGGTGGTCTTGGGGGGTGGGGGGGCTGCTGGGGAAGGTCCAATGGTGGTCGGGGTTGGGTGGCGAGTTCCGATGGTGCGGGCGGGGGGTGGGGGAGTGTGGTAAACCACTTCTATCGTTCACTATCGTTACACTATAGTTATCACTGTTATATCGTTACTCTATGGTTATCACTGTTCACACTGTTGTATCACTATACGAGGTCGCCTCTTGTCACGCTGTTATACCTGGGCTGACCACTGCTGACTCCGCCCATGGCTCCACCTACCTGCCCAGGTATAAAGGTGGTCGACTGGCTGGTATTCCTCCTTGTTGGATCCGATCACCCACGAGGGTGGGCTCTGTTATTTAGCCAATAAAAACCTATAGTTACTTTCTTAACTCATCGCTTTTCATTGGATGAATTGATAGGTATATCAGGGAGCTGCTGGGGAATGTCCAATGGAGGTCGGGGGCGGGTGGCGAGGTCCGATGGTGGTCGTGGGGGGTGGGGGGGCTGCTGGGGAATGTCCAGTGGTGATCGGGGGCGGGTGGCGAGGTCCAATGGTGGGGGTAGGGGTGGGGGCGCTGCTGGGGAATGTCCAATGGTGGTCGATGGCGGGTGGCGAGGTCTGATGGTGGGGGTGGCGTTGCGGGTGGGGGCCTGCTGGGGAATGTCCAATGGTGGTCGGGGGCGGGTGGCAAGGTCCGATGGTGGGGGCGGGGTGTGGGGGAGCTGCTGGGGAATGTCGAATGGTGGTCGGGGGCAGGTGGCGAGGTCCGATGGTGGGGGTGGGGCAGCTGCTGGGGAATGTCCAATGGTGGTCGGGGGCGGGTGGCGAGGTCCGATGGTGGGGGTGGGTGGCGGGGGGTCTGCTGGGGAATGTCCAATGGTGGTCGGGGGCAGGTGGCGAGGTCCGATGGTGGGGGTGGGGGATGAGGGAGCTGCTGGGGAATGTCCAATGGTGGTCGGGGGCAGGTGGCGAGGTCTGTTGGTGGGGGTGGGGGGTGGGGCAGCTGCTGGTGAATGTCCAATGCTGGTCGGGGGCGGGTGGCAAGGTCTGATGGTGGGGGTGGGGGTGGGGCATGGGGGAGCTGCTGGGGAATGTCCAGTGGTGTTCCGGGGCGGGTGGCGAGGTCCGATGGTGTGGGTGCGGGGTGGGGGGGCTGCTGGGGAATTTCCAATGGTGGCCGGGGGCAGGTGGCGAGGTCCGATGGTGGTCTTGTGGGGTGGGGGGGCTGCTGGGGAAGGTCCAATGGTGGTCGGAGGCGGGTGGCGAGGTCCGATGGTGGTCTTGGGGGGTGGTGGTCTGCTGGGGAATGTCCAGTGGTGGTCGGGGGCTGGTGGCGAGGTCTGATGGTGGTCGTGGGGGGTGGGGGAGCTGCTGGGGAAGGTCCAATTGTGGTCGGGGGCGGGTGGCGAGGTCCAATGCTGGGGGTGGGGGGTGAGGGATCTGCTGCTGGGGAATGTCCAATGGTGGTCGGGGGCAGGTGGCGAGGTCCGATGGTGGGGGTGGGGGAGCTGCTGGGGAATGTCCAATGATGGTCGGGGGCGGGTGGCAAGGTCCGATGGTTGGGGTGGGGGTTGGGGGAGCTGCTGGGGAATGTCCAATGATGGCCGGGGGCGGGTGGCGAGGTCCGATGGTGGTTGTGGGGGGCGGGGGGTGGGGGTGCTGCTGGAGAATGTCCAGTGGTGGTCGGGGGCGGGTGGCGAGGTCCAATGGTGGGGGTGGGGGGTGGGGGTCTGCTGGGGAAGGTCCAATGGTGGTCGGGGGCGGGTGGCGAGGTCCGATGATGGGGGTGCGGGGTGGGGGGCTGCTGGAGAAGGTCCAATGGTGGTTGGGTGGTGGTGGGGGGCGTTGAATGGTGGCCAGTTGCAGGGGTTTACCGGGTAGCTTGTTGGACCTGTAGGAAGCACTCCTGCTCCTCCTGGCCCACAAACAGTGCTGTAAATGCACTTACCTCATGGATTCAGCCCTTCTCGCCTCCTTTCATCTGCCAGGTTTCCTGAAGCCTGGGAAACCTGGCTGACACGAGTTTAAAAATAGGATGACTGTTATAATGAGGCTGCGGGCCTTCATTTTAATATTTAAATAACCAACCCTCCTCCTGGGAGTGTATTGGTCGCGCGCCCCTCGTCCCGCCTCCACTAAAACTGGAAGTGGGCGAGTTGTGTTCCTTTTCACAATTTTTGAATTTTAACCTCTGACCTGACCCCAAACCCAACCACCCCCCCCCCTGTTTTTGGGAGTTAAGGTTCAGCCTGCAGAGTCTGAACTAGGAAGTGTAAGTTAGAATAGTTAATTCAGTGCCAAAACATTTACAGAAATTAAATAAAGAGAGGGAAAGAAAATTGGGATTAAGAGAGAGAGATAAAAGAGACAGAAAGAAAAAGTTTAAAAAAATTATTTGAGGTTTTTAATTTTTTTTAAATCTCCAAAAGTAATTAAAATCTGAAGGGATGAAACTCCACACTTGTAAAAGTTAGTTTTCATTGGCAGAGGTTATTTGGCAGTAATTAAGACTTGTCATGCAGTTACTGGCAAGTTTAGTGGGTATCTATCAGGTAGGTACCGCAACTTCACTCCTTTCCATGTGTTTCAGTACTGAGTCTCTCGATGAGATACCAGTATAGCGCAGCTTCTGGAGGAGCAGGGCAACTCGGACGGCAACTTCCTGATTTTAGCGTTTAACTGCATGTGTGCGGTCACTGGAAGTTGCTGTCCAATTTACTCAAGAACGTGAGTGCTGTGATAGCCTTACTATTTACCGCAAAATCCAGGCCATTAAAAACACTAATTAGGGATGTGAAGGTATAAGCCATATTCAGAAAAAATACCCCATTCTATGAAAGAATTCTGGCCTTTGTAACATGACAAACTGGGATTGAAAATCTAAAAACCTAACAATGGAAAAGCTGTGAACAGCATTCAGGCTATTGAGATAAGATAAGTTGTTGACACTGAATCAATAGCCTTGTTGAAACAGAAGGTTAAAGGTTCCTGAAGTCTGCAGCTTTGGAAAGAACACAATGGTACACCCTGTAAAGGTGTCTTAAACCAACACTTCAGAAAGAAACACAGAAAATTAAGAAACATATGCCTTCATAAAAATGACATCAAATGAAACACTGGAGACACGAGTCTGTGTTACAACCAACTGAGGTAACTAAGAAGACAATGGTGCACCTGGTTGAGGTGTTTTTAATTTACACATCGTAAAAAGACACACAAACAGAAGACTTTGGTAAGAATGACATCAAATAGATACACCTGCTCCACACCGTTTTTTATGCTAAGCTTCGAACACCTAAAGTTAGAGACACGATTCTTAATGCTACCAGCTGAACTGACCGTAAGAATAGCAGGGGTCAGCAGAAAAATGACTACAGATAATTAGCTTACATCAGCAGAAAACTTCAAAGGAAATACCACTGCAAAAGGGTATAAAAATTGAACTTTCAAATGGGATGATAGATTCGCTGTAAAGGGGCAAAGCGATTGTCGGCTTCAGAGCTAGCTCTGTAAGTCTTCAACTCTTTGTATCTCGGGGATCAAGGTATTGTATTTGATTTTGGTGGATATCCTGGAATAAACTAAGAACTGTAACAATGTAGCGAAGTTAAGATTTGAGAATAAGGATCTCTGATAATAGAATTGTAAGCTTTTTGTATTTGGAACTGTTAATGTTGCGATTGAAACACCTACTGTACTTACATGTTGGTTCTTTAATAAATCTATATATTTTTAGAATTGTCTCACATAATACTTCTGTATCAAACTCAATCTCTGTACACTCCTTGGTGAGGAGTTGCAGAATTCTGAGGGAGTTTTCTGGACCCTCATAATATCCGGAACATTACAGCCTAGCTAAACTTAGTAAAAAAGTGCTATCTGGAGGACGGTAACATCTTCAGGTTGTTTGTTTCCTTTAGGGAGAGATAGTCTGGACCTTTAGACCCAATTAAGCATCTTTAGGATTCAGCTACCTCAAACTTTAGTTGAAAATGAATGTCTGGTGAATACGCCTGATCCGGGGTAGCCCTAAAGGGGCTAGGACTAGTAATTATCCCTTCAGGGAAAGTGCAGTTTTAAAGAGAAAAATAAGTCAGTCATAAACATTTTATACCTGTCCTTAGGCCCACTCTTTCTTGACATTTCTAATAATAATTCAGCATTAGAATTGGCAGTATTACTTGGAGACGGAAGTGTTTACCTAATGACCATAAAAAATCACCAAAACATGTAAGGGGAGAAATTCAGTTGGTTGCGCCACCGTTTAGCGCCTAAAGAGGCCGAGAAATGGGGCGCTAGCCAATTTCCGGACGGGCGCAGCAAACCCAGTGCCTCTCCCCATATTGAGCTGACATTTAGCGCCGGCGCTAAATCTTAGCACCCGCTCACGGGCGCAGGCAGATTATGACGTCATTTGAGTGTGCAACGCCTTTTGGGCACCCCGGACCAGAAATTCAGTGGTGCTCCCCTCCGTAGCGCTTGGCGCTAATAAGGACAGCTTACCTGGAACGTTCCCCAGTCGCTCTCGGGCTGGAGGGGTGTTATTTAAAAGGGACTGGTGTGGTTTAAAAGCGGCAGCCATTTTTGGAGCACAACTTGCTCGAGAGTTACAAAGAGTTGCTGAGCTGCACACTGAGAGCCATTTGACCACTGAACCAACGCAGGCAGAGGAACTTCAGCCTTCTGAACATCACCTTGCTGTTGGTGAGCATTTACAACGGGAAAACTTCCTGTGGGCACTTATTATGGGGGCTGCATTGGAGGGGAACGTCCTGCTGCTGTATCATCCGCAAAGGGCACTGAGACGCAGGGAGAGAGGGGCAGGCATGGCCAGACAGAGGAGGCCCAACAGACATCGCCACACCAGACCGTACGCTGGCAGGGTTTTCCGACAGCAGTTTTCCTACATGAACATGTCAGAGGAGCAGTGTATCAGAAGGCTGCGCTTTAAAAAGGAGGTGGTGACTGAGCTGTGCCACCTGCTTCAGACAGATCTGCAGCCTCAGATAAGGTGCAGGATATCTCTGTCGGTGGCTGTGAAGATGACTATTGCCCTGAACTTCTACGCGAGCGGCTCTTTTCAGGCTGCAACTGGGGACATAGCCAGCATCTCGCAGTTTGCGGTGCATTGCTGCATCCGTCAAGTGACTGATGCCCTGTTTAAAAGGAGGCGGCAGTACATCTCCTTCCCAATGGCCCCGGACAAGCAGCGGGAGCACGCAGAGGGCTTCGCAGCAATAGCGGACTTCCCCATGGTGCACGGTGCCATTGACTGCACGCACGTGGCTTTGCGGGTGCCTGTTTTCAATCCGGAGGAGTTCCGTAACCACAAGGGGTTCCATTCCTTGAATGTGCAGCTGGTCTGTGACCACCGACAGCTGATCCTCGCAGTGAATGTGCAGTTCCCAGGCAGAAGCCACGACGCCTTCATCCTGCGCCAGACTTCTATTGCAGACCTTTTCGAGGCCCTGGTTCACCCAGAAGGCTGGCTTCTCGGGGACAAGGGCTATCCTCTGTGCCCATGGCTGATGACCCCGCTCCAGTCACCCAGCACCCCTGCTGAAGAACGCTACAATGCGAGCCATCAGGCGACGAGGAACATTGGGAAGCACACAATCGTCGTGCTGAAGCAGCGGTTCCGCTGTCTGGACCATTCCGGAGGAGCACTGCAGTGCTCGCCTGAACGAGTCTCGCACTTCGTGGTTGTTTGTTGCATGCTGCATAACCTGGCTATCCTACCTACCCAGCCAATGCCACCAGACATTGGGGCACCAGCGGAGGAGGAGGACCAAGATGGGAGGGAGGTACTAACTGGAAGGGCCGTGCGCAGAGGCTGATCAGAAGTCGCTTCTAGGCCCCTCTCACGGAATGCTTGTTGCCATTTCTGTTGTGTATGTACCTTTAAGAGAATAACTGGTCTCAGACTGCAGTACCGGCAGTGACCACCCCTGTATAAAAGGCGCTAGAGAGCCTCTGTTGGTTAGATTCGTTTATGCCTTCCACCAGTCAAGATTGTTTTGTTTTCTCTCCTGCTAGTCCGTGTCTCAATCATTCACGGACTTAACACTGGCGACGAGTAAGAAACGTACTTACCTGCAACTCGGCAGCAGCTCCGACGACATTGTTGAAGGTCGGAAGAAAAAAAAAATAGAGTCCATTGAAACTCGAGGAACAGGCGTCGACCGTCAATCATCGGGTTCAAGGCTTTGCAGGAGAGACTGTCCAGAGCCAGGCTGGGTTCCTCGGTCCGTGGTTTCCCAGCTAATCGGGCTGGTGGCAGGTAGTGCTCTGATCCTTCCTGGGCTGCGGCGGGCTGAAGCTCGATCGGGTTGCCTTTCAACGGGGCCGGGCAGCGAGGAGAGAGAGAGAGGGTGGAGCATACAGGGCGCGGCCGGTGTTTCGAAGCTGGGCAGCGTTCGGACCTCAGAAGAGGGAGGGAAGTGTCCCAGAGGGTCCGCTCCACGACGGGAAAATAATAAAAGAAAAAGAATACGCGCAAGAAATCATGGAAAGCAGCGCTAACAACAGCGGGGAAGAAGGAAAAGCGCGGGAGGCGCCATTTTGTTAAATCGGGGAAGAAGGCAAAGCGCGGGAGGCGCCATTTTAGATTTGCAAGATGCCGAAGACTGGCTGTATCACTGCTTTTGATAATACATTAGAGGACTGGACCACGTATGTGGAAAGAGTCGAGGTATATTTCGAGGCAAATGAAATAGCGGAGGGGAAAAAGGCATCAATATTGCTAAACTTAATGGGCGCTAGAACGTACGGCCTATTGCGGGACCTGATTACTCCAGCCAAACCGAAGGCGAAGAGTTTTAACGAAATTGTTGCTGTTCTACAGGAGCACTTAAACCCTGCACCGCTGTTGATAGCAGAAAGATTTAAATTCCACAGGAGAACTCAGCACAAAGATGAGAGCAATGCTGAGTATCTTACGGAACTACACAAGCTATCAAAGCACTGCCAGTTCGGAGCAGGACTGGCAGATACCCTACGGGACAAATTTGTCTGTGGACTCCTGAGTGAAGGAACACAGAAGAAGTTACTCACAGAAAAAGAGCTGACGCTAGATAAGGCTTTCAGCGTGGCAGTATCGTATGAAGCAGCAGCCAGGGGAGCTGCAGAAATTCAACAAAAACCACAGGAATACGGCACCCACGAAATGACACGGGGATTTGCAAAATGTTATCGCTGCGGCAGAACTAACCATGACCAGAAGGACTGCTGGTCCAAAGACAAAATATGCAGACAATGCGGGAAGATTGGACACATTGCACGAGTTTGTAGGTCTGGGAAGAAGACCAGCAACAACAAAAAGGCTACTAAGGAACCGTACAAGAAAGTCCAAAAGATGACGGACAGTAGTTCCAAAGACCAGATGAGCGATAGTGAATCCGAGAACAGGAGATTAAGCTGTCTCAAACTTCACAATGTAATCGCAAAAGAGGATCACCGAACCATTTGGGTCACTCTCACGATAGCAGGGTCCCAAGTTAAAATGGAATTGGATACAGGATCAGCGCTAACCGTCATGAATCGACGAGACTACGAGCGGCTATTTTTACACATACCCTTGAGAGAGACATCCATCGTCTTGACGACGTATATGGGGCAAAAAGTATACCCCAGAGGAAAAATAAGGGTGCCTGTCGAATACAATGGCAAGAAAATACGGAAATTGTATCCCTACATAATGCCAAATGGTGGACCACCGTTATTGGGACGGGAATGGATCAGGAAGATAAACTTAGATTGGCATTCCATTCATGCAATGACGGTGAACGGTAAAAAAGATGAAGATGTCACTCCTGGACGATTGTCAACAATCTTAGCTAACGCCAAAGAGGTATTTCAACAAGAACTGGGCACGCTTAAAGGTGTAACCGCCTCGTTAAAAATAGAAGAGAATGCAGTTCCCGAGTTTTTCAAAGCGAGACCGATACCATATGCAATTCGCCCAGCCGTTGAGGCAGAGCTGGAGAATCTGGAGAAGGCGGGCGTGTTGTCTAAGGTCGACTGGAGCGAGTGGGTGACACCCATCGTTCCTATCATGAAGAAAACGTTAAGCAATAAGTCCGGAGAGCGAAGGAAGATTCGCATCTGTGGGGATTTCAAGGTGACGGTGAACCCTGTCCTTCACACAGTACAATATCCTCTTCCAAGGATAGAAGACATCTTTGCCTCGCTGTCTGGAGGGAAGCGTTTTACAAAAATTGACCTAGCACAAGCATATTTGCAGATGGAGGTTGAAGAGTCCTCTAGGAAGTATCTCACAATAAACACTCACAAAGGTCTTTACCAGTATCATCGATTGGTATTCGTAGTAGCATCGGCTCCGGCGATATGGTAAAGAGCGATGGAACAAGTCCTGCAAGGGATTCCGGGGACTCAGTGTTACTTGGACGACATCCTTGTAACAGGTGAAGATGACAGTGAACACCTTAACAACCTAGAACAGGTGCTCACTAGACTACGGGAACATGGGCTGCGAGCCAACCGCCCCAAGTGCGAATTTTTTAAGAAACAGATATCGTATTGTGGCCACGTGATTGATGAAGAGGGGTTACATAAGTCCCCTGGCAAAATTGAAGCGGTTGTTAAGGCCCCAGCGCCTGAAAATGTGTCGCAACTGAGGTCATTCCTCGGGTTGGTGAATTACTATCATAAGTTTTTGCCGAATTTGTCGACAATTCTGCACCCGCTGAACGCCCTGCTACGAATGGGGGTAGCATGGAAATGGAGCGATGATTGTAAACGTGCTTTTCAGAAGAGTAAGGACTTAATCACTTCAAAGGAATTATTGGCTCACTACAACCCAGCACTCCCAATCAGGCTAGCGTGTGATGCGTCTCCCTACGGCATTGGGGCGGTACTGTCACATAAATTCCTTGATGGTTTGGAGAGGCCGATAGCTTTTGCGTCACGCTCGTTAACTTCTGCCGAGCATAACTACGCCCAGATTGACAGAGAGGCCCTCAGCCTAGTGTGGGGGGTGAAGAAGTTCAATCACTATCTGCACGGTCAAAAATTTACTCTACTAACCGATCATCAACTTCTTGTCTCCATTTTCAACCCTCAGAAGGGCGTACCAATAATGACAGCACAACGGCTGCAGAGATGGTCCCTTTTCCTAGGGGCACACCAATATGACATCGAGTACAAAGGAACTAAACAGCATGGAAATGCTGATGGATTGTCACGTCTACCGTTGCCGACGGTGGAAGAAGAAGACCTTGCAGTGGATCCAATGGAGTTATTCCACTCGACCATAGTCGAATGTCTCCCTGTGACGAATGCAAACATAGAAAAGGAAACACGGAATGACCCGACACTATCACGGGTCTATGATTTAACGGTGAAGGGATGGCCAGCACATGGCGAACCACTGCTGCCAGCATTCTCGCCGAGAAGAGAACAGCTGTCAGTGTGCAGAGGAACCTTGATGTGTGGATCCAGAGTAGTAATTCCACCTAAGTTGACGGATAGAGTGCTCAATGAGCTTCATGAGGGTCACCTGGGTGGGGTAAAAATGAAGAGCTTAGCCAGAGCATTTGTGTGGTGGCCGGGAATCGATAGAGAAATCGAAGAGATGACCAAGAGCTGTGCAGGATGCCAGAAGGTCCAAAACGCCCCACCACAAGCTCCTCTGCATCCATGGGAGTGGCCCTCATCTCCATGGCAAAGGGTGCACATTGATTTTGCTGGTCCCTTCATGGACTCGATGTTTTTAATTGCGGTGGATGCACATTCAAAGTGGCCAGAGATAATAAAAATGTCCTCAACCACCGCGGAAAAAACTATCACAGTTTTACGAACCATATTCGCCAGGAATGGGCTGCCTGAACAGATTTGCTCTGACAATGGACCACAGTTTGTATCTGAAGAGTTCCGGAGGTTCTTAAAGAACAATGGTGTTAAGCATTACACATCTGCCCCATATCATCCAGCCACTAATGGATTGGCCGAGAGGTTTGTCCAAACATTCAAGAAGGCTATCAAGGCAATGTGTAATGAAGATATACCCCTACAACACAAGGTGGACAACTTCTTGTTTGCCTACCGGAATGCGACACATGCGGTTACCAACCAAACTCCAGCCATGATGTTCTTCAATCGAAGACTACGATGCCGCTTGGATTTGGTTAAGCCAAACGTCCGAAGAGATGTGGAGAACAGGCAGTTTCAGAATATGAATGAAAGGCCGACCAGGAGTTTTAAGATAGGTCAACCAGTTTTGGCCCGGGACTACCGCACTGAGAAATGGCAGCCAGGAACGATTTGTACACGACAAGGACCTCTCATGTATACCGTGGACGTTGGGGAGAGCATTGTAAGACGCCATGCTGACCAGATTCTAGAGTCACTGGAAAACGTCAACTCCACACCACGATCTGATACACCTGGTAATGAAATCGACGTTCCAATTGCAGCTACCGCAGAACCGGTAATATTGGAAGCAGATGAACCAAACAACGACATTGATTCCGACTCAACATTGCCAGAAGAACCTGATACTCCAAAGAGGCGTTATCCAGACAGAATCAGGAAGCCTCCTCAAAGACTGAACTTATAATTGCTTAAACTTAACCAATGTATCTAGCAACAGTAATTGTGATTGTAATTCGTTATCATTAGTTGTTAAATGAATGTTATGTACTGTTTATCTAAAAGGGGAGGAATTGTTGTGTATGTACCTTTAAGAGAATAACTGGTCTCAGCCTGCAGTACCGGCAGTGACCACCCCTGTATAAAAGGCGCTAGAGAGCCTCTGTTGGTTAGATTCGTTTATGCCTTCCACCAGTAATGTTTTCTCTCCTGCTAGTCCGTGTCTCAATCATTCACGGACTTAACAATTTCAAGAACAGGAATGGAACCGCCCTCATACCCCCAAGCCTGTGAAGGGCAATATGCATGTAAATAGCAGACATGGCCATTGTAAATGAATAAAGTGTTTTATTAAACAAAATGTGCTTCCTTCCAACATGAAAAAGCAATAGCAACAGAAAGCAAAACTAACACACTGACACATTAGTGACTCCCACACCCGGGAGACTGGCCAAAACATAAATAACAATCATAGCAGTTTACTCTCTGAGATAAAGAGTAGATTGCCTTTCAAAAGCTAGGCTTTATTAACCTTAAAAAACCAGCATGTACATGTTGAGCACCCAGTCTCAACCACTGTAGAAAACTGAATTTAAGATGGCCACCACAGGTCACATGGAATCAACTAACCAATAAGTTTACAGCATATATCTCAAGGCAGGAAAACAGGCAACCAATTACAATGCTTCTTATAAAACAAGAATAATCACCACATTCACCCCTCCTTTTAAAATATACTTCAACCTAGGCAGCCTTTACAGTTTACAATTAGTTATTTATGACTAGAGCAATACATGTATAATGCCTTCAACAATTTTAAAATTTTACTATTAATTTATTAATTATTTTAAAAGTCCATTTTTAATCGGTCGACCGGATATCTTGTTCGTGTCGACCTTCTTAGCCTTGATGGAGTTCCTTGCCCTCCCACACCAGGAGACACAGAAATATCTTCTGCAGGGAGGCTATCAATATCCCGATTATCAACGGTTTCCGGATTGGAAGTCCCATTAGAAGGTAGACTGGGAGGGTCATGAACATCCATCGGGGGCAGACTAAGAGAATTGTAAGTGTCTGCAATAGGATTGGAAATGTTCGTAGTATCTGTGACGACATCAAAATTATCTGAATTATGGCTATTGTTAATGTCCTCAGGAGAGGGCTGGCCACCACAAGGAGCTAAGTCTTTAACTGAAACCGTACTTTCTTTCCCATCTTGGAATCGAATATGAGCATATTGGGAATTTGCCTCCAATAGCTCCACCTCCTCCACTAAAGGATCATACTTTGACAGTCTAACATGGCGTCGGAGCAGCACAGGTCCCTGCATAGTAAGCCATGAAGGTACCGAATATCCCGTAGTGGATCTCCACGGATAGTTGAAGAGCCTTTCATGGGGGGTCACATTAGTAGCCGTTGAAAGCAATGATCTAATGGAATGCAGGGCATCAGGCAGTACCATTTCCCACTGTGTATTCTTAAGGTTCCGGGATGTCAAAGCCAACATAACTGCCTTCCAGATCACCCCATTGTATCGTTCGCACTGTCCATTAATTGGGGATTATACGGGGTAGTTCTGCTAGTAGAAATTCCCCGACTCTGGAGGTATTCCTTCAACTGGGAAGACATAAAAGAACTTCCCTGATCCGAATGGATATACGCAGGCATCCCAAAGATGACAAAAAGTTGAGTCAGACATTTAATAACTGTAGCAGCTGATACATCTGCACAAGGAAAAGCAAAAGGGAACCTTGAAAACTCATCCACAACAGTAAATATATATCGATTCTGAGTCGTTGAAGGAAGAGGCCCCTTAAAATCAACGCTCAGGCGTTCAAAGGGAGAAGTAGCCTTTATAAGATGAGCTCGTTGAGGCTTAAAGAAATTCGGTTTACACCGGGCGCAGACAGAGCATGACGAAGTCATCCGCTTGACGTCTTCAACTGAAAAGGGCAAATTCTTACTGCGTACGAAGTGTATCATCCTCGTAACACCAGGATGGCACAAAGCATTATGAAGATTAATAAGCGTATCTCCGTGAAGCACAGAACAATAAGCCCTCGACAGCGCATCAGCGGCAACATTATCCTTCCCCGGACGATAGACTATATCGAAATGATAACATGCCAACTCGATCCTCCACCTCATTATTTTATCATTCTTAATCTTTCCGAAATGTTTGACATCAAACATGAAGGACACAGATTTTTGGTCAGTTACTAACGTAAAATGTCGCCCAGATAAATAATGCCTCCATTTACGCAGTGCTTCTACTATTGCGATAAATTGAGATAAAGAGTAGATTGCCTTTCAAAAGCTAGGCTTTATTAACCTTAAAAAACCAGCAAGTACATGTTGAGCACCCAGTCTCAACCACTGTAGAAAACTGAATTTAAGATGGCCACCACAGGTCACATGGAATCAACTAACCAATAAGTTTACAGCATATATCTCAAGGCAGGAAAACAGGCAACCAATTACAATGCTTCTTATAAAACAAGAATAATCACCACACTCTCACACCCAGGAGACTGGCCAAAACATAAATAACAATCATACCATCTTCCTTGGCCTTGATTCCAACTCAGCAGAGGCTTCATCAGCACCCTTTACTGTTTGCCCCCTGATGGTGATCTTGGTCTCTTTCGGGTCTGGCCCCTTCCCTCCCTGCAGCTCCTCCTTAATGTGACCCCAGTGGCTGCAGCAAGGCTGGGGGAGGCCTGCTGACTGTCCCTGAGCGCAGATGCCCCTGAGGGGCGGCCTGGATGACCTCTGGGCCTAGAGGGCCCGGCTGCTGACTGCTCCACCTGTGCATGGGTGGAAGCAGTCTGTCCTGCAGGTGGTGGCAGCTGCAGTGGAGAAGTGTCAGTGGTGGCAGCAGGAATGTTGTCATCTTGAGAGAGGACAGCAACTCCCTGCTCGACCAACACACTGGCACTCCCACGGGGCAGCACTTCAGCATCCGGAGCAATCTGACGGAGCCCGGGTAATCCTGCCTGAGCCATCGAGGGTGGCAGCAGTCAGTGCTCGCGTGGCCTCAATCTGCATATGCAGGAGATCAGCGAGTGACTGCGTGGCAGCACTCAGCACTAGCATGGCAGGTGCCAGTGCTTCGGTGAAGCCCTGGACAGTCCTTTCCATTGCTTCGCTGAAGCCCTGGACAGTCCTTTCCATTGCTTCGCTGAAGCCCTGCGCACTCCGAGCCTGTGCTGCACCGAAGTCTTGGACACTCCTCGCCAGTGTCTCGATGGTTTCAGGCAACCTTGTCAATGCAGCCATGAGCTCAGTGTGCCTCAGCCCAGCCTGGGTGCTCATTTCTGCAAGGGCACGCACCTCCTCTGCGCTCTGTGCAGCAGCACTGGCGGCCTGACTCGCCCTCCGGGGAGACAGCCCCTGAGCTTCCCTACACCCCTGCGTTGCTGCAGCCCGCTGGTGCCTGGAGTTGGTTCCTCCTCAGAGCTGTCCCCCCTGCTCCCCTCCAGGGAAGTTGTGCCCCCAGTCTGCCAATGGGCTGGCTCGCCTGAGGGTGTTTGGCATGGTCCGGCTTCCTCCTGCTTGTCGCCTCCAGAGTCACTCACAGTGGCAGCTTGAGGGCCCGCCTCCTCACCTGGCGAATCAGCATCTGAAAGCAGGGAGGTACAGGAGTGGCTTTAGCGTGAGGACAGGGTGGCAGCGAGGGAGGCATGAGTGCTGCAATGTACTGTAGTGGTCGACAGTGAAAAATCATGCTGGTGGAGGGAACAAGTGGTAGGAGAGAGATCAAAAAGGTGATAACCTTACCATCGCTGTGCACTATGGGGTCAGCAGCTCCAGAGGTGACAGGACCACTCATCCGGCTTCCCAGAATCAGCTGGACTCTCTCCTCCAGCTCGGTGAGGATGTGCAGCTCAAGCCGGCCTCCTCCAGTGCGGATTTGTTCCCTCCGGTTCCTCGCCAGCTTGGCCTGCAGGAGAAAGGATGGGAAGTGATGAAACATGCTGCACTGAGCTGACATTACATGCCCCCCATGGTTGAATAGCCCTTACATCATGCACTGAGCTGACATTACATGCCCCCCATGGTTGAATAGCCCTTACATCATGCACTGAGCTGACATTACATGTCCCCCATGGTTGAATAGCCCTTACATCATCCACTGAGCTGCATATGCGTGTGTGTTTCCTGAAAGGGACATGGGTGCTGGCTGACAGATGGCCTTTGGGGATTCGTGCACCCTCTGGCCATAAAGTCAGGTGCAGATGGAGGGAGGAAGATGATGGTGGAAAAGGCACTCACCCTGACGACCCGAGTGAGGTCGTTAAACTTCTTTCTGCATTGTACTGGAGTGCTGGGCACCGCGCTGCTGGAGGTCACTCTGGTGGAAACCTCCCTCCAAGCTCGCCGGTAATCGGCTTGATGAGGCCTCCTCCCATCCTCAGGGTACAGAACAGCACGCCGGCGCTCCACAGTGCCAACCAAAGCTTTCAGTGCCCGATCTGTGAAGCGCTCCGCCCTCTGCCTCACCCTCTCCATGTCTTGCTAGACTGGAGCGCCACAGGTAAGTTAGCGCCGAATTTCAGGCCTGCAAGGAAGTGTTGTGTCTGGTGATCCTAATTGACGCGCCCCTTTAAGAGCTGTCCGGCGCCAGTGTGTCTCGGGGAAAGTGATTATTGACAGCACCTGCGCTGCGCCCCAAATTTATTTGAAGTTTTAGTTATGTTTTGGGGCTGAACTCTATTCATAAATTTCACAGGTCTTCCTGTCAAATTTATGAATAGAGATTTCCTGCTACTATTGGCTCCCCATGGCCCACATGATCCCAGGAGTCGCTTCGAACTAACTGCGCCCGTGGGATACGCAAGCACTGTGCGCCGGCAGTTGGAGCAGGCCCAGGATCGGAATCCCACGGGGGCCCACAGCTCAACGGCCGGCGCGTCAGGTAAGTGCAGGTCGGAGGCTTGCACCCGCGGGAAGCTCCCGACCCGAATTTCTGGGCCAGTTTTTTAAAGCAAGTCTTGGATTGAAAAATTGACGTCAGATGGTTTGGGTAATATTTAGTTTCAATATAAATGTTAAAATAAATTTTTGCATGGTGTTTCTTGTGGTGTATGTAACCTGTTCCACCTTAAGAGAACTACCTTAAGAGATGTACTACTTTCTCTTGGCTGCTGTATACTGTAATACCGGTGGTGACCACACCGGTATATAAACGTTGTGTAGTGATTTGCTGGGCAGTTCAGCCCTGACCGCCGAATAGTAAAGACCTGTTAAAGTTATTCTTGTTGTCTGTGTCCAGTGATTTATAATAAGCATAACTGGGACACACAGACTCAACAGTGGCGACGAGTCCGATCTTACCCTGCGGCAGTTTTACATCCAAGGCAGCTTCGTCCTCAGAACGGGCGTCGAGAAGAGGCATCCGCCCTCATCATCCTGCTGAGCACCACATCGCACGGGAGGCATCGAGAACCGGGTTAAAAAGAAAAAAAATTCAGACCACGAAGCCCTCCATCAGCGACAGGCAGTGATCATCCCTTCTACCACGGTGGTGGGTAAGCCGATCAGCGACACGAGCAGAAAGTCGGCCGCATTGGCTGTGGAGTAGGGGAGGGAAAACGGAGGAAAAAGGGCGGAGAACTCGACCGCGGCCGGTGAAAAGGGCCGGGCTGCAATCAGGGCCGAGAGGCGCAGCGACTGGGGCAGCGTTAAGACCACGAGAACCGCGGAGAACTCAACTGCAGCCGGTGTAAAGGACCGGCCTGCAAGCGGGGCTGAGAGGCACAACAGCAGGGGAAGCGTGAATGCCCACAGGACCCGCGGGGGAGCAAAAAGCAGCGTCGGGGAATTGAGAACCGCTGGGGAGGCGAGAACGGCAGCAGCACGGCAATCGCCATTGCAGCCAGCGGGGGAAGAAGGCAAACGTGGGAAGCCGCCATTGTAGTCGGCGGGGGAAGAAGACGAGCGCAGGAAAAACCGCCAAGCGCGGGAAGCCGCCATTTTAGTAGGCGGGAGAAGAAGACAAGCGCAGGAAGCCGCCATTTTGGGAAAATAAAATAGTTAAAGAAAATTTCAAGGATGCCTAAACACGGTAACATCACTGCTTTTGATAGTGATGTTGAAGATTGGACCACGTATGTAGAACGCATTGGAGTTTATTGTACAGCAAATGAAGTACCAGATGATAAGAAAGCAATAACATTATTAAGCTCAATGGGGGCGAAGACGTACGGGTTATTGAAGCATCTGATAACACCAGATAAACCGGCGGGTCAGACTTTCGCAAAAATTGTTACGATCCTGCAAGAACATTTAAACCCCACGCCGCTGATGATAGCGGAACGATTTAAATTTTACAGCAGAACGCAGCTGAAAGAGGAAAGCAACGCTGAATTCTTAATTGAACTGCGTAAGCTATCAAAGTACTGTCAGTTTGGTACAGGACTAGCAGATGCTCTGAGAGATAAATTCGTGTGTGGATTATTAAAAGAAGGAACACAAAAGCGTCTGCTAGAAGAAAAGGACCTTACGCTTGAGAAAGCTGTCACCATTGCAGCATCGCACGAGGCCGCAGCAAGAGGCACCGCGGAAATGCAACTAAGGTCATCGGAACTCAGCACCAATCAAATGGCATTGGGTGCAGTAAAGTGTTATCGTTGCGGAAGGACAACGCACGATCAGAATCAGTGCTGGTTCAAAAATCAGGAATGCAGAAAATGTGGCAAGCTCGGTCACATAGCTAAAGTATGCCGGTCAGGTAAGAAGACCAGCAGCAAAAAGTCACCGCAGGAAAAGTACAAAAAGGTACACAAGGTGACAGAGAACAGTTCGGATGAACAGAAGACGGATTCAGACTCCAGCAGTAAGGAACTGGGTTGTCTAAGAATACATAATGTGGGTAACACAGCAGACCACCAAACTATCTGGGTCACACTTCAGATAGCAGGAGTCCAAGTGAAGATGGAATTGGACACTGGATCGGCATTGACGGTCATGAATAAGCAAGATTGCAAAAGGTTATTTCCACACATTCCCTTAAGGGATACGGAGATTGTTTTGAAAACATATACGGGGCAAAGAGTATACCCCATTGGAAAGATAAAGGTAAAGGTGGTCCACAAGGATAAAGAAAGCCGAGGAATGGACTTATATGCGTTACCTGAGGGAGGTCCACCATTACTGGGACGGGAATGGATCAGGAGAATAAATATGGACTGGCATTCCTTAAAAGCACTAACTGTAGATTCCGGCAAAAAGGAAGATGTCAAACCTAAACGACTGTCCAGAATATTGGACGATGCTAAAGAGGTGTTCCAGCAGGGGCTGGGAACACTGAAAGGAATTACGGCAAACATCAAAGTTGAAGAACATGCAAATCCAAAATTTTTCAAAGCCAGACCGGTACCTTATGCGATACGACCTGCTGTGGAAGCTGAGCTGGAAGGACTAGAACGGTCCGGAGTACTGTCAAAGGTGGACTGGAGTGAATGGGCCACGCCCATTGTTCCCGTCATGAAGTGTTCATCGAGCAACAAGCCGGGGGAACCGGGGAAGGTTCGCATCTGTGGAGATTTCAAGATCACTGTTAATCCGATGCTTCACACGGTGCAATATCCACTTCCGCGGATTGAGGATATCTTTGCTTCGTTGTCTGGCGGGAAACACTTCACCAAGATAGACCTGGCGCAGGCGTACTTACAGATGGAAGTTGAGGAAGAGTCACGCCAGTATCTCACGATCAACACGCATAGAGGCTTGTATCGGTATAATAGACTGGTTTTTGGAGTGGCATCGGCTCCAGCAATTTGGCAGAGGGCCATGGAGCAGGTATTACAGGGAATTCCAGGCACACAATGTTACCTGGACGATATTCTGATTACAGGAGATGATGATGAGGAACATCTTGCAAATTTGGAACTGGTGCTCACCAGATTGAAAGAATATGGACTTCGAGTTAATCGCCAGAAATGTGAGTTCTTTCAGAAGCGGATCTCGTACTGTGGTCATGTCATTGACAAGGAGGGGCTTCATAAGTCTCCTGACAAGATCGAAGCTGTTGTGAAGGCTCCCGCTCCGGATAATGTATCCCAGTTGAGGTCGTTCCTAGGGTTGATTAACTATTACCATAAGTTTCTGCCAAATTTATCCACGGTGCTGCACCCGCTGAACGCTCTTTTGCAGAAGGGAGTACCATGGAAGTGGAGCGAGGACTGTAAGAGGGCCTTTCGCAAAAGCAAGGCATTGATCACCTCAGAGGAAGTGTTGGCTCACTTCAACCCAACGCTGCCTATTCGTTTGGCTTGTGATGCTTCTCCATATGGTATTGGGGCAGTACTCTCACACAAGTTGCCAAATGGCTTGGAGAGGCCAGTCGCGTTCGCATCCAGATCATTGACCTCCGCTGAGCGCAACTATGCTCAGATAGATAGGGAGGCTCTCAGCCTTGTGTGGGGAGTAAAGAAGTTTAATCATTACCTGCAGGGCCAAAAGTTTACGCTACTGACAGACCACCAGCCGTTGGTATCCATTTTTAACCCTAAGAAGGGTGTTTCGGTGATGACAGCACAGAGGCTCCAGAGATGGTCCCTTTTCCTAGGGGCACATCAATATCAGATTGAATTCAAAGGTACAAAGCAGCATGGTAATGCTGATGGGCTGTCGCGCCTGCCACTACCTATAGCGGAGGAGGCACCGACGGTTGACCTTGTTGAGTTATTTCACTCGACCATCATCGAATGTTTACCAGTCACCAATGCAAGTATTGAAAGAGAAACCAGGAACGACCCGACACTGTCCCGGGTCTACGAATTGACAGTGAAGGGATGGCCAGCACATGGTGATCCACTGTTACCGGCATTCTCAGCAAGACGAGAACAGCTGTCCGTCTGTCAAGGAACATTGATGTATGGAACAAGGGTGATTATTCCTCCTAAGTTAAGAGAGAGAGTTCTAAAGGAACTGCATGAAGGTCATCTGGGGGGAGTCAAGATGAAAAGCCTTGCTAGGGCTTATGTGTGGTGGCCGGGTATCGACCAACAGATAGAGGATCTGACGAAAAGCTGCTCAGGGTGCCAAAAAGTTCAAAATGCACCTCCGATTGCACCGCTGCATCCATGGGAATGGCCTTCAACCCCATGGCAACGTGTACATATTGACTTTGCTGGTCCATTCATGGACTCCATGTTTTTAATTGCGGTGGACGCACATTCTAAATGGCCAGAAGTGATTAAGATGACTACAACTACCTCGGAAAAGACGATCGCGGTGCTAAGAACGATATTTGCAAGAAATGGATTGCCAGAACAAATATGTTCAGACAACGGACCGCAGTTCGTGTCAGAATAATTCCAGAAATTCATGAAGAAGAATGGGGTGAAACATTATACCTCTGCCCCATATCATCCGGCTACAAACGGGTTGGCCGAGAGATTTGTACAAACGTTCAAAAAAGCAATAAAGGCCATGAGCGAAGATCAGATTCCACTACAACACAAGGTGGACAATTTCCTACTGGCATATCGAAACGCCACTCATGCAGTGACAAACCAAAGTCCTACCATGATGTTCTATAACAGGAGGTTGCGGTCCAGGTTGGACTTGTTAAAACCAAATGTGCGGAGGGAAGTCGAAAACAAACAGTTCCAGCATATAAATAACAAGACCACTCGGAGTTTCGAAATAGGACAACCAGTGTTAGCCCGGGACTATAAAAATGAGAAATGGCAATCTGGAACAATTCGGGCCAGACAAGGACCCCTGATGTACACGGTAGATATGGGTGAAAATGTAATACGACGTCATGCTGACCAACTGGTAGAATCGAGAACAAGGGTCGAACCCATAGTTACGGCAGAGACAACCGTGGAAGAAGTTAGTGAACCTGAAGCATCTACCTCAGAAGTGAATGTACCTGATGATGATGTCCAATCCATAAGAGATCAACTAGATGAGTCACCCCAGCAACGAGAATCAGAGACCCCTGAAAGGCGTTATCCAACTCGGATCAGGAGGCCTCCTCAGAGACTGAATCTTTGAACTGTTTTGCATGAAGTTGTATATATATATATATGTTATTATGTTATGTTAAATGGGGATATACACTGTTAAGCTAAAAAGGGAGGATTGTGGTGTATGTAACCTGTTCTACCTTAAGAGAACTACCTTAAGAGATGTACTACTTTCTCTTGGCTGCTGTATACTGTAATACCGGTGGTGACCACACCGGTATATAAACGTTATGTAGTGATTTGCTGGGCAGTTCAGCCCTGACCTCCGAATAGTAAAGACCTGTTAAAGTTATTCTTGTTGTCTGTGTCCAGTGATTTATAATAAGCATAACTGGGACACACAGACTCAACATTTCTCTTTATTGGTAGGACAGATTTTTATGTAGCAGTAATGATTATTTAAGCTTATTACTGCCGTATAATTGTATACAAAATTATCAGACCAAATTTTGAAATTGTTCATCCTAGTTATCCTCCACATACCACTAGGGTAAGCCCAGGTAACCAATGAGAAGCATTGCAAAATTAACACGCATTTAAAACCACCCCAGATTAATGTTTGCATTATTTTCCTTTCTTACACAATATGGGAGAGAAATTCAGTTGTGAGCACCACCCGTTAGCGCCTTAAGAGGGCGCTAAGTGGAGCGCTAACCAACTAGCGCCCGGGCGCAGCGATACCTGCACCTCTTGCTGTTAAGTCTGTGTGTCCCAGTTAAGCTTATTATAAATCACTGGACACAGACAACAAGAATAACTTTAACAGGTCTTTACATTTGGTTTTAACAAGTCCAACCTGGACCGCAACCTCCTGTTATAGAACATCATGGCAGGACTTTGGTTTGTCACTGCATGAGTGGCGTTTCGATATGCCAGTAGGAATTTGTCCACCTTGTGTTGTAGTGGGATCTGATCTTCGCTCATGGCCTTTATTGCTTTTTTGAACGTTTGTACAAATCTCTTGGCCAACCCGTTTGTAGCCGGATGATATGGGGCAGAGGTATGATGTTTCACCCCATTCTTCTTCATGAATTTCTGGAATTCTTCTGACACGAACTGCAGTCCGTTGTCTAAACATATTTGTTCTGGCAATCCATTTCTTGCAAATATCGTTCTTAGCACCGCAATCGTCTTTTCCGAGGTAGTGGTAGTCATCTTAATCACTTCTGGCCATTTAGAATGTGCGTCCACCGCAATTAAAAACATGGAGTCTGTGATAATAATAATAACTTCCGGGAAGTTATGTCATCACTTCCTGTGAACTGTGAACTATGAACTTGGTACATACATCACTTCCTGTCATATGTCACTTCCTGTTGGACTGGTCTAAATACTGAACTACTCAGTATTGTAAGAGGCTTCTACCAGAGGCATGGTGAAGACCTCTCTTGTATATAGTGTGTTTATAAGTTGCTTAAAGCTTACTTTAAAGTTACTTGATGTGTGAGACTCCTTTTTCTTACATCAGAGTCCATGAATGGACCAGCAAAGTCAATATGTACACGTTGCCATGGGGTTGAAGGCCATTCCCATGGATGCAGCAGTGCAATCGGAGGTGCATTATGCACTTTTTGGCACCCTGAGCAGCTTTTCGTCAGATCCTCTATTTGTTGGTCGATACCCGGCCACCACTCATAAGCCCTGACTTTGCTGGTCCATTCATGGACTCTGATGTAAGAAAAAGGAGTCTCACACATCAAGTAACTTTAAAGTAAGCTTTAAGCAACTTATAAACACACTATATACAAGAGAGGTCTTCACCATGCCTCTGGTAGAAGCCTCTTACAATACTGAATAGTTCAGTATTTAGACCAGTCCAACAGGAAGTGACATATGACAGGAAGTGATGTATGTACCAAGTTCATAGTTCATAGTTCACAGTTCACAGTTCACAGGAAGTGATGACATAACTTTCTGGAAGTTATTATTATTATCACAGACTCCATGTTTTTAATTGCGGTGGACGCACATTCTAAATGGCCAGAAGTGATTAAGATGACTACCACTACCTCGGAAAAGACGATCGCGGTGCTAAGAACGATATTTGCAAGAAATGGATTGCCAGAACAAATATGTTCAGACAACGGACTGCAGTTCGTGTCAGAAGAATTCCAGAAATTCATGAAGAAGAATGGGGTGAAACATCATACCTCTGCCCCATATCATCCGGCTACAAACGGGTTGGCCAAGAGATTTGTACAAATGTTCAAAAAAGCAATAAAGGCCATGAGCGAAGATCAGATCCCACTACAACACAAGGTGGACAAATTCCTACTGACATATCGAAACGCCACTCATGCAGTGACAAACCAAAGTCCTGCCATGATGTTCTATAACAGGAGGCTGCGGTCCAGGTTGGACTTGTTAAAACCAAATGTGAAGACCTGTTAAAGTTATTCTTGTTGTCTGTGTCCAGTGATTTATAATAAGCTTAACTGGGACACACAGACTTAACAGCAAGAGGTGCAGGTATCGCTGCGCCCGGGCGCTAGTTGGTTAGCGCTCCACTTAGCGCCCTCTTAAGGCGCTAACGGGTGGTGCTCACAACTGAATTTCTCCCCCATATTGTGTAAGAAAGGAAAATAATGCAAACATTAATCTGGGGTGGTTTTAAATGCGTGTTAATTTTGCAATGCTTCTCATTGGTTACCTGGGCTTACCCTAGTGGTATGTGGAGGATAACTAGAATGAACAATTTCAAAATTTGGTCTGATAATTTTGTATACAATTATACGGCAGTAATAAGCTTAAATAATCATTACTGCTACATAAAAATCTGTCCTACCAATAAAGAGAAATGTTGAGTCTGTGTGTCCCAGTTATGCTTATTATAAATCACTGGACACAGACAACAAGAATAACTTTAACAGGTCTTTACTATTCGGAGGTCAGGGCTGAACTGCCCAGCAAATCACTACATAACGTTTATATACCGGTGTGGTCACCACCGGTATTACAGTATACAGCAGCCAAGAGAAAGTAGTACATCTCTTAAGGTAGTTCTCTTAAGGTAGAACAGGTTACATACACCACAATCCTCCCTTTTTAGCTTAACAGTGTATATCCCCATTTAACATAACATAATAACATATATATATATATACAACTTCATGCAAAACAGTTCAAAGATTCAGTCTCTGAGGAGGCCTCCTGATCCGAGTTGGATAACGCCTTTCAGGGGTCTCTGATTCTCGTTGCTGGGGTGACTCATCTAGTTGATCTCTTATGGATTGGACATCATCATCAGGTACATTCACTTCTGAGGTAGATGCTTCAGGTTCACTAACTTCTTCCACGGTTGTCTCTGCCGTAACTATGGGTTCGACCCTTGTTCTCGATTCTACCAGTTGGTCAGCATGACGTCATATTACATTTTCACCCATATCTACCATGTACATCAGGGGTCCTTGTCTGGCCCGAATTGTTCCAGATTGCCATTTCTCATTTTTATAGTCCTGGGCTAACACTGGTTGTCCTATTTCGAAACTCCGAGTGGTCTTGTTATTTATATGCTGGAACTGTTTGTTTTTGACTTCCCTCCGCACATTTGGTTTTAACAAGTCCAACCTGGACCGCAACCTCCTGTTATAGAACATCATGGTGGGACTTTGGTTTGTCACTGCATGAGTGGCGTTTCGATATGCCAGTAGGAAATTGTCCACCTTGTGTTGTAGTGGAATCTGATCTTCGCTCATGGCCTTTATTGCTTTTTTGAACGTTTGTACAAATCTCTCGGCCAACCCGTTTGTAGCCGGATGATATGGGGCAGAGGTATAATGTTTCACCCCATTCTTCTTCATGAATTTCTGGAATTATTCTGACACGAACTGCGGTCCGTTGTCTGAACATATTTGTTCTGGCAATCCATTTCTTGCAAATATCGTTCTTAGCACCGCGATCGTCTTTTCCGAGGTAGTTGTAGTCATCTTAATCACTTCTGGCCATTTAGAATGTGCATCCACCGCAATTAAAAACATGGAGTCCATGAATGGACCAGCAAAGTCAATATGTACACGTTGCCATGGGGTTGAAGGCCATTCCCATGGATGCAGCGGTGCAATCGGAGGTGCATTTTGAACTTTTTGGCACCCTGAGCAGCTTTTCGTCAGATCCTCTATCTGTTGGTCGATACCCGGCCACCACACATAAGCCCTAGCAAGGCTTTTCATCTTGACTCCCCCCAGATGACCTTCATGCAGTTCCTTTAGAACTCTCTCTCTTAACTTAGGAGGAATAATCACCCTTGTTCCATACATCAATGTTCCTTGACAGACGGACAGCTGTTCTCGTCTTGCTGAGAATGCCGGTAACAGTGGATCACCATGTGCTGGCCATCCCTTCACTGTCAATTCGTAGACCCGGGACAGTGTCGGGTCGTTCCTGGTTTCTCTTTCAATACTTGCATTGGTGACTGGTAAACATTCGATGATGGTCGAGTGAAATAACTCAACAGGGTCAACCGTCGGTGCCTCCTCCGCTATAGGTAGTGGCAGGCGCGACAGCCCATCAGCATTACCATGCTGCTTTGTACCTTTGAATTCAATCTGATATTGATGTGCCCCTAGGAAAAGGGACCATCTCTGGAGCCTCTGTGCTGTCATCACCGAAACACCCTTCTTAGGGTTAAAAATGGATACCAACGGCTGGTGGTCTGTCAGTAGCGTAAACTTTTGGCCCTGCAGGTAATGATTAAACTTCTTTACTCCCCACACAAGGCTGAGAGCCTCCCTATCTATCTGAGCATAGTTGCGCTCAGCGGAGGTCAATGATCTGGATGCAAACGCGACTGGCCTCTCCAAGCCATTTGGCAACTTGTGTGAGAGTACTGCCCCAATACCATATGGAGAAGCATCACAAGCCAAACGAATAGGCAGCGTTGGGTTGAAGTGAGCCAACACTTCCTCTGAGGTGATCAATGCCTTGCTTTTGCAAAAGGCCCTCTTACAGTCCTCGCTCCACTTCCATGGTACTCCCTTCTGCAGAAGAGCATTCAGCGGGTGCAGCACTGTGGATAAATTTGGCAGAAACTTATGGTAATAGTTAATCAACCCTAGGAACGACCTCAACTGGGATACATTATCCGGAGCGGAAGCCTTCACAACAGCTTCGATCTTGTCAGGAGACTTATGAAGCCCCTCCTGGTCAATGACATGACCACAGTACGAGATCCGCTTCTGAAAGAACTCACATTTCTGGCGATTAACTCGAAGTCCATATTCTTTCAATCTGGTGAGCACCAGTTCCAAATTTGCAAGGTGTTCCTCGTCATCATCTCCTGTAATCAGAATATCGTCCAGGTAACATTGTGTGCCTGGAATTCCCTGTAATATCTGCTCCATGGCCCTCTGCCAAATTGCTGGAGCCGATGCCACTCCAAAAACCAGTCTATTATACCGGTACAACCCTCTATGCGTGTTGATCGTGAGATACTGGCGTGACTCTTCCTCAACTTCCATCTGTAAGTACGCCTGTGCCAGGTCTATCTTGGTGAAGTGTTCCCCGCCAGACAACGAAGCGAAGATATCCTCAATCCGCGGAAGCGGATACTGCACCATGTGAAGCACCGGATTAACAGTGATCTTGAAATCTCCACAGATGCGAACCTTCCCCGGTTCCCCCGGCTTGTTGCTCGATGAACGCTTCATGACGGTAACAATGGGCGTGGCCCACTCACTCCAGTCTACATTAGACAGTACTCCTGAACGTTCTAGCCCTTCCAGCTCAGCTTCCACAGCAGGTCGTATCGCATAAGGTACCGGTCTGGCTTTGAAAAATTTTGGGTTTGCATGTTCTTCAACCTTGATGTTTGCCGTAATTCCTCTTAGTGTTCCCAGTCCCTGTTGGAACACCTCTTTAGCATCGTCCAATATTCTGGACAATCGTTTAGGTTTGACATCTTTTTTACCGGAATCTACCGTTAGTGCTTTTAAGGAATGCCAGTCCATATTTATTTTCCTAATCCACTCCCGTCCCAGTAGTGGTGGACCTCCCTCAGGTAGCACATATAAGTCCATTCCTCGGCTTTCTTTGCCCTTGTGGACCACCTTTACCTCTATCTTCCCGATGGGGTATACTCTTTGCCCCGTGTATGTTTTCAATACAATCTCCGTATCCCGTAGGGGAATATGTGGGAATAACCTTTTGTAATCTTGCTTATTCATGACCGTCAATGCCGATCCAGTGTCCAATTCCATCTTCACTTGGACCCCTGCTATCTGAAGTGTGACCCAAATTGTTTGGAGGTCTGCTTCCTTACCAACATTGTGTACTCTTAGACTACCCAGTTCATTACTGCTGGAGTCTGAATCTGACTTCTGTTCGTTCGAACTGTTCTCTGTCACCTTGTGTACCTTTCTGTACTTTTCCTGCGGTGACTTTTTGTTGCTGGTCTTCTTTCCTGACCGGCATACTTTAGCTATGTGACCGAGCTTGCCACATTTTCTGCATTCCTGATTTTTGAACCAGCACTGGTTCTGATCGTGCATTGTCTTTCCACAACGATAACATTTTACTGTACCCTCGACCATTTGATTGGTGCTGAGTTCCGGTGACCGTAGCTGCATTTCCGCCGTGCCTCTCGCTGCGGCTTCATGCGATGCTGCAATAGTGACAGCTTTATCAAGCGTAAGATCATTCTCCTCAAGCATTCGCTTTTGTGTTCCTTCTTTTAACAATCCACACACAAATTTATCTCTCAGCGCATCTGCTAATCCTGTTCCAAACTGACAGTGCTTTGATAGCTTACGCAGTTCAATTAAAAATTCAGCGTTGCTTTCGTTTTTCAGCTGCGTTCTTCTGTAAAATTTAAATCGTTCCGCTATCATCAGCGGCGTGGGGTTTAAATGATTTTTCAGGACAGTAACAATATTCGCGAAAGTCTGATCCGCCGGTTTATTTGGTGATAGAAGGTGCTTCAATAGCCCGTATGTCTTCGCACCCATTGAGCTTAATAAGGTTAGTGCTTTCTCATCATCTGGTACCTTATTTGCTTTACAATAAATTTCCATGCGTTCTACATACATGGTCCAATCTTCGATATCGCTATCAAAGGTATTAATGTTCCCATGTTTAGGCATCCTTGCAAGTTTAAAAAAAAATTCTTTTTCTCAAAATGGCGGCTTCCCGCGCTTGTCTTCTTCCCCCGCCTACTAAAATGGCGGCTTCCCGCGCTTGGCGGTCTTTCCCGCACTCGTCTTCTTCCCCCGCCGACTACAATGGCGGATTCCCGCGTTTGCCTTCTTCCCCCGCTGGCTGCAATGGCGATTGCCGTGCTGCTGCCGTTCTCGCCTCCCCAGCAGTTCTCAATTCCCCGACGCTGCTTTGCCTCGCAGCCCCGCTTGCAGCCCGGTCCTTTACACCGGCTGCGTTTGAGTTCTCCGCGGCTCTCGTGCCTTAAGCTGCCCCAGTCGCTGCGCCTCTCGGCCTCGATTGCAGCCTGGCCCTTTTTACCGGCCGTGGTCGAGTTCTCCGCCCTTTTTCCTCCGTTTTCCCTCCCCCACTCCACAGTCAACGCGGCCGACTTTCTGCTCGTGTCGCTGATCGGCTTACCCACCACCGTGGTAGAAGGGATGATCACTGCCTGTCGCTGATGGAGGGCTTCATGGTCAGAATTTTCTTTTTAACCCGGGTTCTCGATGCCTCCCGTGCGATGGTGCTCAGCAGGATGATGAGGGCGGATGCCTCTTCTCGACGCCCGTTCTGAGGACGAAGCTGCCTTGGATGTAAAACTGCCGCAGGGTAAGATCGGACTCGTCGCCACTGTTAAGTCTGTGTGTCCCAGTTAAGCTTATTATAAATCACTGGACACAGACCACAAGAATAACTTTAACAGGTCCTTACTATTCGGAGGTCAGGGCTGAACTGCCCAGCAAATCCCTACACAACACTTATATACCAGTGTGGTCACCACCGGTATTACAGTATACAGCAGCCAAGAGAAAGTAGTACATCTCTTAAGGTAGTTCTCTTAAGGTGGAACAGGTTACATACACCACACTTGCGAAATTGAGCAGACATTTAGAGGCGGCGCTAAACCATACCGCCCGCTCTCCTGCGCACACAGACCTTGACGTCATTCCAGATTGCAACGCCCTTGGGGCGTCCCGGACCGGAAATTCAGTGGCGCCCCCCTCCTTTCCGCCTGTCGCTACCAACGACAGGTTGACTGGAACGCTTCCCAGTCGCTGTGGGGCTGGGGGGGGCGCTATTTAAAGGGGGCTCTTCCTGTCTTCTGTGTGGTAGCCATTTTTGGACCACTCGTTCTGAGAGAGAGAGATTTGCAGAGAGACAAAGGGAGAAAGAGAGACTTCTGCATTGAGTCAACGCTGTCTGAGGTAGTTTTGGCTTCTGCCCATAACTTTGTAGTTGCTTTGCTTTTTCACCGGCATAACTTTGATTGCCCACATATTATGGGGGCTGCAATGGATGGGAACGTCGTGCTTCTCCATCACATTGAGAGGGCACAGAGACGCAGAGAGAGAGTGGCAATCATGGCCAGATGGAGGAGGACCAACAGGCGTCGGTACAGGAGACCTTACCATCCCAGGGTTTTCGACAACAGTTCTCATACATCAATATGTCTGAAGAGCAGTGTTTGCGAAGGCTGTGATTCATCATGGAGGTGGTCACTGAGCTCTGCCACCTCCTCCAGCCAGATCTGCAACCTCAACTGAGGAGCAGGATGTCTCTGTCAGTGCCAGTGAAGGTAACAGTGGCTCTCAACTTTTATGCACCGGCTTCTTTCAATCTGCTACTGGGGACATTGCCAATATCTCCCAGTTCGCGGTGCATTGCTGCATCCGTCAAGTCATAAATGCCCTCTTTAAAAGGAGACGAGAGTACATCTCTTTCCTGATGACCCCGGACAAGCAGCAGGCTTTGCAAGAATAGCGGGCTTCCCCATGGTGCAGGGCGCCATTGACTGCACCCATGTGGCTTTGCGGGCGCTGCAAGAGAATGCCGAGGATTTCCGCAACCGAAAGGGCTTCCATTCCTTGAACGTCCAGTTGGTCTGTGACCACAGACAGCTGATACTCGCTGTCAATGCCCACTTTCCAGGCAGCAGCCACGATGCCTTCATCCTGCGCCAGACTTCTGTGGCAAACCTTTTCGAGGCCCCGCTTCACCCAGGAGGCTGGCTTCTCAGGGACAAGGGCTATCCTCTGTGCACCTGGCTGATGACCCCGCTCCATTCGCCCAGTACCCCTGCAGAAGAACGATACAATGAGAGCCATGAAGCTACCAGGAACATCGTTGAGCACACAATCAGCATGCTCAAGCAACGGTTCCGCTGTCTGGACCACTCTGGAGGAGCCCTGCAGTACTCGCCTGAGCGAGTCTCCCACTTCGTTGTTGTGTGCTGCATGCTGCATAGCCTGGCAATCCTCAGGACCCAGCCAATGCCACTGGGCCTTGGAGCACCACCAGAGGAGGAGAAAGAGGAGGAGGAGGAAGAGGAGGAGCAGCAGCACCAAGACGGGAGGGAGGCACAAAGTGCAAGGGCCGTCCGTCAAAGGCTTATAGCAAGTCGCTTCTAGGCCCCCTCTGAGGGAATGGCTTCTGCCATTCAAACAACCTGAATGGAACCATGCCGCAACCCCTAAGCCGGTCAAGGCAACAATGAGTGCAAAGAACAAACATGCACATTTTGAATAAAGACAGTTCTTTATTTACAAAACTGTGTATCCTTCCCGCATGACAAAGTAATAGAAAGAAACACACAAAGAAACAGTCAATCACATAACTGGCTCTCACAACCTGGAGACAATGACCAAAACAGTAACAAAAATATGACCACGATCCTCGGCCTTCAAAAAAACAATGGACCACATTTTGCCACACCTTCTACTTTTTGCCCTTCGAGGGTGATCTGCTTTCCTTGCGAAATTGCCCCCTTCCCACCTTGCAGCTCCGCCGCACTGGGACCCCAGTGGCTGCAGCAAGGCTGGGGGAAGGCTGCTGAGTGTCAGAAACTGAGATTGCAGATGCCCTTGAGGGACGGCCTGGACCAGCTCTGGGCCTGGAGGGCCCGGCTGCTGACTGCTCCAACTTTGCATGGGCGGCAGCAGTCTGTCCTACAGGTGGTGGCTGTTAGATCCGTGTATCTTGATGTTGTGTGTCCTTCAATAACTAGACAGAGACTGCAGGGGAACAATCAACAGGTGTTTACTGAATGAGGGTTACTCTAAAACTAACAGTACAGATCCCTACTCAGGGTTTATATACAGGTGTGGTCACTGCCGGTACTACAGTATACAGGAGCTGTAAAAAGTAGTTCTCCCCTTAAAGGTACATACACTACAATTCCTCCCCTTTTAGATTAACAGTACCATAACATTCATTTAACAATTAACACTTTTAACATGCAACATTAACTGAAAATAGTCCATTTATAAATTCAGTCTTTGGGGCGGCTTCCTGATCCTTTCTGGATAGCGCCTTTCCTGAGTGTCTTGCTCTTGGTGCGGAGGCGATTCTGGCCCCCTGTCGTCGGTTGGTTCATCAGCTTCCGATGCTACTGTTTCTGGGGTAGATGCTACCTGTATGTCGGGTTCATCACCAGGTACGCGAGACATGGGGTTGACTCGTTCCTGTGACTCTAGGATCTGGTCGACATGGCGTCTCACAATCTTCTCCCCAACATCCACTGTGTACATTAGTGGCCCCTGCCGTGTGCATATCGTTCCTGGTTGCCATTTCTCTGTTCGGTAGTCGCGGGCCAAGACTGGTTGCCCTACATTGAAGCTCCTTGTCGGCTTCTCATTGATGTGCTGGAATTGCTTATTCTCAACATTTCTTCGTACATTTGGTCTGAGCAAATCCAGACGAGATCTCAACCTTCGGTTAAAGAACATCATGGCCGGGGTCTGGTTGGTGACTGCATGTGTCGCATTTCTGTAGGCTAACAGGAAATTGTCCACCTTATGCTGCAGTGGAATGTCATCATCGCACATGGCCTTACTGCCTTTTTAAAGGTTTGTACGAACCTCTCAGCCAATCCATTTGTGGCTGGATGATACGGGGCAGATGTGTAATGCCTTACCCCATTCCTTCTCATAAATTTCCGAAATTCTTCGGACACAAACTGTGGTCCGTTATCAGAGCAAATCTGCTCTGGCAAGCCGTTCCTGGCAAAAATGGTCCGTAGGACTGCAATCGTTTTCTCCGTGGTGGTGGAGGACATTTTGATCACCTCAGGCCATTTCGAGTGCGCATCCACGGCTATTAAAAACATTGAGTCCATGAATGGACCAGCAAAATCAATATGCACCCGTTGCCACGGAGAGGAGGGCCACTCCCATGCGTGTAGAGGGGCATGTGGTGGTGCATTTTGGACTTTCTGGCATCCTGAGCAGCTCTTTGTCAGGTCCTTGATTTGCTGATCGATCCCCGGCCACCACACATAAGCCCTAGCAAGGCTTTTCATTTTCACCCCTCCCAGATGGCCTTCGTGAAGCTCATTGAGCACTCTCTCCCTTAACTTGGGTGGAATTACCACTCGGGATCCACACATCAAGGTCCCCTGGCATACTGACAGCTGTTCTCTTCTGGATGAGAATGCTGTCAACAGTGAGTCGCCATGTGTTGGCCATCCCTTCACCGTCAAGTCATATACCCGAGACAGTGTCGGGTCATTTCAGGTCTCCTTCTCTATATCCGCGTTGGTTACTGGCAAGCGATCAATTATAGTCGAATAAAATATTTCGACAGGGTCCATTGCTGGTGCTTCCTCCGCAGTAGGCAGTGGCAGGCGCGATAGCCCATCAGCGTTTCCATGCTGTTTCGTGCCCTTATACTCTATTTCATATTGGTTCGCCCCTAGAAAAAGGGACCATCTTTGTAGCCGTTGCGCAGTCATCACCGGAACGCCCTTCTTTGGATTCAAGATGGAGACAAGTGGTTGGTGGTCAGTCAGCAAGGTGAACTTCTGCCCGTGCAGATAGTGGTTGAACTTTTTCACTCCCCACATTAGGCTGAGGGCCTCCCTGTCAATCTGGGCGTAGTTATGCTCAGCTGAGGTTAGTGACCGAGATGCAAAGGCTACTGGCCTCTCCGAGCCGTCCGGGAATTTGTGCGACAGCACCGCTCCAATACCATAGGGTGATGCATCACACGCCAACCAAATTGGTAGTGCTGGGTTGAAATGAGCCAACACCTCTTTTGATGTGATCAATTCTTTGCACTTCTGGAAAGCTCATTTACATTCGTCATTCCACTTCCATGGTACCCCCGTTTGCAGTAGGGTGTTCAGTGGGTGTAGTACTGTAGACAAATTTGGCAAGAACTTATGGTAGTAGTTCACCAGCCCAAGGAGCGACCTCAGTTGTGACACATTTTCTGGTGCTGGAGTCTTGACTACTGCCTCAATCTTTTCAGGGGACTTATGTAACCCCTCTTCATCAATAACGTGGCCACAATATGAGATCTGCTTCTGGAAAAACTCGCATTTGTGGCGATTAGCTCGGAGCCCATATTCCTTCAATCTAGTGAGCATCTGCTCCAGGTTGGTGAGGTGATCACTGTCATTTTCGCCCGTGACCAGGATGTCGTCCAAATAACACTGGGTCCCTGGAATCCCTTGCAGGACTTGATCCATTGCCCTTTGCCAAATAGCCGGAGCTGATGCTACCCCGAACACCAGCCAGTTGTATTGGTAGAGACCTTTATGAGTGTTGATCGTGAGGTACTGTTTCGAGGCTTCTTCTACCTCCATTTGCAAGTACACCTGGGCCAGATCAATCTTAGTGAAGCGTTTTCCTCCAGATAGCGAGGCGAAAATATCCTCAATTCGTGGAAGCGGATATTGTACCGTGTGAAGGACTGGGTTCACTGTCACCTTAAAGTCCCCACAGATGCAAACCTTCTTTGGTTCCCCAGGCGTATTACTCAACGACCTCTTCATTACAGGAACGATGGGTGTAGCCCACTCGCTCCAGTCAACTTTGGACAGTACTCCAGAACGTTCCATACCTTCCAGCTCTGCTTCGACGGCTGGGCGGATCGCATAAGGCACCGGTCTGGCCTTAAAAACTTTGGGCTTGCATTTTTCTCTATTTTGATCGTCGCTGTTATGCCTTTTAGTGTTCCGAGTCCCTCCTGGAACACTTCTTGTGCGTCAGTTAGCATTTTTGACAGTCGTCCAGGTGTGACGTCGTCATCCTTTTTGGCATCTACCGTCAGTGCTTGTATGGAATGTCAATCTAACTGTATCTTCCGGATCCATTCATGTCCTAGTAGTGGTGGTCCTCCATCTGGCAATACATATAAGTCAATTTTTGGTGTTTCCTTGCCGTTGTATATAACGTTCACCCTTATTTTTCCTTTGGGGTAGACTTTTTGCCCCGTGTACGTCTTCAAGACAATCTCTGTATCTCTCAAGGGTACATGTGAGAATAGCCGCTTGTAGTCCCTTCGGTTTATGACTGTTAGGGCTGATCCTGTGTCCAATTCCATTTTCACTTGGACTCCGTCTATCTTGAGCTTGACCCAGATAGTTTGGTGATCCTCCATTTTGATTACATTATGTCGTTTCAGACAACCCAGCTCCTTGCTTCCGGAGTCTGTATCACTTTTCTGTTCGTCTGAACTACTCTCCGTCACCTTATGTACCTTCTTGTACTTCTCCTGTGGAGATTTCTTGCTGCTGGTTTTCTTTCCCGACCTGCAGACTCTTGCTATGTGTCCTACTTTTCCACACTGTCTGCACACTTGGTCCTTGAACCAACAATCCTTCTGGTCGTGTGTTGTTCTGCCGCAGCGGTAGCACTTCACTGCTCCGTATGACATTTCATTTGTGCCATATTCTTGCGGTCTCCGTTGTATCTCTGCAGCGCCCCGTGCGGCTGCTTCGTGTGATACTGCCATGCTGAAAGCCTTGTCCAGCGTAAGTTCCTTTTCTGATAGAAGCCGTTTCTGGGTTCCTTCACTTTGAAGCCCACACACAAACTTGTCCCTTAAAGTATCTGCTAGTCCCGTTCCAAACTGGCAGTATTTCGATAGCTTGCGCAGTTCCGTTAAATACTCAGCATTACTTTCATCTTTATGCTTGTTCCTTTTGTGAAACATAAATCTTTCTGCTATCAGCAGCGGTGTGGGGTTTAAGTGGTCCTGTAGGATTGACACTATGCTTTCAAAATCCTTTTCCACTGGCTTCTCTGGGGTTACTAGGTTTCGCAGTAAGCCATACGTTTTTGCACCCATGGAATTCAACAATACCAGTGCTTTCACAGAAATCACAGAATCACAGAAACCTCACAGTGCAGATAGAGGCCATTTCGGCCCATCGAGCCTGCACCGACACATATCCCACCCGATCCCCATAACCCCTACACCAACACATATCCCACCCTATCCCCGTAACCCCACGTATTTAATCCCCCTAACACGAAGGGTCAATTTATCATAGCCAATCATCCTAACCCGCACATCTTTGGACTGTGGGAGGAAACCGGAGCACCCGGAGGAAACCCACGCAAACACGGGGAGAATGTGCAAACTCCACACAGACAGTCACCTGAGGCCGGATTCGAACCCGGGTCCCTGGCGCTGTGAGGCAACAGTGCTAACCACTATGCCACTTCATTTGCCTTGCAGTACACTTCTATGCGTTCGACATATGTCGCCCAATCTTCGACTTCATTGTCGAATGCTGTGACACTGCCACTCTTCGGCATCCCTGGGTGTGGTTAGACTGGCTAAAAATGGCGTCTCCCGCGCTCTTCCTTCTTCTCCGCTGTGGCTCAAAATGGCGTCTCCCGCGCTCTCCCTTCCTCTCCGCTGCGGCTCAAAAATGGCGTCTCCCGCGCTCTCCCTTCTTCTCCGCTGCGGCTCAAATGGCGTCCCCCGCGCTTTCCTTTCTTCCCCGTGGATGCTGCTCAGCCCTTGAACACCAGCTGCGCTCTGCGCGTTTTCCTGTGCGCCTCTCTCATTGACGCCGCTCGGTCCTGAACACCGGCTGCGCCCTGTGCGCTTTACCCTCTCTCTCTTCTCCCGTCGACGCCGCTCGGTCCTGAACACCGGCTGCGCCCTGTGCGCTTTACCCTCTCTCTCTTCTCCCGTCGACGCCGCTCGGTCTTGAACACCGGCTGCGCCCTGTGCGCTTTACCCTCTCTCTCTTCTCCCGTCGACGCCGCTCGGTCCTGAACACCAGCTGCGCCCTGTGCACTTTACCCTCACTCTCTTCTCCCGTCGACGCCGCTCGGTCTTGAACACCGGCTGCGTCCTGTGCGCTTTACCCTCACTCTCTTCTCCCGTCGACGCCGCTCGGTCTTGAACACCGGCTGCGCCCTGTGCGCTCTACCCTCTCTCTTATCCCGTCGACGCTGCTCGGTCCTGAACACCGGCTGCGCCCTGTGCGCTTTACCCTCTCTCTCTTCTCCCGTCGACGCTGCTCGGTCCTGAACACCGGCTGCGCCCTGTGCGCTTTACCCTCACTCTCTTCTCCCATCGACGCCGCTCGGTCCTGAACACCGGTTGCGCCCTGTGCGCTTTACCCTCACTCTCTTCTCCCATCGACGCCGCTCGGTCTTGAACACTGGCTGCGCCCTGTGCGCTTTACCCTCTCTCTTATCCCGTCGACGCTGCTCGGCCTTTTTCTGTGCCATCGGTCGGTTCTAGCCGCCGCTGTCAGGGAAGGGTCTGCGCTGTACCTGTTGCCAGCCCGTTTCGCTGGACCACCGTGACTGGAGAACCAAGCCCAGCTCTCAACAGCCTCCTCTGCGATGCTCAAGTCTCCGCTGGATGGTCGACGCCCGTACTTCTGGACTCGGCCTTCTTCTTGCACTGTTCTCCAGGAGCGAATCCCTGGGAGGTGATGCAGAGTTGCAGGTAGGTTCGAATCGACTCGTCGCCAATGTTAGATCCGTGTATCTTGATGTTGTGTGTCCTTCAATAACTAGACAGAGACTGCAGGGGAACAATCAACAGGTGTTTACTGAATGAGGGTTACTCTAAAACTAACAGTACAGATCCCTACTCAGGGTTTATATACAGGTGTGGTCACTGCCGGTACTACAGTATACAGGAGCTGTAAAAAATAGTTCTCCCCTTAAAGGTACATACACTACAGTGGCAACTGCAGTGGAGAAATGACAGTGCTGGCAGCAGGAATGCTGTCATCCTGAGAGAGGACAGCAACTCCCCGCTCGCGCGACACACTGGCACTCCCACGGGGCAGCACTTCAGCATGCGGAGCAATCTGCGGGAGCACAGATTGCTGGCCTGCTGTGGCGCGTGGAGGGCCCCGGGGAAACCTGCCCGATCCAGCGAGGGTGACATCAGTTAGTGCTCACGTGGCCTCAATCTGCGTCTGCATGAGACCAGCCACTGACTGCATTGCAGCACTTAGCATTTGCGTGGCAGACGCCTGTGCTGCACTGAAGTCCTGGACACTCCTTGCCAGTGACACAATGGATTCGGGCATCCTTGCCACTGCAGCCATGAGCTCAGTGTGCCTTTGCTCCGCCTGGGCGCTCATTTCAGCGAGGAGCCGCACCTCTTCTGCGCTCACTGTAGCAGGACTCGAGGCCTTACTCTCCCTCTGGGGAGAAGGCCCCCGAGCTTCCCTACCCCCCTCGCGTTGCTGCAGCCCGCTGGGTTCTGGAGCTTCACCCTCATCAGACCATTCCCCCCTGCTCCCCTCCAGGGAAGGCCAGTATGGCCATGGGCTGCCTCGGCAGAGGGTTGCGCTGATGGTCCGGCTTCCTCTTCCTCCTTGCCTTCAGCTTCACTCCCAGTGGCAGCTTGAGGGCCCGCCTCCTCACCTGGTGAATCAGCATCTGAAAGCAGGGCGGTACAAGAGTGGCTTTAACGTGAGGACAGGGTGGCAGCAAGGGAGGCATGAGTGCAGAGATGTACTGATTTGGATCGAGAGTGTCAAAGGATGCTGTTGTGAGGAACAAGTGGAAGGAGCGAGGTCAAAAAGGTGATGACCTTACCATTGCTGGCAAGAATGTGGTCGGCGTCTCCAGTGGCGACGGGGCCAAGCATCCGGCTTGGCACAATCCGGTGGACTCGCTGCTCCAGATCGGTCAGGGCTTGAACATAAGAACATAAGAAATAGGAGCAGGAGTAGTCCAATCGGCCCCTCGAGCCTGCTCCGCCATTCAATAAGATCATGGCTGATCTGATCCTAACCGCCAATCTACTATCACAGAACCATCTCCTGAATCTAACAGAATTAGACACACGAAATAGGAGCAGGATCAGGCTACACGGCCCCTGGGCCCGCTCCGCTACCCACAGGGCCATGACCGATCCGAACCTAGACTCATGTCCAAATTCCTGCCCGCTCCCCGTAACCCTTAATTCCCTTTACTTCTAGGAAACTGTTTATTTCTGTTTTAAATTTATGTAATGATGTAGCTTCTACAGCTTTTTGGGGCAGCATATTCCATGGACCTACCACCCTCTGAGTGAAGTAGTTCCTCCTCATCTCAGTTTTGAAAGAGCAGCCCCTTATTCTAAGACTATGCCCCCTAGTTCTAGTTTCACCCATCATCGGGAACATCCTCCCCACATCCACCTGATCCAACCCCTTCACAATCTTATATGTTTCAATAAGATCGCCTCTCATTCTTCTGAACTCCAATGAGTAGAGTCCCAATCTACTCAACCTCTCCTCATATGTCCATCCCCTCATCCCCGGGATTAACCGAGTGAACCTTCTTTGTACTGACTCGAGAGCAAGTATGTCCTTTCTTAAGTATGGACACCAAAACTGTACGCAGTATTCCAGGTGCGGTCTCACCAATACCTTGTACAACTGAAGCAATACCTCCCTATTTTTATATCTATCCCCCTCGCAATGAAAGCCAACATTCCATTGGCTTTCTTAATCATTTGCTGCACCTGCATACTAACCTTTTGAGTTTCGTGCACCAGGACCCCTAGATCCCTTTGTACTTCAGTACTTTCCAGTTTCTTGCCATTAAGATAATAACTTGCTCTACGATTTTTCCTGCCAAAGTGCATAACCTCACACTTTCCAGTATTGTATTCCATCTGCCAAATCTCTGCCCACTTACTTAGCCTGTCTATGTCCCCTTGCAGGTTTTTTATGTCCTCCTCACTCACTACTTTCCCTCCCATCTTAGTATCATCTGCAAACTTTGATATGTTACACTCGGTCCCCTCCTCCAAATCGTTAATATAGATTGTAAAGAGTTGGGGACCCAGCACTGACCCCTGCGGAACACCACTTGTTGCTGATTGCCAGTCTGAGAATGAACCATTTATCCCAACTCTCTGCCTTCTGTTAGATAGCCAATCCTCTATCCATGCCAGAATATTACCCCCAATCCCGTGATTTTTTATCTTAAGCAATAATCTTTTGTGTGGCACCTTGTCAAATGCCTTTTGGAAGTCTAAATACACTATGTCCACTGGTTCCCCTTTATCCACCCTATATGTTACTTCCTCAAAGAACTCCAGCAAATTTGTCAAACATGACTTCCCCTTCATAAAACCATGCTGACTTTGTCCTATTAAATTATGATTATCCAAATGTCCTGTTACTGTCTCCTTAATAATGGACTCCAAAATTTTACCTACCACAGATGTTAGGCTAACCAGTCTATAGTTTCCAGCCTTCTGTCTGTAATGATATCAGCAAATAGTGATGGTATTTGCCTGTTTGATTGTGATGCCTTACCAGCATAGTTGCCTGATTGATTACTTATGCCTGACCAGCAGAGGGCATGTGAGAGACAAGCAGTTTAGTTTTACTTTAGTTTTAGATGGATTTCTAGCATGGTGTCTCCTGTAAGGCTGTTAACCAGAGTTGAACAAACTTTAGATTAAAAGACAATTCTCTTTCATAAATGTCTCGTCATTGAACCCACAAGGAAATCAATACATGGTGTCAGAAGTGATTGAAAGAGATGAAGAGGAAAAATCTGAAGTTAAATCAGCTCTCCACATATTAGCAAGCCAAAAGAGAACATCGTTACTTACCATTGGAGAATAGCTAATGAAGTGAAAAAATGGAAGGTTCAGTTGACAGGTAATGTGGCTGAAAATTGGAGGAGATTCAAACAACGTTTAGAGTTGTATTTATCAGCAATCGGAGCTGACGAGAAAAGTGATAAAATGAAAGCGTCAGTGTTCTTACATGTCGTGGGTGATGAAGCGCTGGAGGTGTATAATAACTTCACATTCGCTGCTGATGGAGACAAAATGAAACTAGATAAAATAATGGAACAGTTTGAGGCCTACTGCATACCTAAACGTAACGTGACGTTTGAGAGGCACAGATTTTTCACATGTGTACAGAAAACGGGAGAGACTATTGATCAGTATGTGACTGAACTGAGAAACTGAAGCAAAACATGTGAATTTGGGGGACTGACAGACTCACTGATAAAAGACAGACTGGTGTGTGGTATTCCAGATAATGGTCTAAGGGAAAGACTGCTAAGAGAGCAAGATCTAGACCTGGGAAAAGCCATAGCACTGTGTAGGGCTACAGAGACTGTGAAGTCGCAGGCAAAGGAGCTGTTCAGTGACAGTAGCTGCAACGTGGATGCAGTGAGAAAGAACGGACACAAACCGTTTAACAAAAAGAGCGCCAATGTGAAAAAAGAGGCGTGGCCAGCGAACAAAAATGAAAGGGGCAATCGAAAGTCATGTAGTCGATGCGGTACACAGCATCCACCAAGAAAGTGTCCAGCATATGGTAAAACATGCAATAGTTGCAACAAAAACAACCATTATGCCCGTTGCTGTAAGAACCAAGCGCAACAAAGCAAGGTCCATACAGTAGATGAATGCGAGATAGAGGAGTTCTATGTAGATGTTGTGTCTGAAAACAAAAAAGAAAAAAGAGACTGGATGTTGACACTAAAAGTGAATGACATACATATTCCATTTAAATTGGATACTGGAGCACAAGTTAATGTGATATCAGAGACTGATTTTAAGAAAATTAGACCCAGACCAAAGATACATGGAATAAAAGTGAAAGTGACAGGATACTCAGGTACTGATATACCAGTGAAAGGAAGATGCATTGTCAAAGTAACACACAAGGACAGAGAGCACACGCTAGCATTAATCGTGGTGCCAAAGGATGTGCAAGCCATACTAGGTTTAAAAGCCTGTGAGAGACTGAACCTGGTAAAGAGAGTCCTCGTTGTGGAAAGCGAAGGAGAGACAGTCTATGATGAACTCATGAAAGAGTACAACGACCTATTTCAGGGTCTAGGCTGCATTCCAGGAGAACACACGATCAGAGTAGATAAAAGTATGCCAACGGTCATACATCCATGCAGAAAAGTTCCGTTTGCTCTTCAAAAGCAACTGAAGGCAGAGTTGGACAGGATGGAAAGCCTGAACGTGATTCAGAAGATAGAAGAGCCAACTGAGTGGGTGAGTTCCCTCGTCGTAGTGGACAAAAAGAATGGAAAGCTCAGAATTTGCCTGGATCCAAGAGATCTAAACAGAGCAATAAAGAGAGAGCACTTCAAGCTTCCTACACGTGAGGAAATCATGGCACAGTTTGCAAATGCAAAGTATTTCAGCAAGTTAGATGCATCATCAGGATTTTGGGATGAAATTGGACGAGGCAAGTTCAAGACTGTGCACGTTCAACAGTCCATTTGGCAGATACAGATTCCTAAGGTTACCATTTGGCATTGCCTCAGCTCCTGAAGTGTATCACAAAACTATCCATATGATCTATGAGCACCTGGAGGGAGTTGATACATCAATGAATGACATCATAGTATGGGGAACCATGAGAACTGAGCATGACGAGAGACTGAAAAAAGTGCTGGAAGCAACAAGGAAAACAAACCTGAAGCTGAATAGAGAGAAATGCCAGCTCGGGGTGACAGAACTGACATTCGTGGGAGATATCCTTAGCAGTGAGGGCATCAGACCAGATCCCAGAAAGGTGTCCGCCATTGAGAATATGCCAAAGCCACAATGCAAAAAGGACGTGCAGAGGTTTAATGGAATGATCAACTATATGGGTAAATTCATATCCAACCTCTCAGAAAAGATGGCGCCACTGAGAAGACTAACTGAAAAGAACAGAGAATGGGAATGGAATCATGAGCATGAGAAGTCATGGAGCGATCTAAAGAAACTGCTCACAGAGGAACCAGTTCTGAGGTTTTATGACCCAGCGAGACCCATCAAGATATCATCAGATGCATCACAGAGTGGGCTCGGTGCCGTTCTTCTGCAAAAATATGACTACTGGCAACCTATTGCATATGCATCGCGCTCAATGACAGACGCGGAGACGCGATATGCTCAAATAGAAAAGAAGCTGCTCAGCATCACATACGCCTGTGAAAGATTTCACCAGTTTGTGGCAGGACAAGCAATCAGTGTAGAGACTGACCATAGGCCCTTGATTGCATTGTTCCAAAAGCCACTAAATAGCTGTCCGCTTAGAATACAAAGAATGATGATCAGGCTGCAACGCTATACACTGAATGTTGCGTACACACCGGGTAAGCTGATGTATACAGCAGACACGTTGTCCAGAGCTGTTGATCCAAGTGAGCCCGCAAACACCAAAATGGATGAAAAAGTGAACGCCTACGTGGACATGATCACAAGTGCACTGCCCATAGCAGATGCAAAAATGGAGCTCATAAAGACTGAGACAAACAAAGATGAAACAATGAGACGACTGAGGAAAAGCATCTTGGATGGATGGCCCAACATGAAGCCAGACTGCTCACCTGACATGGCAGAGTACTGGAACTGCAGGGCGGAACTATCAGTGGTCGAAGACATCATCTACAAAGGAAGTAAAATAGTTATCCCAAAGAGTCTGAGAAAAGAGATGCTAAAAAGGATCCATGGAGGACATCTGGGAATCGAAAAGTGTAAGAAAAGAGCACGAGAGGTGATGTACTGGCCACGAATCAACCAAGATGTGACAAATGAGGTGTCAAACTGCACAATATGCCTGAAATATCGAGCAAGCAATCCGGTAGAACCACTAAAGCCACACCCAGCGCCAGACAGACCTTACCAGAAGGTAGGCGCTGACCTATTCGTATGTCAAGGGAAGGACTATCTTGTAGTCACAGACTATTACTCCCTGTATCCAGAGGTTTGTAGACTGTACACCACCACTGCAGATGCTGTGATAACATGTATGAAAGCCATATTCTCCAGACATGGCGTGGCAAGCGAGGTCTTCACAGACAACGGACCCCAGTTTTACAATGCAAGTTTCCGACACTTTGCCAAAGAGTGGGACTTTGTCCACACAACGTCAAGTCCTCACTTTCCACAGTCCAATGGACTAGTGGAAAAATCGGTCCAGACAGTGAAAAGACTGATGTACAAGGCAAAAGACAGTGGAACTGACTTCTACCAGAGCATGCTTGTATACCGCACAACGCCGCTCGTGTGGTATGTCACCAGCCCAACTCCTTATGGGACGTCGGCTAAGGTCAAACCTACCCATCCCGGAGAACCTCTTGAAAACAAAAGAGGGGGAGAAAGTGAGGAAGTTCAAAGAACAACAGAAAGAAAGCAAAAGTACTACTATGACAGAGGAACACAAAACCTACCTGAACTCCACACTGGATTCAAGGACAATCAATCAGAAAATCCTCAAGACACGTGAAGCCTCCTGAGAGACTCATTGAGCAAATTTAAGGACTATTGTTAAAGAAGGAAGTAATGTTATCTTATTCTTTCTTCAAGTTCTAGTGTATTTACATATTTCATGTGAACACACAAAGCAAGGTTAAAAACCTTGATAATGATAATGATAATGTAAGTTCATTAAGTGTTACAGTGAAAATGCAGATTAATACAAAGAAAACATGTTGTTAGTTAAAAGTAAAATACTTTTGTTTTAAGAAAGGGAGATGTAATGATGTCAGCAAATAGTGATGGTATTTGCCTGTTTGATTATGATGCCTTACCAGCATAGTTGCCTGATTGATTACTTATGCCTGACCAGCAGAGGGCATGTGAGAGACAAGCAGTTTAGTTTTACTTTCGTTTTAGATGGATTTCTAGCATGGTGTCTCCTGTAAGGCTGTTAACCAGAGTTGAACAAACTTTAGATTAAAAGACAATTCTCTTTCATAAATGTCTCGTCATTGAACCCACAAAGAAATCAATACACTGTCTACTGCCCTTTTTAAATAAGGGTGTTACAATAGCAGTTTTCCAGTCTGCTGGGACCTTTGCTGAGTCCAGGGAGTTTTGGAAAATTATTACCAATGCATCCACAATCCCTACCGCCACTTCCCTCAAGACCCTAGGATGTAAGCCATCAGGTCCAGGTGATTTATCCGCCTTGAGTCCCATTATTTTACCGAGTACCACTTCCTTAGTGATTTTGATCATGTTTAGCTCCTCCCCCACTTTAGCCCCCTGTTTGTCCAGTGTTGGGATATTCTTAGTGTCTTCTACTGTAAAGACTGATATAAAATATTCATTCAGTGTTTTTGCCATCTCCATATTTCCCACCATTAATTTCCCGGTCTCATCCTCTAAGGGACCAACATTTACTTTAGCCACCCTTTTTCTTTTTATATAACTACTAGCTCATGTGCCCGGCAGTGCCGAGGCTTTTTCGAGGGCATGTTGTTGTTGGAAGAGAGAGAGAGCGACTGGGGGGAAGAGAGAGAGCGACTGGGGGAAGAGAGAGAGCGACTGGGGGGAAGAGAGAGAGCGACTCAGGGGAAGAGAGAGAGCGACTGGGGGAAGAGAGAGAGCGACTGGGGGAAGAGAGAGAGCGATTGGGGGGAAGAGAGAGAGAGAGAGCGACTGGGGGGAAGAGAGAGAGCGACTGGGAGGAAGAGAGAGAGAGAGAGCGACTGGGGGGAAGAGAGAGAGAGAGAGCGACTGGGGGAAGAGAGAGAGAGAGAGCGACTGGGGGGAAGAGAGAGAGCGAGCGACTGGGGGGAAGAGAGAGAGCGACTGGGGGGAAGAGAGAGAGCGAGCGACTGGGGGGAAGAGAGAGAGAGAGCGACTGGGGGGAAGAGAGAGAGAGAGCAACTGGGGGAAGAGAGAGAGAGAGAGAGCGACTGGGGGGAAGAGAGAAAGAGCGACTGGGGGGAAGAGAGAGAGAGCGACTGGGGGAAGAGAGAGAGAGAGCGACTGGGGAAAGAGAGCGAGCGACTGGGGGAAGAGAGGGAGCGACTGGGGAAGAGAGAGAGCGACTGGGGGGGAAGAGAGAGAGCGACTGGGGGGAAGAGAGAGAGCGACTGGGGGGGAAGAGAGAGAGCGACTGGGGGGAAGAGAGAGAGCGACTGGGGGGAAGAGAGAGAGCGACTGGGGGGAAGGGAGGGCGACTGGGGGGGAACGAGAGAGTGACTGGGGGGAAGGGGGGGAAGGAGGAGGCGGGGAGGAAAGGGGGAGGGGGAAGAAGGGGAAGGGGGGAGGAAGGGGGAGGGGAGAGGAATGGGGGAGGGGGAGGAAGGGGGAGCGGGGAAGAAGGGGGAGGGGGGAAGAAGGGGGAGGGGGAAGGGGGAAGAAGGGGGAGGGGGTAAGGGGGAATCAGGGGGAGGGGGGAAGGGGGTAGAAGGGGAGGGGGGAAGGAGGAGGGAGGGGGAAGGAGGGAAGAAGGGGAGGGGGGAATAAGGGGGAGGGGGGAAGGATGGGGGAGGGGGGAGATGGGGCGAGGGGAGCGCCCCGTCAGCCCGACCCCCGCCTCCCCGAGCCCCGCCCCCGATATCCCAAGCCCCGCCCCCGATCTCCCGAGGCCCGCCCCCCCCGATCTCCCGAGGCCCGCCCCCCCGATCTCCCGAGGCACGCCCCCCCGATCTCCCGAGGCACGCCCCCCCGATCTCCCGAGGCCCGCACCCCCGATCTCCCGAGGCCCGCACCCCCGATCTCCCGAGGCCCGCACCCCCGATCTCCCGAGGCCCCCCCCGATCTCCCGAGGCCCGCCCCCCCGATCTCCCGAGGCCAGGCCCCACCCCGATCTCCCGAGGACACCCCGATCTCCCGAGGCCCCCCCCATCTCCCGAGGCCCGCCCCGATCTCCCGAGGCCCGCCCCC